>NC_059348.1:40502655-41102655 GCF_019703515.2 Myxocyprinus asiaticus | reverse complement strand
GAGGTTTAAACTTGATTTAAGACTTCTCAATGTCATAAAAGTGTAAAATGTATGGTGGTAACTGAAAATAAAGAGCTGAAAGAGGCAGAATCAGTTAAAATAATGGCATGAAATTACAATTGCAAACCGGAGAGAGGCCGCATTTGTTATACAATCATTTGAAAACTTCTAATAGAACTTTTTTATATTTTTCAATGCAGCTTGTTTGATGGAAGGCCATTAGTTTGTTTTGAAATCAGATATATTGTATGCATTAAAGGGGTCATGACATGAGAAATCAAATTGGTCTTGATCTTTTAACAGAAGAGGTCCCTGTACTATAAAATATACTGCAAGTTTCAGGACTCAAAATTTTTCATTGTAAAAAGAGCATTTGTTGAAACCAAGCTGCCAGAACGACTTGTTCTCTAATTCCTTATTTTATATTACTTTCAAATATAAATTGTTGAAAGGAAATATTGGTGGTGCGCTGCTTTTAGAAGACTTATTTCACAGTTCCTTCTCGTCTCGGTAGAAGTTGTGGACCGTAATTACATGCACAGTTAGTGACTTTAAAGGGCAATGAAATTATACAAATGTTAACCTTATAAGTGAAGAGAATTATTCCAAGATGAATGGCTCAGTGCTTGGAATGTTATGAAAAGTGTGTGAAATGGGTATAAACGGGGAAAATAAAAATGAGTGCAAGCCTTCGTAGAGTTATTCAAACTTATTTTTAATAACCGCAAGGACTTCTTGGCTCTGGATATTTTCAGTTCCCAAAGGTTGTGTGCTTTAAATTGTTATAAAATACAGAAATCACGTTCTGAGGACAGCATTCGAATAAAGATAAATACACTCACCGATCACTTTATTAGGAACACTATAGCCCTAATAAAGTGTCTGACGTGGTCTTCTACTTTTGTAGCCCATCCGCCTCATGATGCTATTCTGCACACTACAGTTGTATAGAGTGGTTATCTGAGTTACCGTAGCCTTTCTGTCAGCTCGAACTAGTCTGGCCATTCTCCGTTGACCTCTCTCATCAACAAAGCGTATTCTTCCACAGAAATGCCGCTCACTGGATGTTTTTTGTTTTTGGCACCATTCTGATGATTGATGTGAATATTAACTGAAGCGCCTGACCTGTATCTGCATAATTTTATGCATTGCACTGCCACACGATTGAAATGACCTGATAATCAAAATTGCCACAGGTTTGATTTATGCTTACAAAAATCAAAAACAATTTGCCAATGTGAGAATAATACCTATAGCTTATTAAAGATGTATTCTCCGAAATCTTTCTTGGGTGAATTGATCTTGTTTATAGGATTTTTAGGTATTTGTTTACCATTAAACAAGACAAAGATTAAGAAATTATCTTCAAAAGCAGTCTGTCTTCATGGCACATGTGACATTTACAGACTGTATTATTGTCTATTCTCTTAAGCCATATTTACACTGCAAAGGTGGCACAGAATCTGCATCTAAAGTGGCATTTAGGTGCATTAACATAGAGAGTTTAATGCTGCTCAGAGCAGGCATTAGAGCATTTATACAGCAATAATGATTGCATGAGAAATATGAAATGAATGAAAATATGAAGTTATACTTTTAAAAATTAAACTAAATTATAAAATATATGCTCTGTCGTAACAAAAAAGTTTAAGGCTGCTCTGATGCTGCATTTCATTTACACATAACCAAAGCAGCATCAGATCTGCCTTTGATACTAGTGGCTGTGGTGGGTCAGAACAGGCTTAATTTAGTCTGGCTTTTGCATCTTTTCACAGAACTTTGAGGAGGCTCAGAGCAGACTTAACTTTGCTGTGAAAAGATACCTCTAGTTTCTCGTACCGTTAAACGTGGTAGTATCGTGTGTGGATAGCAACATGCATATCTAAATTACATGCAGATTAGGTAATGCATAGTAAAAACAGGTGTTGTAAGCTCCATATTTGGTTATTTTGGGGAGGAGATGGAGTGGGTTATAAATCACGTGCACGTACCTTAGCCTAACTGGGATTTATGAAGTGAACTTTGCACTGGTTCTGTTTTGAAAATTTGAAGCTCCAAAAACCACATTAATGGAGCATAAGTTAAATCCATGTGTTCAGACATGATATGATAGGTGTGGGTGAGAAACAGATCAATATTTAAGTCATTTTTTATCATAAATTCTCTTCCCTGCCCAGTTGGGGGCAATATGCATGAAGAATGTGAATCACCAAAAACAGGAGAAAGTGAAGGAAAAAGGGCTTAAATATTGATCTGTTTCTCACCCACACCTATCATATCACTTCAGAAGATGTGGATTTAAAGACCAGAGTCGTGGAGGGAGTGTGGGCTAGGATTCTTAAAAACGTCAAGTCTGCATCTAGAGATGTAAGGGTGCGCCTTATGCAATTTAAGATTTTACATAGATTTTATTGGACCCCTTCTAAATTGTATAGGCTTGGTCTTAAGGACACATCCACCTGCTGGCGATGCCATTTAGAAGATGGAGACACCACCCATGTTTTTTGAGGGGTGTCGTAAGATACAGGAGTTCTGGTTGAGGGTCCAGAATTTTATGGCCGACGTATTGGGTAATCGGATCTCCTTTTGCTCCAGGCTCTGTATTTTGGGTGACAGGGCAGTCATTGATGTAGGGTATAAGTACATGAAGAATTGGATCCTGGCCGGTGTTATGGTGGGCAGACAGGTTATCCTTAGAGGATGGAAGTCAGCTGGATCCCCCTCGTTTCGTGAGTGGTGCGAGGAGATGGGCAGGGTGGCAGCTTTCGAGGAGGTGTCGTGTAGAAGGCTGGGGATCTGGGAGTTAAATGTTGATTCATTGTATATATGTTTTGTTTTTCTTTGTCATTTCTATGACTCAAATAAAAATGTTAATCTTAAAAGACCAGAGTCGTGTGGAGTACTTTTACATTGCCCTTATGTGGATTTTGGAGCTTCAAAATTTTGGCAGCCATTCAATTGCATTATATGGACCAACTGAGCTGAAATATTCTTCTAAAAATCTTCGTTTGTGTTCAGCAGATGAAAGTCGTACACATCTGGGATGGCATGAGGGTGAGTAAATGATGAGAGAATTTTCATTTTTGGGTGAACTAACACTTTAAGAAAAATATTTTTGTCCCGTAGGTGGTGCTACTAAAAAAAGACTTAAAGGGTTACAACTTGATTTAAGCAAACATGAAATTTGCTGTTTGACTACTTTTTTGGTTCAGTGTATTTAAGAGACAGGTATTTTGAAGGTAAACTATTACAGGCAGGGAAAAACCATCAGCAATTTTTGTTTGTTTGTTTGTTTGTTTTTTTTCTGTTTATTCATGAACACACTTATTAGGAGAGCACAGCCTGTAAACAATGGAGGTTTCTCCAAGTGTGTTTGCCAAGACATCTTAAACCTATTTGTTAGAATCATGCTGGGAATATTCACAAATAGCCTCACACAAGCACAGTTAATTGTGTAGCTCCATTTCTTGCCTGTGTGAGAATCACTAGCTTTAGACAGCTGTATTTTATTATGAATGCATTTTGGTAAAGACTTCTACAGGAGCAGTCATTTCTTTGGAATAAAACACTTATAATTTCACATTTCCAAAAGTAGAAATATTCTGAAGCTTTACAGAGCATTTAATTTTCCAAGCCATTGCATCATTGGTTTTGCTATGTGATTTAGTCATTAACCTGCTGGAAAATGATTCTTTGTCCCAAACATTGTTTCCTGGCTGACTGAAAAGCCTTGCTCTGTGGCAAAAGAGCCCATTTTCAAACATACAGTAATTCTGGTCTTTTTTCTTTTTTTTTAGAGACCATTTTCAATTAAAATTTTGTTTTTCTAGATATTTTCTTCCATTTGAATCAAAGAACTGAAATTCTGTCATTAGCTAAGATGGTTTGTGAAAGCCAGAGCCAGAAATACAGTAATTAATAATAAAGAATTGCACATATGTCAATGCACTCTTTGCACATGCTGGATGAATTGTATACTCTTATGACTTTCTGTAACACTCCTTGTCACATCGAGTATGGATCAGCCTACTGCTGAATGTGTTCCTCATTCCCACATGCATTGCATCTAGGGTGTGGGAGATGTCTGGTCTAGGTCACAAAATCTATCAAGGTAAAAAAAAAAAAAAAATTTTTTTTGATTTATTTTTATTGAATATTGAACATAATGGAGCCTTTAGCCCCATTGTACCCTACTGCTGATTTTCAATTCAGCTCTGAAGCTTCTCTTGAGTGTAGGGTGTCACTATCTCTCTCTCTCTCTCTCTCTTACACACACACACACACACACACAAAAGCCTGTTGTACCATATTTGACATTCATTTCAACAAGATTTTTCTATAAAATTATTTGAGTTTTTAACCAAGCTCATGCTGCTTCAGTTCAGCAAATACTCATTTTGAAATATTAGTAAATATATAAACGTTATTGTAATTTTTTATCAAAATCAGCAAAGATTTCAAAGCTAAAAGATATGTGCATCACAATATGATGGTGGCTATTATAGAAAATATAATACAAGCTCTTCTACTTCAAGAAGAGCACATACACTTTCACCAGGAGGCAGTAGACATGTAATACATTGCATACAACTTGCAGTGTTCATCCTGTTGATGATGTAATGGCTTTGGTAAATCATATATCAAATATGATACACAGCTTTATAGGGTTAACATTTTCAGATATTACACACACACCTACACATACTGCCAAAACTGTTTAGTGCACACATGACACACACACACTCACAAACACAGAGTCAGTCATTTCTAGTTCTGAGCAATGTTGATTTGACCATGCCGACAATGTATTTGTTGTACAATAATAAATGCTCTTTTTTGCAATATCCCTATGGTTATAATTTTGCTAAATATAAACTATGATTCTGTTTGTCTTTAAAAACAGATCAAATTTGTAAGTAATCTAAGTATCAGCTTATTAAGTACTGTAAATCCTTACAGTAAATCTAAGGATTTCTTTGTATCTTCTGTACACGTATAGTACCACAACTGACATATAGGTGGCACTCTTTCCTGTTAAAATGCTACTATGTAAACCTGCGTTCAATGTGAAAACATGTAGGTAATCCTATGCCAGTTTTCATGTTCATAGATGAGTGTGCTGTAAATCTACAAATCTATTGAACTCTATACGGGTTATTTTTGACCGAATATCACAGTTGTTATTATTTTTTAAACAGAAGGTTTCATTAAAATTTGAATCGATAATAAATTACTTTATGTACTTTAGCGCACAGCAAAATGAGAATAATCATGAATGATTGCTTACCAATATTTCTGAACAAAATACAACCAGAAAATGATTGTATAAATTCATATCTTTCGTAAACTTGTTTCTATGAACAACATTCTGTCATCATTTACTCACCCTCATGATGTTCCAAACCCAAAAGACAGCCTCAGTCACCAATCATTTTAATTGTTGGAAAAACATTCAACATTTACTTTAATTGATGGAAAAAAAGATGCAATAAAGTGAATGGTGACTGAGACAAACATACTACCTGACATCTTTTGTGTCCCACAGAAGAAAGAAAGTCATAAGGGTTTTGAGCAACATGAGGATGACAGAATTTTTATAGGTGAACTAATTCTTTAAACTGAGGCAAATGCATAGAGGGGTGCTAAAGCTCCTTCAAAGCATTGTTTCTTTGTGACTCACTATAATGAACTCAGACAATTAACCCTGAGAAAATAAACTTGCCTCTTGTGGTATTTGGAGTTGAACTACACATAGTGGCTTGTGTTTTTCTTACAGTATGTGACTAAAATTGCAAGAGGGAAGGCTGTTGATGTGTGGTGTATATGTTATGTGAAGCCTTAAGCACCTGCACATGCGTTTTGAGAAATTCTTTGACTTTTATCTGCTTTTGACTTTTTAAGTATTTGGAATGCACATCAGAATCAGAATCAGAATCAGCTTTATTGCCAGATATGCTTACACATACAAGGAATTTGTCTTGGTGACGCAGGAGCTTCCAGTGCACAACAATACAATACAGCAACAAGACAGAGATAATAAAATGGTAGAGGAACATAGTGGTGGCGCCAAGGGGATAATATTGCACCTGTACATGGGCTCTGCTATTTTACAACTTTCAAGTGAAGATTAAGACAGATAGAGTAGGCTATATATCATATTTTGTTTTTTCGGTCTGCTTTTAGGCTATTTCTCAACCATTTTTGAAATCTTTTGGTATTTTCATAACAAAATAATAGGCTTTATATCCCTTACAAGTTATCCATAAATATTTTCAGCCAAAATGCCATACTTCAGTTATTGGCACACTGTAAACCCTAAAGTTGTCATTACTGTAAAAATCAAGTTGTCTTAAGTATTACTTGAAATGTCAGGTTTTGGACTCATAACTCATATATTTAAGTTCATTGAACTTATTTTTCTTACCAATCCATAGACTTAAGATTTGAAGTGTTAATAACTCAAACTACTGAGTACAGAATTGAGGATACAGGGAATACATACAATCCCTTGCTTGAATTATGTTTCCTTGGTCAGAGGGAACAGATTGGGGAATTTAAATAATTGTTATTAAGAATTCATAGATGTTTTAGCTCTTTTGTTGTATTATTTATGCTTTGTTGCAAACAGTTGTTTGGTGTGATGTCACCATTAGGGTGATCTGTGTCTCTTTGGTCAAGTTGGACCCTGGTCACACTATCTCAGTTCTCTTTGTGTATGTGCAGCTGAAGTGCATTTATTTAATAACTGACCTAGAATCAGTTATCATCTTTATTTGAGCTGTGCTGTTGTTTGATCTAAAATTGAATCAATTCAATTAAAATGTACAACAGTAGAAACAACAATATTTAAATTCAAATCTGAGTTAAGTCTACTTGTATGTAGTTAACTCAACTTAAATAGTTAAGTTCACTCTACTTGAAAACCTACTTGAAGTTAATTGAACTTAATTACTCAAGTTTTGGGAGACCCCATTACTCAATGGAATTGAGGGAATGAGTTTACTCAATTAAATGAGTGCAATTAACTTATTAGGGTCTTCAGTGTAACTGAAAAATCCTAATACATTATGCCGGTTTCTCACTCAGGGGTGCCGCGTTTTTTTAGACGCGCTGTGAAGTTCAAAATAACTTTGAAGAAAAATTCCTGGTTCAATACAAGTTACACTGTAAAAAAATATTTTGCCTTTTAGTTATCAAAACTTAAAATGTAGAGTCAGAATAACTGCTCTGGACTGCTCTTGTTGAGATAACTCAGTTATCTAAGTTTTTGTTGGCTGAACTTGTTCTGGACTGCTTTTGTTGAAGTTATTGAACTTAGAAAAACTATTTTGAAAAACTAAATATAAGCTTACTTAAAAAGACGTTAAGCGGGGGTCACATGACGCCATGCAAGAAGCAGACGTGTGAGCGACGAGCTCTGTGCACTTTGCTAAATTTCTGATTATTTTCATGTTATAATTTGGTGAAATTTGATACACCCAGTTACACATTTGCTCTTTGAGGCAAAACATGGCAAAGAAGTCAAAATCCTCGGGCTCTGGAGACATTAAAAGACACTTATGTGTTCAGGATGAAAGCCCCAACAAGGGACTCGATTTGGATGGCGCAGCGGGAGAGGAGATCCAGCGTCAGTTGTCCAACATGTTGGTGATGTTGACGAAGGTTCTTGCTGACTTAGAGGATCTCGTTGTAATACGTTGATCGATTATGGCGATGGAAATGAAATTCTCTGTGTTAGTTACAAGAGTGTCGGATGCTGAGAAACGAATCGATTTTCTGGAATCTTCGGAGAGGGAATTAACCGCTAATCCGCCCGTGACCAAAGTTGATCTGGAACATATTTTTGAAAAGCTTGAAGATCTTGAGAATAGAAGCCGCAGGAAAATTTTTGAATTGTTGGAATTCCTAGACAAGCTTTTCCCGAGTCTGCTCGACATAACAGGCCACAAGTTGGAAATCGAGCGAGCTCACAGAGTCCCTGCTCACAGATCTGCTGAGGGAGACAGGCCCCGATTGATTCTGGCCAGATTTCTGTGATCATCCGATAAAGATCTGGTGTTGCGCCAGGTGAGGAGCAAAGGGAAGCTTTCTTGGAAGAACCATAATATTTTCTTGTTCCCGGACTTTGCGAACTAGACGAGAGAAACGCGATCGGTTCAAGGAATGTAAGAAACTCTAACATCAGAAAAATATCTCGTTTGCTCTGATGTTCCCGGCCAAATTGAGGCCAAGGTCGGTCGCAAAGTATTTACATGTCCAAATCAGGCAATGTCTTTTATTGAATCATTGGCTGAGTAAACTGCGTTGGCTCCGCCGAGTGACTGGAGCTTGTTTTGTGAGTAATACTTTTCCTTGAAGAGACTTTTACATTGACGAAAGATTACATTTGCATTGAAGTTCCAGGCTGGTATGGGGGTGTACACTGCGAATGACCGCAAAATATCTACATGCTCACACAAAGGGTGTCTTTTATAAAGTTGACGGATTGTGTAAGTCATGGTATATACTTTTATGCGGTCTCCGAGTGAATTGACTCGACCATCCGGGGAACCGGGATGCCGATTTTGTTTCTTTTTGTGTTGGTTCCACCTAGCGGCTGGAGCTCGTCTTATTGTATAACACTCATTTAGAACAGCTGTGGATTAATCTGTTCATTCTTTGTGCTTATTCCTTCTGCTGGCTGTGATTTGTTTTGTTGAGTATTTTTACGGGACACTGGAATAATTACTTCATCCGTTGAACTCATAACAGCTGGCTCACTGAACATTTGTTTGTCTGACCGAGGAATCTGAACGGTTTTATATCAGCTGAAATTTGTTTTGTGGAAGATCACACCTTTGAGACAGTTCTGTGAATTAATCTACATATCCTTTGTGTTCATTCTTCCTACTGACTGGGCTTATTTTACAAAGTATTTTCTGTTATGTAATTTTGCCTCACAATTTTTTGAGGCAAAATTGAGTAATCCGATGGCAAAGTTGTCGTGGGGACTCTCGTGGGCGTTCATGGACCTTTTGAGTTTAGAGGGATTGTCGCCGGTTGGCGCTGTCGTGCGTGGGGTTGAAGCGCATGTTTTTCTTTTTTCTATTTGTTTTGTTCCGGGGGAAGTTCGGGGGTTGATTGTTTCTCTAATGGGGAATGTGGTCTGTATAATTTTGTTTTTGTCACACAGTTTATTTTTTCTACTATATCAAAATGTCAAATGTTAATATGAGTGTACTATCTCTCTCCACATGGAATGTAAATGGGTTGGGGCACCCCATAAAAAGAAGGAAGGTTATTACTTTTCTCAAACGTAAGAAATATGATATAGTGTTTCTTCAAGAAACACATCTCTCCCCGCAGGAAGCTGAAAAGTTTGGGAAGATTTGGGGTGGACATGTTTTTTCTAGTGCTGGCTCAAGTAAGAGCAAGGGAGTCATTATATTGATTAATAAACATCAACAATTCAAATGTCTCAAACAGACTAAAGATAAATTAGGGAGAGTCATTATTGTTTTAGCTGAAATTCAAGGGCAAAAGTTGATTTTGGCTAATATTTACGCACCTAACGCTGATGATCAGGGCTTTTTTAAAGATCTTGAAGGGATGCTGCAAACCGCTGGCACCCCTCATGATATAATATTGGGAGGTGACTTTAATCTTTTGATGGACTCAGTCCTTGATCACAGTGAAGCAAAAGTGTGTAAGTCCCCTAGAGCAACATTGACGCTTCACAGGATGTGTAAAAATCTTGGTCTTACAGATATTTGGAGACTTTTGAACCCATCTGGTAGGGACTATACATTTTTTTCATCAGTCCATAAGATTTATTCTAGAATAGATTTTTTTTATATATATCCAAATCCTTCATTTCATCTGTTGTTGATTGCTCAATTGGAAATATCTTTGTCTCAGATCATGCTCTGGTGAGTTTAGAGGTGTTGCCATATACAGAGAAAAAGAAATCATATAGTTGGTGCCTTAATGTGTCCCTTTTGCAAAATCCTGATTTCCAACAAATGTTAAAGACTGAAATCAGTGTTTATATGGAGACCAACTGGTCCTCAGTATCCTCTGTGGGCGTGGCTTGGGAGGCACTTAAGGCGGTTCTTAGGGGTCGGATCATACAGTATGCCTCATTCATTAAAAAATCCAAAGCACCAGAACTTGTGGAGTTGGAAGGAAATATTAAAAGTGCTGAGGCAGAGCTGAAGCTCCGAATATCGTCTGATGGCCTCAGAGAATTGACCCGATTGAAATATAGATATAATACTATTTTGTCACGGAAAGTGGAGTTTTGGTTATTCAGGGCAAGACAGTCATACTTTGAGTGGGGTGACAAAGCAGCAAAACTTTTGGCTTGATATATAAAGCAGAGAGAGTCTTTTTCTAACATTCCCTCAGTGAAATCTGCTTGTGGTGAAATATTTACCTCGGCTATTGATATTAATAATACCTTTTAAAGAATTCTATCTAAATCCGAAGCTTTGGCTTTGACAGCGTACTGTCCAGTAACGGCCTTCCTGCCGGGTGCCTTCCAGTGGCACAAACAGGGAATTAAGTATTTGGGAATTTTATTCCCAGCAAATTTGTCTGATTTAGTCAGAGTTAATTTGATCCCTTAAGGTTTTCGAATGATGTGGACAGATGGGCTTCATTACACTTATCGATGAATGGGAAGGTTAATGTTATTAAAATGAATTGTATTCCAAAATTTAACTACCTGCTACAGTCTCTCCCTGTAGATGTCCCCCTCTCTTATTCAGAATGTTTTTTTATTATTATTATTATTATTATACTTGATTATTGTATGTTATTTTATGTTGTTGTTTCAGTTTTTCTGTGTGTGTGTGTGTGTGTGTGTGTGTGTGTGTGTATTCTATTGACCACAGGGGTGTTCGTGGGGGAGAGTTTGGAAGGGGGAGGGGATATAGTGGGGTTTAATGTTTAAAGTGTTTGATTCATTATATATATGTTGTTGTATTTTTTGTGTTAATTTATGAATCAATAAAAATGTTAATAACAAAAACAAAAAAAGACGTTAAGCTCATTTAACAAGTCTATTTATACAACTTTCCCTCTTAAGTTGATGCAGCTTTAAATTTTAAGGCAGCACCAACACATAGGCAACCTTTTTAAGTTGAAACAAGATTTTTTTTACAGTTTTTCAATTGACAGCATTTGTGGCATAATGCTGATTACCACAAAAATTAATTTCGAATTATCCCCCCTTTTCTTAACAAAAAAAAAAAAAAGCACAAATATGTTACAGTGAGGCACTTACAATGGAAGTGAATGGGGCTAATTTTTGGAGGGTTTAAAGGCGGAACTGTGAAGCTTATTATTTTATAAAAGCACTTAAGTTAATTCTTCTGTTAAAACTTGCGTATTACTTGAGCTGTAAAATTATAATTTTTACAGTCATTTTAAGGTTTAGGATTTGTTGACATTAAATCGTCATTGCAACAAAGTTGTAAAATTGGCTATAACTTTACACAAAAGGTTAGTACGCAATTGTATCACACTAAAATCATGTTTACATGCATTGTTTATGTCTTGTGGTTATACTTTTGAAAAAGTGAGTAGGCTATTTTAGCGTTCAAAAATTGGCCCCCATTCACTTCCATTGCAAGAGCCTCACTGAAAACTAGATTTCTGCTCTTTTCTTTTTTTTTTTTTTTTTTTTTTTTTGTAAAGAAAAGGAGGGACAATTCGAAATAATTTTTTGTGGTGATCAATATTATGCCACAAATGCTGTCGATTGAGCGTATCTTGAATTGAACCAGAGACTTTGATTGAACCGGAATATTCCTTTAACTGTTAAAAACGCGCCTCGAGACAACTTAGCGCACGAACACGTTATTTTTATATAGTTTTATTTTGGCAGAAATAATGGTATCAATGTTACTTTTTAAAAGGGTAAAAATAACATGAATTTATTATTTTTTTATTATATATATATATATATAAAATTTCATTATACATTTTTGGCTATTTAAAATATTAAATGAAAAACGAATAATGCCATAGCCTTTCAATTAAACAAACGGATAACAAGTTATGTCTGTATTTATTGGCACGATACAGTAACTATTCCCTTCGGCTCTGTTTCGGGACCATGGGCGTGTTTACCAGCTTACACCATGTAGTAGTTGGAGCGGGAGCATAAAGTGACTGAGGCTCTTAACATCAACAGTTGTTCAGCGGGTTCTCAGTGAAAATGAGCAACGATGGTCCAAGGCGCAGGGCTGCATCAGTACCTGACTCAGATACAGGCAAAGAAACAGCAGTGGCCTTGAAGAAAGAGATCGGACTAGTCAGCGCGTGTGGCATTATTGTGGGTAAGTTAGTTTATGCACCATAAAAAAATCCTCCTTTACTTTTCATGCACCTTATATTGTCCATGCAACTATAAAGAATTGGCGAGGACAGTCGAGGCACGTTTTGAGATGTACAGTAAAAGAATACATGCAGAAGACCATTTTTGTGTCTTCTGAATGCATATCAAGTGCCAGTTGCTGAGATTTGCAGATGATGACTGGTCACGGTGTCTGTATCTACAGTACAAATCAATCTACCTGATACTTTGTAATCTACACTAACAATTGTTCTATAGATCCATCATTTTCTTTCTATGTAATGTACATGAAGAATATTGTACAGTATTTGAACATACATGACTCCGCATTAGATGAGTAAAAGTAGTAGGGTTCCACCAAACAGGTGCTCAGTGTGGGAGGCAGAGGGGATTTGTCAGTGAAATAGAGAGAGAGAGAGTATGGTAATGCAGGGCTCGACAATAAGCACTGCCCGATGGCCCGGGGCCAGTGTAAGAGAGGTTCGGGCCAGTTGCAAGAACTGTCACTTACCCGATCGGGCAAGTGCTGCATTTATAACGTTAGTGTTAGCAGACAACGAGCGAGAGAGCACCAAAAAATACACGGAGCGAACAAAGTCTACTAACCGAGCACTCAGAGACGCGCGAGCGCATAATATACTAGACGCGACGAGGCGCGCTCTCCTAGAACGGTTCGCACTCTTTTCCAAGGGTCTTAGCAGCAGCAATTACCAATGTGTACATAATATATGAAAATAGCATGGAAAACCTCACTTCAGGAATGTCGCAGCCTTTTTTGGATCCGGCAATACACAACAATTAGAGACCAATCTCCAAACTGCCTTTAATTTCCAAGATTTTGGAGAGAGTTGTTTATTCGCAGCTCTACTGCTATCTAAATCTATTTAACATTTTAGATACATTTCAGTCTGGTTTCAGACCCTTGCACAGCACTGAATCTGCATGGTTGAAGATCACTAATGGTATTTAACTCTCCATGGATTCAGGTTCACCTGTCGTCTCAGTTCCGCGTTCGACACTATTGACCATAATATTCTTCTCAATCGTCTAGAATGTATGGTTGGCATCCAGGTTATGGCCCTCCAGTGGTTTTCCTCCTGTCTAAAAGAAATCAAGTTGTTTCTTTAAGTTGTTGCAGGAATAACATAAAGGTTTAAAAAGTTAATTTTTTTTGGTGCTCAGTAGTCTAACACCGCACGTCAGTGTCATTTGAAATAGCCAATCAAATCGATGAACGCGGGAGTCGTGGGACTCAAGTTTCAGAAGCTGAGCAGAAACCTCATGGATTATTCCAGCGCCGGGCATCAGCCTGCAGTTCAGTTTAAGAGTGTTAATGTCATGTAATATGAAAGTATCTAACTAAAAATGCAATATTTGACCTTTGTTTTATGATTAAAATGTAGTACCAACCGAAAGTAATTTCCAAGGATGTAAACTATTCACCATTTGGCGAAATTTGCCATTTTGAATTGAAAACATGTCATGTACAGTACGTGATTCAGATGCCATTTCACATTCATAACTGTGAATGTGAAAACATTATTGCAGTAGTTTTCAGCATGTCAGTCTTAAGATAAAGTGTGAATGTGCGTATATTGTAAAGGAATTTAATGAATGTGGTAATCTGGCAGGTTTTTGAGGAGCTTTTTAGAAAATTCACTTGACATTGTCTAAGAAAATGATCAATAAAACAAAGTAGAGCATTATCACATTCAGATTAGAACTAGAACATGTTAAGACCTGACTTGAGGCTTCCATTGAGTTTTTAGGTTGTGACAAGGACAGACTAGTGTCACATATTTTAGAGCAAATATTATTAACAATCAATTTAAGATTTTCTTAATAATTTCTTTGTGTCTTTAATTAATTCTGAATTTTGTACAGCATCTCCTAAGAGTCTTCTTTTAAAAGAGACTGCTTTATTTTGAGTCTGTCCTTGTCTGTGCTAAAAAAAATAAAAATAAGCCACCAGTTAAAGTAGTTCACCTAATAAAGGAAAATGTACTTTTACTCACTCATTTACTACTCTTATGTTGTTCAAAACCCATATGCTGTTTATTTTTCTTTGAACATAAAAGTAGATATTTTAAGCAGCTCTATTACATAGAATAACAGTTTATAGTGAGTTTACAGTTTATCCTTCATATAGGACAAATAAAGCGTAATTAAAGGTTCAGTATAAAGACATCATAACAGTAGTCCAAATGACTTGTGCACTATGTTCCAAGCTTTCTGGGGCTATGGAAAAGCTTAGTGTTGTATGGACTACTTTTATTGTATTTTAATGATTTATTTATTTATTTATTTATTTCATCTTTGGACCTTGACAGCAGTGGTCAGTATGAAATCAACAGTTTATTTCTGTTGGACTGTCAATCTCTCTCCGTGCAACATAGACACTGTTTAACATGCAAGCACATTCGCAAAGGGACAGAAGTGCAAGTATTGTTCCTACAGTAAAAAAACTAATTTTCTTTCCTTATTTCGCCTTTAGAGATGAAGCGCTGAATAAAACCTAATAAACATTGTTAAACACTGGTTATATACATGGTTATATACATGGCTCTGCTCAGTATCCAAATTGCAAGAATACATTTAATTAACCCTTATGCACTGTTCATCATTAAATCACGTTCCAGTTGTTCCCAGTCAAAATTGACCGAATATAATAAATGTGTCTTTTTTTAAATAGTTATGAAATAAATGTAACAACTCTAAATTAAATCATGTAAAAGCTCTAATGTTGTGTATTTTGGGTGGGTTTGTGGGTATTTAGACCTTTTTATTTTTTATTTACTAATTTATTTACCTGTATGACCTTGAATATAGGAATATACTTTTTTGAAAAATATTTATGTATATTTTCTCAAATACTGAACCAATCCTCAAAAATTATTTACCCCTTGAAAGCTTAAAGTCTCAAGAATTCATAATTAAAATCACTTAAAAATCATACTAAACAATGTTTCATTGAAAATGTAAAAATGCAGATTTTTGTGAGGCTAACCCTTAGGGTTTAGGCTAGGGTTAGGATTAGGGGATAGAATCTATAGTTCGTACAGTATAAAAATCATTATGTCTATGGAGAGTCGCACCAGCGTGTGTGTGTGTGTGTGTTTGTGTGTGTGCTTTCAGCATTGTAGAAGTGTTATGGTCTCACCAATTCATTTTGGGGTGTGTGTGTGTGTGTGTTCTGCATTGTGCCTGATTTATTTATTTAAATTTGCTTTTAATTAAAGCAAAATGTTCTGTTTTACAGTCTGACCAGTTCAGTTTTTTTCTTCTATCACTTAGACTGATCAAATCAACTACAATTTCTTTGTGTGTGTTCAGATATCAAATGGACGAAAAGTCACCAAGTCTTGTACCCATCAGATAAAGGAAACCAGTTTTATTGAAGAAACAAAATTGATTTCGGTCAAAAATGACCAAATGGGGCATGAAGGTTAAGTCATGTATCAAAGCGTAATCATTAATTCGGCATGATAATGGCATTTGATTTGAAAAGAAGCAAGATCACTATGGCTATTGTTATTTTCAGAGCTGTTCAGCTGCAGGCTGAAGATGGCTATTTAAAACAGTCGTCCTCATTACACACCTGTTAAATTTCTAACTTCTGTAGCCTACATGTACTTTCTTTCTGTGCTCAGAGTATCAGTCAGTTTTGGTCTTGTTTAGGTTGTCTAATTTTATGTTCATATCCATACTCTAAATCCATAGATTAAGCCTAATATCAGGGGTGTAGTAGTGTCTTTAAAGGTGGGCATACTGTGAATTTATGGAAGCCGCATGCACCTGTTCTTTAACATTCATTTACATTTATATACAGTTCATATGTAAAATGTGTAAGAAATTTATTTTTTTCCATTAAAAAAAACATGGCTGTTGTAAGTACAGTCCCACATAAACTTACAAAATATATATCAGGGTAAGTTTCTTGCTGGCATGGTATACAGTACACTACTAAGAACCATGGTATGAAAACTTGATGTTAAATATGTATTGAAATTAATAGGTGTCATTAATGTTCCTTTCATTAGGCCACTATGAAAATTGTTAATACTTTATTATTACTCTAACTAATAAACATATTCATAATACACAATAAACTGTGAAGCATTGTAGCTAATATGAGTGTAGTAATGTTCATGTTAACACGTTGTCTTGTATTACCATTTATAGCCTACATAAAAATGAATGGTTATTTGTTTTACATGTGTACTATAATGTGCTTTTCTCTCTATAGTGAAATTGTTTTCCTACTTAGAAATATTAATTGAAACGATTTGGTATCATGAGAAAAAGGCACCAGTAAAAGGCAAAAAAAAAAAAGAAAAAAAAAAGAAGAAAAACTAGCAAGGTGCAATAACATACAGTGTTTTCACAATTTAATTGCTTAAGATATATTTAAATGTATATACATATATTTACGTTTAGCTGGTAAATAAATTTACAGCGCAAATTATGGTTACTCCTGGGATGCTTGTGCATCAGCATTAGATGCTGGAAATACCCCGCCCCTTAATTAAATGGAAAATACTATTGGTCAGCAAATATCCAATCACGTCTCAAATGAACGTTCTGATTGGTGGATCAGCTTAGTCGGACTTTCTGTCTTGCCTGTGCCATCAGTTGCGCTCCAGCAGCTCTATGCACTTTTAGAGAGAATCTCTGTACACTTGGGTAGCTCTGCAAGTAAAGACACTGACTACTACACCTGGAGTCACAAGTTCGAATCCAGTGACTCCAGTCAGGCTTCCTAAGTAACCAATTGGCCCAGTTGCTAGGGTGGGTAGAGTCACGTTGAGTTAACCTCCTCGTGGGTGCTATAATGTGGTTCTCGCTCTCGGTGGGGCACGTGGTGAGTTGTGCATGGATGCCGCGTAGAATAGCATGAAGCCTCCACACGCACTACGTCTCCGCAGTAACGCGCTCAACAAGCCACGTGATTAGATGTGCGGGTTAACGGTCTCAGACGCGGAGGCAACTGAGAATCATCCTCCGCCACCCGGATTGAGTCACTACGCCACCATGTGGACTTAGAGCACATTGGGAATTGGGCATTCCAAATTCGGGAGGAAAAAATAAATAAATAAATAAATAAATATATATATATATATATATATATATATATATATATATATATATATATATATATATATACATATATATATACCGCCTGGGTATATGCAAAATCCTAATAAAGATAGGTGGGCATACGGCGTATGTCCTAGACTACACTACTACCTAATATCCACCTACTGTATATTACACATCATAACCGATTCAGTAGCAAGGTCTCCTCTCTAAGGAATTCAAACAGTGCCTGGCCAAAAAAAAAGTCACATACTCTAATTTAGGGATGTCAAACATACGGCCCACGGGCAGGATCCGGCCCGCCAAGAAGTCATGTCCGGCCCGTGGGATGATTTGAAGAAAAAATAAATAAGTAATGTTTGAAAACATTCACGTTGATTTAGACTGTAACTTGGGTAAGATGTATTCATACTATTATTTTATAAGTAACAGCAGAACAGATAAACATTTAAATTTGTCGTGTTGCATGTAGATATGTTATAGCTTGCATCATCAGTGGAATTGCTGTTTCAGTTATCTGAAAATACAGTAGTTTGCAACTGCAAGAACAGTATTGTCCATGAGAATGCTGCAAATGATTTCAGACCATCTTAGGTGCTCTAAGTTTAGTTTGCTTGATTTCCACAGAGCAGTTCGCGTTTACACGCATTGTGAATACAACATTGCTTAATTCCAAATATTTGTGGCTGAATGCATTACCTTACAAAGCAAATGACATGCAGTGACATTAATGAATTGTCATGTGTGTCATCATAATTCATTACAGCTTCAGAAGTGGTGTTTTATATACCTTTATGAATAACCAAAGGAGCTGGTAAAAAAAAATTGGTGAATTTGGGCATTCACACCCACTGTGGCTGGTTGTGGCAATGTTGTATCTTTTTACCCCAGTGTTAGCTATAAAACAGTATCTTTCTATTTTCCTGCTCCAATTTTCCTTCGCTCCACTGCTGAACTACCAGCGTCACTAAAGAAATTATATTTTACCCAAGTTATGAGATTGCAGTCTGAACTGAATGTGGTGACATAAAAAAGCGTGCACCGTGAAATAACACGGTGCCATTCTATTGCATTGTGTTCGCTGGCTGTACTCAACAACAAACACGGTGACTGGTTTAGTCCGATTCATGACTAAATTAATCTTATGAGCCGATACTCTTAAAACACTGATTCTCCAGCTCACGAGTTCTCGTTTTGAATCAGTTTGATGAATCCTTCAGTGAATGAATTTACCGAATTGCTCTGAGGGGCTGAATGAATATGTGATTTTCTGCAAGTTGCTCTCAGTCATGTAGAAATGTTTTATGTACAAAGTTGATCAAATATGATAATATCTGATACAATTTTGTTAAAGATAATTAACAATTTTTATACATAATTTTAAAAGTTATTTAAACAAAGTTAAAACTTTGGACTTTGGACTTTGGAGGGGAGCGTGAGCGTGAGCGGCTGACTGACCCAGCCTGTATCTGGGCTTTTCCTATGAACACTACCCCGCCCCTTTCACGGAGCCCCATTCACCGCGAGGATGCCAGATTCCCCCTTTTATTATGAATACTATTTCCCCTTGGACACTTTATTACCCCTTTTGGACATTTTACGTTTATTACTGTTTCCAATAAATGCCTCTCCGAGGCTTGACGCCACACCCACTGTCTGTCTCTTGCTCACCCTGCCACAATATATATATATACAGACACAGTGTACTGTATATAATTAATACATATAAACTTCGGCCCCCAAGCAATGTCGCTTGGTCCAATCAGGCCCGCAACCCAAAATGAGTTTGACACCCCTGGTCTAATATTTCATTGGACCGCCTTTAGCTTTGATTACGGCAGGCATTCACTGTGGCATTGTTTCGACAACATCATGCAACTTCACAACATTTATTTCCATCCAGAGTTGCATTAATTTTTGGCCGAGACCTTGTATTGATGACGAGAGAGTCGAACCACTCTGTAAAGTCTTCTCCAGCACATCCCAAAGACTTTCAATGGGTTAAGGTCAGGACTCTGTGGTGGCCAATTCATGTGTAAAAATGATTCCTCATGCTCCCTGAATCACTCTCACAATTTGAGCCCGATGAATTTTGGCATTGTCATCCTGGAATATGCCTGTGCCGTTAGGGAAGAAAACTGATATCTGACAGTTCACCACTATCCTTACAGGTTTTAATAATGCGTTGGACAGTTCTTAACCCAATTCCAGTGATTTAATCATGCTAACATTGCAGGGCTCAATGCTAAATATTGTTTCTACTGGCCCAGTCGGGCCACTGCTTCAGATTTTTACTTGCCCTGCCAAAATTTTCACTGGACCCAGCACAAAAATGAAAAATAGCTGTTTTACCATCATGGCTTTAATATAATGTGTCCGAAGCTAAATATTTTTTAGACTGTATATATTACGTTTTTAAGACAATTTCCACCAAAATTGTATCACATTTATAATTTGCAAGGTATGATTTGTGCCTTATGTAATCCCAAATAAGAGCTTTACAGATATAAATTCATAAATACATCATTTTAACCTAAGCCATCCTGCCATTTACACATGTGTTTTTAAGTGAAGAGTTCTGTGAAGCAAAGGATGGGTTTTCGGACACCTGTTTAGTCATGCTGTCAACTGTTGGGCCATGAGTAGTGTTTTCACAAGCAGGATCAAAGATTTAGTCACTGAGTTAAAGATTTGATTATTGGCTGAATATAATAAAACATACATTGCCTGGCTAAAAAAAAAAAAAAGAAAGTCGCAATTTGGATTTAAATAAGCAGATTCTTAAGAGCTCATGATTGGATCATTATTGCAGTGATTAATATGTTTCAGTTGGCAACAATTCTTTTAACCCTAACTGATGCAATGTGTAGCTTCTCATTTCTTAAACAACCATGTCGGAAAACATATCCCGTGGTTGTGGAAAAGATGTTACTGTGTTTCAGAAGGGGCAAATTATTGGCCTGGATCAAGCAAAGAAAACAACTAAGGAGATTGCTTAACTTTACTAGGTCACTATACAGGATGTAATTTAGATTTAAATGTGAGAAACACGCCTGTCTCACCAACAGGTATCTGCCTGTTACCTCAGGGCTGGGTTAATGCATGTTATTTTCTGGCCCTTTACAGGTACTTTGCCTGTACGGTAACTGACTCTGAAGGTTACAAAGCAAAAAACATATCTTGTACAGGAGAAGAACACACACAAACACAGAAATGCACAAAGAAGAGCGTCACAGATACAGTATATATAGTATATAAAAACAGTATATATATATATTTATATATATATATATATATATATATATATATATATATATATATATATATATACAAAGAAGAGCAGATCACAGAGATTTATCTATCTATCTACCTATCTGGGTGGGTGGATGGATGGATGGATGGATGACACCAATCAGTTGGCTGTTTATGGTTTCCACGTTGAGCATTAAAGGAATAGTTCAATGAAAAATTAAAATTCTCTCATCACACACCCTTAAGCCATCCCAGATGTGTGTGACTTTCTTTCTTCATCAGAACACAAATGAAGATTTTTTTTAGAAGAATTTCTCAGCTCTTTTGATCCATATAATGCAAGTGAATGGGTGCCAAAAATCTTAAGTTCCAAAAATCAGCATAAAAGTAATCCATATGACTCCAGAAGTGAATTTATAGGTGTGGGTGAGAAACAAATATAAATATTTAAGTCCATTTTTATTTAAATTCTCCTCCTTGCTCAGTCAGGCTGCACTTTAACTTTTACATTCTTCTTCTTGTGTTTTTGGTGATTCACATTCTTCATGCATATCGCCCCCTACTGGGCAGAGGGAAGAATTTAAGTAAACATTTATGTAAATATTGATCTGTTTCTCACCCACAGCTATAATATCACTTCAGAAGACATGGATTTAACTACTGGAGTCGTATAGATTACTTTTATGTCGACTTTATGTGATTTCTGGAGTGTCAAAATTTTGGCACCATTCACTTGTATTGTATGGACCTACAGAGCTGAAACATTCATCAAAACATCTTAATTTGTGTGCTGCAGAAGAACTTTTGACAACACTATAGTTATGTCTTTCTATTAAATGCACTTGTCCTGTCTGTCCTTATTTTCCAAGGTAACATCATTGGGTCTGGTATCTTTGTAAGTCCAAAGGGTGTTTTGGAAAATGCCAGTTCAGTGGGTCTGGCTCTCATAGTGTGGATTCTTACTGGAGTCATCACTGCCATTAGTGCTCTGTGCTATGCAGAATTGGGAGTTACAATCCCTAAGTCAGGGGGAGACTATTCCTATGTTAAGGACATCTTTGGAGGCCTAGCTGGGTAAGACTGATGTGTTGTTGTTGTTGTTTTGTGCCCTTTATAATTTTTGTGCGTGTCTGTGTTTTGAATGTAATGCAAGGCAGTGGTTCTCAACAGGCTTTGCTTCAGGACCCAGATTTGACATGGAGAGGTGACCCAACATACTGTAGAACCAAAATTGCTTATTGCATTAAAGTAAACAAAAATGTCCTTTTTAAATGTATTAATATTACTGGTTTAGAGGATGAGGACATGCCATGTAACCTGTCCATTTTGGCCAGGTGAATTTGTGCCTTTCACACCACCAACAAAGGATATGGGAAGTGTATTCTCCTCCATTTTAAAATTTGGTAAGCCAATTTATTATTATATCCTAACTGTGAGTGATTTTATAGTTAGTTGTATTTTATAATTTGCATTTAGCATGATTTTTTCCATGCTGTCC
The DNA here is from genome assembly GCF_019703515.2 of Myxocyprinus asiaticus. Classification (NCBI taxonomy): domain Eukaryota; kingdom Metazoa; phylum Chordata; class Actinopteri; order Cypriniformes; family Catostomidae; genus Myxocyprinus; species Myxocyprinus asiaticus. The sequence goes on along the minus strand of NC_059348.1, from coordinate 41,080,468 downwards.
ACAATAGTATCACCAGTTGAGAACCACTAATGTAAGGTATATTCCTCAGTCTCACAGTGCTTGTCTTTTGAATAGGTTTCTGAGGCTATGGATTGCAGTTTTGGTGATCTATCCAACCAACCAGGCTGTGATTGCCCTCACTTTCGCCAACTATGCTTTACAACCTATCTTTCCTACCTGTTTCCCTCCAGAGAGAGCCCTTGGTCTGCTTGCCGCAGTCTGCCTATGTGAGTAACTGCTCTTCCATCCATGAGGAGGTTAAGTGGACTGGACAGAGTTAGAACATGCTCTGATGCTAAAGTACAGTGTGGTAGCACCTGTATGTTGACAAGCCTGTTTAGCCAAGATTAGAGATGTTCAGTCCAACACCTGGAAAGCCAAACCTGCTCCGACCTTCCTGTATGTGATTGTCAAGTGCATCCAGAGATGCTGGTGTGTGTTCAAATGTGTTTGATTAGACTTTGAAGATGGAACCAAACTCTTATGGAAGGACTAAGCTTTAGAACCCCTGGTCTAGAGCTATGATTTTTGATCCACTGGAGCTAGAGGTAAACAGACTAAAAGATGTTTTTTGTGCCATGTGAAAATCCTCTATAACATCATATCAGAGAACCACATGAGATATGCATTGCATTGGGAAATTTGTAATTAAAATTGTGAAAATAATGTATTTGACCAGGAAAATATTTACAGGTTTGTAACATTTTCAGCTCTTTTCAGAGTTTACTATTTTTAAGGAATTCATTATGCTATTCTAAACCCATTTGCCTTTTTTCTTCTGTGGAACACAAGAGGAGAATTTTAAAGAGTGTTGATGCTTTATTCTCCATTCAGTAAAAGTGTATTGGGAGGCTGTCAGTCTAACATTCTGCCTATATCCTTTTGTGTTTCATGGAAATAATAAAGGTTTGGAACAGCACAAGGGTTATTAATAAAAAAAAAAAAAAATTGGGGGTGAACTATCCCTTTGATATACTGACTTGGCAAAGTGAGCTTTTGCTTGACCTGAGGTGACATGTTGAGTCAGAAAAGTGGATTTTAAAACCTTTCTTGTGAAGGAACACGTTAGCCTAGAGATTAATACGTAATTACAGATGATGAACTAAAACATGACGCCATTGTCACTCAAATCATGGGAGGGTTTCTAAAGAGCTTGTTCACACCGGTCTGGAGCTTGCAGGGTGTTTTTCTCCTGCAAGAACTGAAATTGCACCTATTGTGAAAATCAGGGGTGGTGTTCACGTGTCCTTGGCAGTTTCCACAGGCCTGGAACAATTTTGTCTGGCAACTTTAACCATTCTTGAAGTTAAACCTCTTTTTGTTTTTGTCATTAATCTGAAACAGCTGTTTCATCTTTGTGAAAGTGGCAGCAACATATATAATTAATTATACTGTAATTATTACTGTGAAATATTCATATACAATTTTCAAGCAGTTTTTTCCCCTCTCCAAGCTTGTTTTAAGCTGTATTAATTTTAAATTGGGAAATGATGTTTTACTAACATTACTGTTCTGCCTGTCTAAAAAAGAGAGTTCCATTATGTTCAATACGGGCATATGCTTGATTGTTATAACAATTACTGATACGCACTTGTTCTTTGCCTCATAGTGCTGTTAACTTGGATTAACTGCTTCAGTGTTCGCTGGGCAACTCGTGTCCAGGATGTGTTCACCGCAGGCAAGCTACTGGCCCTCGGCCTCATCATTATCATGGGCATTGTGCAGATCTTCAAGGGTAAAGCTTGCTTTTTCTCCCTCTTACTATCTGCAAATACATAAATCTTGTAGTGGAGACCGGGGAAGTTAGGGCTATTTCTGTAACTAGGTTTTGAGTCAAAAGTTTTGCAGTTTTGAATGTTAGTTTTAAATAATTATTTCAAAACACTGGTTAAAATTATTACATTTTTGTGAATCTATCAGCCAAACTACATTTACAGTGTCATAATTTTGCTATAGCTGTTGGACCAATGCTGTTGGATAAACAAATGAACACAATAAAAACCACACTGGGATACACTCAGACATAGGTCAAACATACAGTGAAGGAACATTTATGCAAAAGGTGAACTTTGTTCTCAGGACAAGGGTATTTTTCAGAAATATCAAAAGGTCAAGTCAAGCTGTCACATTTTTATCAGGGCAAGTTGTCACGTGGTTTAAATCTGATAAATCTGTACTATTTATTAATTTCAATATTGTTGGCCAAAACAATGGTTTGATCATTTTTTGTGTTTACGTGTGTGCTACATTTTTGCTGTTTTATAAATTATGTATTTTAGATTTTTTTGGAAACACTTTACAATAAGGTTCCATATGAAACTTCCATTTATTAACATTAGTTATACCACGGGTCTGTTGAATGCTTGATTCTGATTGACTGACAGATGTTTCCAGTAAACACACAGCTATGAAGTAGTTCCAGGTCTTGACCGTATAATGGTTCCATATCACTTCGCCAAATTATTTCAGTTATTTCATAGAGCTGTACAGGCTACCACAGCAAAATAACCAATTAAGACAAAGACAATGGTTATGTAAATTGCGCTCCCTCTCTCTCTCTCTCTCTCTCTTTCGCTCTAGTCTCACCCAAACCAACATTCACACACAGTGACACACATACATATGCACACACACGCATGTATACACACACACACACACACATACATAAAGACTCGTGTCACGACCAACAAATAGAGCCTTAATGTAAACGCACCCCCACGACTTGATCAATACAACAGTTACTATATTATTTGAAATAACTTTTAATATTTGTGGAAAGCACCCCTACGCTCCACCTCCCCCTCCCCTTCTTTCTCTCTCTCGCACATGGACACACACACACACATATGCACACACACATACTCGGGAGCAACAAACAGAGCTTTCATGACAGCGGACCCCTGCGACTCAGTGGAGTTATATATACAGTAGTTGTTTAGCAATGGAAAAGCTATATACAAGAACTGCGACACGACCACACTGCTACTGAGAAGTACACTTAAACTAACATCTTGGCAATTTGAAGCGATGTAACTGCTGCCGAGAGCCGCAGCAAACACTGGTAATTCCACACGCGATCTCTCTCAGTTTCTCTCTCTTTCTCTCTCTCTCACTTGCTCATACACACACACACACACACACACACAGTATGGTGTAAGTACCTTGTTACTCCAGTAAGACATTTCGACATTTTCGAACTAGCAACAAAGGGTTGTACATGGGCTATACCAAAACAAGGTGCTGAATCTGAGGCAGAAGTAAGTAATTCCACTCACAAAAAATTTTTTGGGAGATAAAACCCTGAATGGAGTCTTAAAGGGATAGTTCACCCAAAAATGAAAATTCTCTTATTATTTACTCACCCTCATGATATCCCAGGTGTGTATGACTTTCTTTCTTCACCAGAATACATTTGAATAAAAAATATAAAAATTTCTTAGCTCAGTAGGTCCTTAAAATGCAAGTGAATGGAGATTTCTCTTTTGAAGCTCCAAAAATCAAAGACAGTCAGCATATACCTCCATACCACAACAGCTGTTAAATTAATGTCTTCTAAAGCGACACGATGGCTTTTGGTGCGAAAAAGATAACTATTTAAGTGAAAATCTAATAAACTGAAAATCATGCTTAAGGTCAGGAGCTGTACGCGCATCGCATTGGCATTTGAAACACGCTAGAACTGACGAATGTGCGTCATAGCCAGAAGAGCAGCGCAGTTTACAAGTGAGAAGGAGGAACGCTGTACAGTAGCTTGGTTGGTTTTGGTTTAGATCTGTTATTATCTGTTTCTTTACTCACAATGTTGCATTTGTGTGCTTATCCTGGATGTCTCAACCGAGAGGAGAATATAAGATTTCGTCGGTATCATGGCAATGCGAATACGTCACACGAGAGATCGCTTGGACTCCACCCTCTTGTGAAGTTTACCCTCACATTGGATTATAATTAAAAAGTACTTAAATATTGATCTTTTTTTAGAAGATAACCGCTGGAGTCTTATCGATGACGTTTATGCTGACTGTCTGTGAATTTTGGAGCTTCAAAAGAGAAATCTCCATTCACTTGCATTTTAAGGACCTAAGATATTTTTAGATTTTTCTTCAAATGTGTTCTGGTGAAGAAAGAAAGTCGTACACACCTGGGATATCATGAGGGTGAGTAAATAATAAGAGAATTTTCATTTTTGGGTGAATGTGACAAGGAGGAGGGACTGGCTGGTGCTGAATTATCCTAATCAGCCGGGAGGGGGATAAAAATGAGCCGGAGGCGCCAGATTGAGAGAGAGAGACACACATGCGGCCGCTGTGTGTGTGTCTGTGTTTATGTTTGTTTAAGTTGACTTATGTCATTAAAGTTATGTTGACTGTTCTGCCAGTTCCCGCCTCCTCCTTGCCCATCCTTGAACCCCATTACAGTGGACTATCCCTTTAAGGTGTGGTAATCATGGCATAAGTGGGATAATTGACTCCAGCCCATTGAATTATTGAAAAATAGTGCACACCTGAGGTGTAACCGCATTACCACCTCAGGTATGCAGCATTTTTCAATATTTCAATGGTCTGCCGTCTGTTATTCCTTACTTAACAACATTAGTTAACACAAACTATTAGTTCATTAGTTAATATGAACAATACTTTTACAATTTTTATTAAACTTGGTTAATTTTAATTTCAACATACTGTATACTAATACATTTTTAAAACCAAATGTTGTATTTGTTAACATGAGTTAATACACTATGAACTAACATGAATTAACAATAAACAATTGTATTTTTATTAACTAGCATAAACCAAGATTAATAAATGCTGTAAAATATATATTGTTCATTGTTTGTTCATGATACCCAATGCATTAACTAATGTTAACTAATGGAACCTTCATGTTGTGTTACCATTTTCTATTTTGATTAAAAGACTAATAGTCTGTTTAATGGCAGGTTCCATTGTGACAACTTACCCCAAATAGTGTGATAACATGTCCCAACAGGTCAACTTGTGTTCAGTGAACAGTGTCTTTTTTCCTCTGCAATAATAGTGGAAACTGTCAATAGCATTTTTTGTAGCCAAGACTGTGCCATACAGAAATGTACTTGAAAATGACCCCCTGACCTGAGAAATATTCCCTGGAGTAAAAAGTTCGACAACAAGCCCTGGTTTCCACTATTTCGTTGAGTTTGTCGATTGGTGCTTCAATGTTTGTAATAATTTTTTTTTTAATGTTTCTCCACTGCCACAAACATTTTACAAAAAGTATTTACAAAATTATAATCCATTTACAAAAGTATAATCCATTGTGAATCATGTATAAAGCCAAGGTAACAATGGAATCTGTGTTTGGCTTGGTTAACTCACTCATGTGTGAAGTATTAGGTGTAAACATAAAGGGCTTGGATACAAGAGGCCAGGCATTCAGCTAAGAGTATTACATAGGCATTCTTTTCATATTTGACCTATTTTAGCACTATAAACATGAGAGCACAAATCCATTAAGCATGCCATGTTTAGCGGTCTGTAGTCTATCAGCCGTGTTTTATGTGTTTGATATTCCAAGAACAAAAAAAGGAGCATGGAATGTCTTTACAAATGCTTAAATGCATCAAAGCGAATTCAGATGGTTTGGTTGGACAGTGAACTTGAAAAAGACTATTTGACAATACATTACATGCTTTGCTGCAAGACAAAATAAATTAATGGAACAGAGTATGCATAGCAGCATCACTAGCATCTTTTATGTTTTACATTAATTTCTCCAGTCATTTGGATGCTCTTACTCACTCTATATATTCATTCATACTCTACAAACAAAATGTTCCTCTGTTTGTGTTTCCAGGTCATTTTTATTGGCTGGAGCCAGCACATGCATTTCACCCATTTCAGCCATATGATATGGGGCGCATCGCACTCGCTTTCCTCCAGGGTTCCTTTGCTTATGGAGGCTGGAACTTTCTTAACTATGTAACAGAAGAGCTCATTGACCCCTATAGGTACACTGTCATTTATAACATGCACGTTTCATTTTGTGTCTCGATGCCATTAAATCTGTATGTATCTAATCAGTGTGAGGAGACAGACTGATCTCACAGTAAAATCTGAAACAGTAGATGAAAACAGCTGAAATCGATCTGTGCTTACCGAAATGTGAAACACTGCCCCCAGTGGCCAATGCGATAACTGTTGTTGGGTGTATGGGCACGTGTGAGCTCCAAACCTAAACCTAGCTATCAGTGGAGTAAAATGTAATGTCAACGGGAAAAATGCAACCTCCAAATTATGTTTGTCAGTGATTATGCAAACACAACTACTTCCTGGTTTCAACGCAGGATATGAACCCAGGTCTCCCATGCTGCTTATGCAACATGCTTCTGTTTGAGCCAAAGGGAAAGGTAAACACACTGGAGCCGATTTGACAGTACTGGAACTCTCAGTCGGAAACGACACGCCGACTTCCCTTGTGATCATGATGCAGGAGAACCCATAGGAAAGGAAAATCACAAATTAGATCTCTTTAATATCTTCTCAGATTGTTCTCCTGACAGAAAGATACTTGTAATCTCACTTTTGTCTTATCTAGAGTTTCAAAAGACATCCCAACCGTTTCACAAACTGTGTTCAGTTTGTCAAGATACCAAATTCTGCCATTAAAAGTCAGAATTCAAATATTTCTCATCAAATTCTTCTCAGACCAAGTTATCTGGACTATATTATCCACATTATTGTTGTTACTCTATACTCTTTTTGTACTGTATATCAACAGTTGTCTCATTTGTTTCTATTCACAATTCTCCCAAGGAATGTATAAGAGAACATCTGAGAAATAGCTACGGAATATTCCGGGTTCAGTACAAGTTAAGCTCAATCAACTGCATTTGTGGCATAGTGTTGATTATCACAAAAATTGACTTACCCCTACTTTAAAAATCAAAATCGATGTTACAGTGAGGCACTTACAATGGAAGTGAATGAGGCCATTTTTTGGAAGGTTTAAAGGCAGAAATGTGAAGCTTATAATTTTACAAAAACACTTTCAGTACATGAATTCTTCTGTTAAAACTCATGTTTTATTTGAGCTGTAAAATTGTTTAAATCTTAATTTTTACAGTCGTTTTGGGGATTTAGGGTTTGTTGACAACATCATCATGGCAACAAAGTTGTAAAATGGCCTATAACTATACACAGAAAAGGTTAGTAAGTGATTTTATTACACTAGAATCATGTTAACACACATATTGTTTATGTCCCATGGCTATACTTTTAAAATAGTGAGTAGATTAACGTTTACAGATTGGCCCCTGTGGAGATGGGGGCGTGTGGGTGTGGTGTGGCTCGTCAAGCTGGTTGGCATAATCTCTAACAGCTGTTTCTTGTTACAGTGATGGCGGAGAGAGTCCTTAAAAACAGCCAAACACACAGCGACTGCCGTGTCTTATAAAGTGTTTTATGTTTGAGTGTTAAGAAGATGAAGATTTCAAGAAGTTTATGTTGACTGAGAGTTTTGTAACACTGAACTGACTGAACTAAGAAAAGTACTGAGAAGAGTGCACATAAGAGTGTTGAAGGCAGAAAATAAAAGCCTACCTGAAGTAGTCGCTGTTCCCCATCTCCTCCTTTCCATACCCGAACCTAAACGTTGTGTCACACTGGTGCCGAAACCTGGGAACCGATCAAGGAGATATGTCATCATGGAATCCTCACCACTGGGCGAAGTGATCAAGACCCTTGCCGGCATCCAGCAAAACCAGCATCACCGGCCACCCCAAAAGCACCATTGCGCCCTCTACCGTTAATCGAGGTCCCCTTCAAAAGAATTGGTATGGACTTCGTCGGGCCATTAGAATGGTCGGCACGCGGATATTGCTTTGTATTAGTCCTGGTGGATTATGCAACATGATGTCCGGAAGCAGTGCCCTTGCGCTCTGAAAGAAATCCTCACCGATCAAGGCACTACCTTTATGTCACATACATTACGCGAGCTGTACAAATTATTGGGCATTAAATCAATTCAGACAAGAGTGTATCACCTGCAAATGGACGGCTTGGTCAAACGGTTTAATAAAACCCTAAAAAACATGATTTGTACGTTCGTTCACGATGGGGTGAGTGATTGGGATAAGATTATGAGATCTTGATTATGAGGTTAAGCGAACGGATAGAGGCGGGGCTTGTCAAATTGACCATATCAACCACCTAAATTCTTGGAGGGAGGCGGTCCCTGTGCCCTTGCTGACGGTAGTTCCAGAGAGGGCTCTTGCTGGAGGTGACTCTCAAACCTAATCCATTCACCCCGGTCCAGTGTGGAGAAAACATCTCACCATCATAGCTCACAGACGTGGCCAAGTTGCAAGCAGAATTCGCAGACGTGTTCTCGCCTCTCCCCATTCGTACGAACCTCATAGAGCACCATATCGAGACGACCCCAGGGGTGGTGATTCATAGCTGCCTCTATCGCCTTCCTGAGCACAAAAAAAAGGTTGTTCAGGTAGAATTAGAGGCGATGCTCGAGATGGGTGTAATAGAAGAGTTGCATGGTGATTGGGCCAGCCCGGTGGTTTTGGTACCTAAGAGCAACGGGACAGTCCAATTCTGTGTGCACTATCGAAAAGTGAACGTGGTGTCCAAATTTGATGCGTACCCAATGCCCCGGATTGACAAATTACTCGATTGGTTGGGCACGGCTCAATTTTATTCGACACTGGATTTAACAAAGGGTTATTGGCAGATCCCCTTAACTCCAATCTACAGAGAAAAAAACGTTGTTTTCCACACCTTTCGGCTTACACCAATTTGTGACTCTTCCGTTTGGTTTGTTCGGGGTTCCCGCCATGTCCCAGCGTCTCATTGATAAAGTTCTCAGACCACATGCAACATCTGAGAGCTGTCCTGAGGTCGCTGCGACCAGCGGGGCTCACGGCCAACCCAAAGAAGTGCGCAATTGGGCGGGTGGAAGTACGTTATCTGGGGTTTCACTTGGGTCATGGGCAGGTCCAACCCCAAGTCAACAAAACTGCAGCGATTGCAGCCTGCCCAAGGCCAAAGACCAAAAAGGAGGTTCTCTACTACCGAAGGTTTGTGCCTAGTTAATCTGACATCACCAGCCCGCTGTCTGATCTCACTAGAAATGGGTTTCCCGATCCAGTTCAGTGGACGGAGCCGTGCCAACAGGCTTTTCTAAAAATAAAATCCACACTTTGTGGGGGACCACTCTTACATGCTCCGAACTTCTCTCTCCCCTTTAATTTGCAGATGGATGCATCTGACAGAGAGCTGGGGGCAGTGCTCCAACAGGAGGTGGAGGGGAGGAGCGGCCGGTGCTGTAAATTATCCGTAAACTCTTTCTGAGGGAAACTAAGTACAGCAACATTGAGAAGGAGTGTCTGCCGATTAAGTGGGCCATCCTCACTCTCCGCTACTACCTGCTGGGGTGGGCCTTCAACCTCTGTTCAGATCATGCCCCACTCCAGTGGCTCCACCACATGAAGGATACCAATGCGCAGATCACCCGTTGGTACCTGGCACTTTAGCCATTCAAATTTGAGGTGATTCACAGACCGGGGACCCAACTTGAGTTGGGCGGTGGGGGTATGTGGGGATGGGGGCGTGGTCGTGTGTCTGTGTGTGTAAGAGAGGGAGTGGTGTGGCTCGTCAAGCTGGTTGGCATCATTTCTAACAGCTGTTTCTTGTTACAGTGACAGAGTCCTTAAATGCAGCCAAACATGCCAGAGAAGGCAGAGAGAGAATGACACGAGAGTGCAGCAACTGGCGTGTCTTATTGAGTGTTTTATGTTTGAAGAAGTTGAAGATTTCAAGAAGTTTATGTTGACAGAGTTTTGTTACACTGAACTTACTGAACTAAGAAAAGCACTGAGAAGAGTGCACATAAGAGTGTTGAATGTAGAAAATAAAAGCCTACCTGAAGCATGTCACCTCTCCCTGTCTCCTCCTTTCCATACCTGAACCTGAATGTTGTGTCACAGCCCATTCACTTCCTTTGTAAGTGCCTCACTGTAACCCAAATTTTTGCATTTTTAACGCTTGTGTACTGTTCATTACAGGTGCATTCTCGTGGTCTTTTTTTTTTTTTAATGAAAATGACCTGAAATTACAACTATAGCCAGTCTCTGTAGTGGATGTGTTATGGTCTCACCCCTTCATTTCTGTGTGTGTGTGTTTTGCATTGTGGCTGATTTTATTTGACAAATTCTATAAAAAAATAAAAAAAAATGCTCTCTGTTATAGTTTCACCTATGCATTCCTGTGTGTGTGTGTGTGCGTGTGTGTGTGTGCGTGTGCGTTATACATTGTGGATGTGTTATAGTATCACCCCTTCATTTCTGTGTGTGTGTGTTCTGCATTGTGGCTGGTTTATTGATTTTATTTGACAAATAAAAATAAGAAAATGCATAGATTTCCCATGTGGGGTCAAATTTTACCCCGAACACAACAAGTGTGATTTTTTTTGTCAAACCACCAGAATCCAGCACAATTTTTTGTGTGTGTATAGATAGCAAATGTAGGAAAAATCACCAAACCTCATGCCACTGAGATGAAGGAAACCATGTTTTTAAAGAAGCAAAATTCAAAATGAGTAATTTTTTACCCCAAAGCTAAATACAGGTTAAAGAAGAAGAGGGACAAGTCGAAATACATTTTTGTGGTAATAAATATTGTCACAAATGCTGTTGATTTAGCTTAACTTGTTTTAAACTCAGAATATTCCTTTAATACTTAACTGAGAATGCAATTACTACTCAGGGCTGCGTTTTCCAAAAGCACTGTAAGCCTAAGTAGATTGTAGAAACCATTGGTTCCAATGGTCTCTATGATCAAGTTAAGTCATAGAGATCAAGTGCTTTTGGGAAACGCAGCCCAGATCAGTACAAGATCGCCCAGGAGTTACAATAAAGATTCAAATAATGTTTTAAACTCTATTTTTAACAGGAACCTGCCTCGGGCTATCTTCATCTCAATCCCTCTGGTCACTTTCGTCTATGTGTTTGCGAATATTGCTTATGTTACAGCTATGAGCCCTCAGGAGCTGTTGGCCTCTAATGCTGTTGCTGTGGTGAGTTGTCCCACACTAATCAGCTTATTGAGACTCCATTCAACAGGAAATTAAATGGCCTATTCATTAGTAGATTATTCATCACAGACTGACCCATCTGCTATTATTGCTAAATCTCTACTCACCTGTACAAACTTGACCGGTTCTCTGCCCGCTTCCCAGCTTGTGCGTGCCAATGTACAGCAACATTCTCTTTGATCTCTCTGCCTTCTCTTCCTCAGACATTTGGTGAAAAGCTGCTTGGGGTAATGTCATGGATCATGCCCATCTCTGTGGCACTATCCACCTTCGGGGGGGTTAATGGTTCCCTTTTCACCTCGTCTAGGTCAGTCTTAATGATACTATGTTTTATGTGTTGTATTTTTTTCTCATTCACTCCTTTAGTATCCATTACATTTTGATACCATGGATATGTCTAAAAACTGGCCATACAGTGCATCCGGAAAGTATTCACAGCGCTTCACTTTTTCCACATTTTGTTATGTTACAGCCTTATTCCAAAATGGATTAAATTCATTATTTTCCTCAAAATTCTATAAACAATACCCCATAATGACAAAGTGAAAGAAGTTTGTTTGAAATCTTTGCAAATTTATTAAAAATAAAAAATGAAAGAAATCACATGTACATAAGTATTCACAGCCTTTGCCATGACACTCAAAATTGAGCTCAGGTGCATCCTGTTTCCACTAATCATCCTTGAGATGTTTCTACAACTTGATTGGAGTCCACCTGTGATAAATTCAGTTGATTGGACATGATTTGGAAAGGTACACACCTGTCTATATAAGGTCCCACAGTTAACAGTGCATGTCAGAGCACAAATCAAGCCATGAAGTCCAAGGAATTGTCTGTAGACCTCTGAGACAGGATTGTATCGAGGCACAGATCTGGGGAAGGGTACAGAAAAATTTCTGCAGCATTGAAGGTCCCAATGAGCACAGTGGCCTCCATCATCCGTAAATGGAAGAAGTTTGGAACCACCAGGACTCTTCCTAGAGCTGGCCGCCTGGCCAAACTGAGCGATCGGGGGAGAAGGGCCTTAGTCAGGGAGGTGACCAAGAACCCGATGGTCACTCTGACAGAGCTCCAGCGTTTCTCTGTGGAGAGAGGAGAACCTTCCAGAAGAACAACCATCTCTGCAGCACTCCACCAATCAGGCCTGTATGGCAGAGTGGCCAGACAGAAGCCACTCCTCAGTAAAAGGCACACGACAGCCCACCTGGAGGACTCTCAGACCATGAGAAACAAAATTCTCTGGTCTGATGAAACAAAGATTGAACTCTTTGGCCTGAATGGCAAGCGTCATGTCTGGAGAAAACCAGGCACCGCTCAACACCTGGCCAATATCATCCCTACGGTGAAGCATGGTGGTGGCAGCATTATGCTGTGGGATGTTTTTCAGCGGCAGGAACTGGGAGACTAGTCAGGATCGAGGGAAAGATGAATGCAGCAATGTACAGAGACATCCTTGATGAAAACCTGCTCCAGAGCGCTCTGGACCTCAGACTGGGGCGAAGGTTCATCTTCCAACAGGACAACGACCCTAAGCACACAGCCAAGATAACAAAGGAGTGGCCAAGGGACAACTCTGTGAATGTCCTTGAGTGGCCCAGCCAGAGCCCAGACTTGAACCCGATTGAACATCTCTGGAGAGATCTGAAAATGGCTGTACACTGACGCTCCCCATCCACCCTGATGGAGCTAGAGAGGTCCTGCAAAGAAGAATGAGAGAAACTGCCCAAAAATAGGTGTGCCAAGCTTGTAGCATCATACTCAAAAAGACTTGAGGCTGTAATTGGTGCCAAAGGTGCTTCAACAAAGTTTTGAGCAAAGGCTGTGAATACTTATGTACGTGTGGTTTTTTTTTTTTTTTTTTTTTTTATTTTTTTTTTATAAATTTTGCAAAGATTTCAAACAAACTTCTTTCACGTTGTTATTATGGGGTATTGTTTGTAGAATTTTGAGGAAAATAATGAATTTAATCCATTTTGGAATAAGGCTGTAGCATAACTAAATGTGGAAAAAGTGAAGCGCTGTGAATACTTTCCAGATGCACTGTATTGTGTCTAAAATTTGAGTTGCTCAAAAATAATCTCTTCTTTATAGAACTGTTGTACACGAGATGTCACACTTACAATCGTGCCTTTAGCCTTGTGTATACCACTGAATCAGCCATGCTAATATTTGGTACAACAGCATGTGATATTGCGCAATTAGGAATGCTATGTACTTTGAATCTGGTTGACTGTTGATTGGTCTCTTTCAGGTTGTTCTTTGCGGGTGCGAGAGAGGGCCATCTCCCCCGTCTATTTGCAATGATTCATGTGAATCGCTGCACACCAGTCCCAGCTTTGCTCTTCACTGTGAGCCCTTTATTATTTTTTTCAATTTACAGGAATATTCCGGGTTCAATACGATCTCAGTCGACAGGCATAATGTTGATTACCACAAAAATGAATTTTGACTCACCTCTCCTTTTCTTTAAAGGGGTCATGACATACTCTTTTTATAGTTTTATTATCTTCCCAGATGTCCACTTATAATGTCAGTAAAGTTTTTTTTTTTTTGCCTCAAAACAGTCATAATTTAATAATATATAATTTTCCACCCTGTCTTAGGCCCTCTATCTGAAACGCTTGGTTTTAAGCTATCTGGCCCATTAAGACTTCAAAGTAAATGCCCATTGTCATGATTGGTTAACATCATGCAGCCCCTCCAATTCAGCCAAGTTTGAAACTCAATCAGAAGAAAATGTACACGCTTTACATTATAATTTATAAAACTACATTTCAGGGTTAACACATAACGTACACAACACATTTCATCTGAATGTATCAAAATGTTCACTGAAGCACAGCAACTATCAAACAGTCAAACATTCATGAATGAAACTGTTTACTCACAGGTATGGTAGTGTTTATCAATCTCCACTTTCCCTTTAACGTTTTTTTTTTTTTTTTTTTTTTGCCGATTTGCATTTGTGCATATTGCCACCTACTGGGCAGGGAGGAGAATTGATAGAAAAAGGGCCTTAAATATTGATCTGTTTCTCACCCACACTTATCATATCTCTTCTGAAGACATTGGTTAAACCACTGGAGTCGTATGGATTACTTTTATGCAGACTTTATGTGCATTTTGGAGCTTCAAATTTCATTTGCAATGAATGGACCTACAAAGCTAAGTTATTCTTCTAAAAATCTTCATTTGTGTTCAGCAGGAGAAAGAATGTCATGCACATCTGGGATGGCATGAGGATGAGTAAATGATGAGAGAATTTTCATTTTTGGGTGAACTATCCCTTTAACTTGTATTAAACCCGGAATATTCCTTTAAGAATCTCCCCACTTGTTGCATACAAATTTTCTTCTACTCCTATATTTTTTCTTGTGTTTTGAAGTGCTGGCAGGGGTTTGTATTCTAATCAAAAGAGTATACTTGTCTATTTCCCAGTGTATATCAACTCTGCTGATGCTATGCACTAGTGACATATACACCCTTATCAACTATGTTGGCTTCATTAACTACCTGTTTTATGGGGTCACTGTTGCTGGGCAGATTGTGCTTCGCATTAAAGAGCCAGACATTTATCGTCCAATCAAGGTAAGACTGAAAGATGTTTTGACACAGTAGCCAAGAGCTTCAGTTGCTATGTCAGATCCTAGCATTTGCTGATAATAATGGTATATGATTACAGAGTTTTTTGGTAGTGTGTATTTGCATTCCTTTATTGAAATCAACAGGTTTAACTCCACAGGTGAGCTTGGCGTGGCCAGTCATTTTCCTGCTTTTCTGGGCATTCCTGCTGATCTTCTCGCTGTACTCTGAGCCTGTAGTGTGCGGTATTGGCCTGGCCATCATGTTGTCAGGTGTTCCTGTGTATTTTTTCGGCATCTATTGGGAAAACAAGCCCAAGTGCATCAATTATTTTATAGGTATGTTAATATCTTAAATCTGCCCTGAAAATAAACATTGGATGAAAATTAACCTGCTCAAAAAGACCCACAACCCAGCTTATGCTCATTCAAGCTGTTTTTTTCAGCAGGGTATTTAAAAATGTCAGTTATTATCATTTAAATTATGAAAGGAAGTCCAATTCTTAATAGACTTAACAGATTTCGAATGATGTTTACAAAGGGCTCTAAAGATCAGCTGCTAATGTCTTTCCATACAGCTCAAATGACATACTTGGGGCAGAAGTTGTGCATGGTGGTGTATCCAGCTGAGGATGAGGGCAGAGGAGATGGGAGTGAAGAAAAAGAGGAAGCTGGATCGAAGTACAGTGCTAGTAGTAAAAATCATTTTTCTACTGGCTCTTCAACAGCTATTGACCAATTTAAGTAATATGGGTTTGGTAGTGTTTGACAATGCGTACAGACACGCACACAGGGTGGGGATTAATTTAAAGGATTAGTTCACCCAAAAATAAACATTCTGTCATCATTTACTCACCTTCGTGCCGTTTCAAACCTGTATGACTTACTTCTGCAAAAAGCTTAATTTTTAAAGGGGTCATGACATGCCTTTTTATTATTTTAATATGTTCCTTGAGGTTCACTTAAAATATTAGTAATTTTTTTTGC
Source organism: Myxocyprinus asiaticus (assembly GCF_019703515.2). NCBI lineage: Eukaryota > Metazoa > Chordata > Actinopteri > Cypriniformes > Catostomidae > Myxocyprinus > Myxocyprinus asiaticus. The sequence goes on along the minus strand of NC_059348.1, from coordinate 41,064,821 downwards.
AAATTTTTTGTCATATTTATAAAACATGTTCATTTTCACACTCCTTCTGATCCTCTGTCAGATACACTCGGTTTTGGTGCTGCTCCACCTTTAAGATCTGACAGTAAACGCCCTCTGTTATGATTGGCTCTCTGTTCTTGACTGACTTGTCATCTCACTGCTCACCACTACTGGGAGGGGCTAAGGAGGTGATAAAGTAAAGTAGGCATTGATATGTTGTTGTGGAGGCAGTCAGATGCAAATGTCTTCCACAGTGTGACATCACAATGTGGAGGAAGTAGTGAAATAGTCGTTTTGGCAGCTTAGTTTAAGCAAATGCTCTTTTTGCAGTGAGGAAGAGTTCTGAAACTTACAGTATGTTTTTATAGTACAATGAACTCTTACATGTCAAAAGATCAAGGAAAATTTAATTCCTCGTGTCATGACCCCTTTGAAGAATATTCCGGCCACCTTTTTTCAGCAAATGAAAGTGACTGAGGACTGGTGCTGTCAAGATTTAAAATTACAAAAAGGCATCACAAACATATCATAAAGTACCAACATGTAAGTAATTATTCACTGATATTCTTCCTTTCCATTGAGCTGTTAACCGCTGACAGTGGATCAGTCAGTGAGGTGAACTCTAGAACTGGATAAGTTGAGAATTAATCATTCAGATCAGTTTTGTGAACTGGATAAAACGATTCATTGAAAAGATCCTCAAAAGAAGGCTCAAAGAATGATTCTTTCATTAACTTAAAATCGCAACTTGTCTCATGCGCCAAAAAGAGCTAAAGTCGATGTGAAGATTTTCAGTGAATAACCACTGACATTTCAGCCTGTTCTTCACACAAAGCTGTCATATGGCTTTAGAAGACTTGGAATAGTGCATGAGTTGTATGGATCACCTATATGATACTTTAATTGTGCTTTTTAGGAGCTTGACAGCCCCAGACCTCATTAACTTTTATTGTGGAAAAAAACTGTCCAACATGTTTTTCAAATATTCACCTTTTGTGTTCCACAGAAGAAAGAAAACCAAGTTTGGAACGATATGAGGGTATGTTAATGATGATTTTGGGTGCACATTTACTCTAATACTACCCAGGGTCAAGTTTAAGTGTGGGTAACACTGTCTCCTTTATGCAATACTGCCATCCACTGACAAGATTTTTAAATGCAACATAGCTTAAATATTCTTACTGTCACAGAGAATTTTGTACTTTTATATGTATTATTTCATGTTCTATTGATTAGTTTCTGATATTTGTTTTACCTAAATGTACTATTTCAAATGTGTAATTCTCTGTTATAACTGTCCTTTGGTTGAATAATTGTGATGAAGATAAAAAAAAAATTTGTATTGTTTTTTTCTGTCTTTTTTATATATTTATTATTCATATTTAAGACTTCTTCTAAACACATTTTGACCCAAGACAACACACACAGAAAAAAATTGGGTATGAAACTTATACTGGCTTTCCAGAAAAGAGCCAAGTTTAGTAGAAAAAAAAAAAAATCACTGAATTCAGTCATGTGTCATTTACCAGCATGAACTGTGAAAATGTCTGCAATTTCAGCATGCAGGGAACAATAGCCTGCTGTTTTATACAACCTACACCCTGCATTCAGATGATGGACAATCAAAACAAAGCATGCCCAGAATTTGTTATACTGGTTAGCCTGCTTTTACATTTTTACAAGTTAAGTACTGTGGTGGTAGCTATGGTAATACCATGGTATTTTATAATCATGGTACTGAATATTGTATTCATGTACACTGTAAAAAAAAAAAAAAAATCCTATTGTTTTAAAAAAAAACATTGGCAGCTATGGTTGCCAGAATAATTATGTAAATAATACAGTAAAAATGTAAACAACTTTACAGAACAACCTGTAAATTGTACAGTTTAAAACTGTTGTAATTTACATCACCACACTGATATTAACCTTGATATTAACCTTCTGAAACTATAAGAATCTGCTTTTTACTTTATAAGGTATTGTTAATCACCGTCAAAATTACAGAAGAGCACATGATGACATGAAGTTCACCAATAGTGACTCTTCCAGAAGCAGTGACCAATAACATGTAGAGACAGTGCTCAGTGTCACTCACACAAACACTAAACACCATCAGGGTAACACATGTGAAATTTAAATAATGCAGTAAACATTAACTAAACTACATCAAATATAAAACAGAACACCACAATGTACATAACTTATATTAAAAATAAGAAACTATTCCCATAAAATATAATGAAATATTATGGGTCATGCAGGGAATTGTGGGAACACCCAATTATTGTTTTTTACTGTAATTTTTACAGCATTTTATTGTAAAAACTACTGTATTGTCTTTTAAAGTGTATATATATATATATATATATATATATATATATATATATATATATATATAAATGTACTGTATTTTTTACAGTTAATACTCGTGAATCAATTAACGTTTTTTTCTGTAGCATTTTTACAGTCTTTTACCGTTAAAATTACAGACATTTTTTACAGTGTACCGTGTCTACATGTTACTCCAAGCTCCAAAATTATGGCATTGCCATTGTCTAAAAAAGCCACAGTACATTTGATTTGGGTCCTTTTTGTTAGTGTGGGCAGAAAGTGTAGCCTATCCAAGTGCTGGTACAGTGTGTTCTATTATAAATTATTGAATGTGCCTCTCTTATACTCACACTGGGTCCACATTATTTCAAAACTGCATGACTTTGTTTGACAACAGTAATCTTTATCCTTTAGAGAACAAAACGAGGGCTGCCCTCACAATACAAGTGGCAATACTAAGTGTCTAAGGATTGAACTGGTAAAGAAAGCTCTTAAACAAAATATCCCTGTAAAAAAAATATCCAAAGCTGTTTCAAAAACAATTTCTCAAATAATAATAATAATAATAATAAAATAAAGAGTGCAAGGTCGTTTAAAGGGATAGTTCACCCAAAAAATTAAACTTCTGTTATCATTTACTCACACTCATGCCAGATGAGTGACTTTCACTTTTCTGCTGAACACAAATGAATATTTTTAGAAGAATATTTCACCTCTGTAGGTTCTCACAATGCAAGTGAATGGGTACCATTTCTTTTTTTTTAAAGCTCCAAAAGCACATAATGGCAGCATAAAAGTAATCCATACGACTCCAGTGGTTAAATCCATGTCTTCTGGAGCAATATGATAAGTGTGCATGAGAAACAGAACAATTTCATTTTACAAATACACTGCCACGGAATAATGTACAGATTTTGCTCTTATGGAAATTAATTGGTACTTTTATTCACCATAGAGGCATTAAACTGATCACAATGGATAGTCAGGACATTAATAACGTGAAAAATTACTATTACAGTTTGAACTAAAAAAAAAAAAAAAATTCAGAACTTAAACTACTTCAAAGAGTTCTCATCAAAAAATCCTCCACGTGCAGCAATGACAGCTTTGCAGATCCTTGGCATTCTAGCTGTCAGTTTTTCCAGATACTCAGGTGACATTTCACCCCACGCTTCCTGTAATCTTGTCGGAAACTTCTCACGCACCTTACAGTCTAGCTGATCCCATAAAAGCTCAATGGGGTTAAGATCCATAACACTCTTTTCCAATTATCTGTTGTCCAATGTCTGTGTTCCTCTGCCCACTTTAACCTTTTCTTTTTGTTTTTCTGTTTCAAAAGTAGCTTTTTCTTTGCAGTTCACAAAATGCCTGCATCCCTGAGTCTTTTCTTTACTGTTCGGAATCAAAATCAGAATCAGAATGAGCTTTATTGCCAAGTATGCTTACACATACAAGGAATTTGTCATGGTGACATGAGCTTCCAGTACACAACAATACAAAACAGCAACAAGTTGCCCGATTAATTCTAATTAATAATTATAAATGTAATACAAAATAAATAAATATTGAAAAGAAAATAATGTATATATAGAATACTTATATATATATATACACACACACACATACATACATACATACATACATACATACATACATATGCATACGTAGTGCAAATCTAAATACAAATCGGTTATATACAGTGCAAGGGAATGTATGGCAGAAGAGGTTGGATGTGTTGGATAAATATAAAAGACTAAGCTGTGTATTGCACATTAATTAATGCTCAATGGGGCAATTTAAACTGTTCATGAGATGGATAGCCTGAGGGAAAAAACTGTTCCTGTGCCTGACGGTTCTGGTGCTCAGAGCTCTGTAGCGTCGGCCAGAAGGCAACAGTTCAAAAAGGTAGTGGGCAGGGTGAGTGGGGTCCAGAGTGATTTGTCCAGCCTTTTTCCTCACTCTGGAAGTGTACAGTTCTTGAAGGGAGGGCAGGGGGCAACCAATAATCCTCTCAGCAGTCCAAACTGTCTTTTGTAGTCTTCTGATATCCGATTTCATAGCTGAACCAAATCGTAGCCGTTTTGAAGCATGTTGTACATGAAACTGGTGTTGAGCGGGTAGAATTCAATGAAGCTGTCAGCTGAGGACATGTGAGGGGTCTGTTTCTCAAACTAGAGACTCTGATGTACTTATCCTCTTGTTTAGTTGTACATCTGGACCTTCCACATCTCTTTCTGTCCTTGTTAAAGCCAGTTGTCCTTTGTCTTTGAAGACTGTAGTGTACACTTTTGTATGAAATCTTCAGTTTTTTGGCAATTACAAGCATTGTATAGCCTTCATTCCTCAAAACAATGATTGACTGACGAGTTTCTAGAGAAAGTTGTTTCTTTTTTGCCATTTTTGACCTAATATTGACCTTAAGACATGCCAGTCTATTGCATACTGTGGCAACTCAAAAACAAACACTAAGACAATGTTAAGCTTCATTTAACGAACCAAATAGCTTTCAACTGTGTTTGATATAATGGCAAGTGATTTTTTAGTATCAAATTATCAATTTAGCATGATTACTTAAGGATAAGGTGTTGGAGTGATGGCTGCTGGAAATGGGGCCTGTCTAGATTTGATCAGAAATTACTTTTTTTCAAATAACGATGGTGCTGTTTTTAACATCAGTAATGTCCTGCCTATACTTTGTGATCAGTTGAATGCCACTTTGGTGAATTAAAGTACCAATTTCCTACTGAAACAGCAAAATCTGTACATTATTCCAAACGTTTGGCCGCCAGTGTGCATCTTTCTTCTATTCCTCTGTCCTCATTTCCTTTCCTTCTATCCTTGTTTCCTAAATGGGTGGAGCAAGGAAACGAGGAAAGGAAGCAAGGAAAGGAAATGAGAAGCACCCATAGATTTAACCACTGGAGTCTTATGGATTACATTTATGCTGCCTTGATTTGCTTTTTTGGAGCTTCAAAATACCCATTCACTTACACTGTGAGAACCAACAGAGCTGAAATATTCACCTAAAGATCTTTGTTTGTGTTCAGCATTAAAGAAAGTCATACACATCTGGGATTGCATGAGGGTGAGTAAAGAATGAGAGAATTTTCATTTTTGGGTGAACTATCCCTTTAAATACACCGCACACACAAGTACATTTCCAGTTCCATAGCAGCTGAACGGAATGGATGGCGGAAGTTGCGCTGTACTATGAGCCTTATGTGCAAATTAATGAATGCTGCTGCAGCGTAAAGATATTCGTACAGTAAAACACCCTGTCTGGTTGCCTGCAGTTACGTCGGAAGTTTTAACAGTAGAGGAGCGGACGGGCATCGGTGAGTGGAATTACCGCGCTGCCGAAGGTAAGACGATGAGCCCGGAATCAGATGCTGCCTGGAAACGTCGGCGGAGCGAGAGAGGCACAGGTTGACAGCACGCTATGGGTGTAAAACTTGACTTTCGACAACGAAAAGTAACATAAGTGATTCTCAATTGAGTTAGCGACAGATGTGTAATAATGTATAATAAAGCAGGAAATGTTTACGTTCCTCAAAGGGGCCGTTCATACTGGACACGTTCTTGCGCAAAAAAAAAAAAAAAAAAAAAAAAAAAAAGGCTACTGTACACGCAGCGCGACGAATGGAAACAAATGGAGCTGTTTCGAGACGCGTTTTTAACGGTTGAAGTTCTTTTGAACTTGACATGGCGCGAGCCATGCACGAGACACTGAAAAACGCGATGCAGCGGTCAAAGGCGTCCGCCCAGCTCATGATTACAATTAATAAACAGCGCATGGACGTGTTCGGTGTGAACGGCCCCAAAGCCAAAGGCGCTTGCAGACGATGAGAGTGACAACTAATGCTGCGTTCCATTCAGCTCGGAAAGTAGGATGTTCCAAAATCCTACTGGGAACAGAGCAATGGAACGCCACTTGAAGTCGTAACTCCAACTTGGAAAGTCGTGCGGAAATTTAAAACCAAGATGCAGGTGCGTGACGTCACACAATCATGTCGGCACCCAGGAAGTTATACAAAATAAGTGATACACAGTCACTTGTGTTAAATAAAATCGATAAATGGTTCAAAGTTCCTACATTACATGATATTAAAGCGTGTTTAACAAACGTTAGCAGAGTAGCAGGTGTTCAAAACATGGTAAATTATACTCTCTTTTGATTATCGTGCACCTGTAGCACAAATGCCAGCGTTGCAGATTGTTTCTGAATTGGGTTGCTAGGAGACATCTCTGGTCACAGTCAAACACCTGCTAAGCTAACGGGAACGTTGCGGTTTTGTTTCCTAACACGTCATCTTCCAATGGAATGCATTTCTGGTTGGAGATCGGAGATATCAAGTAGGAAAGTCCCACAATTTATTTGAATGGAACGCAGCTAGTGCTAATAGATTGGTCGCAGCTGCCCCATCATTCTGCCTTTATCATCATCAATATCTCTTGTGTGTCGATATTAGTATTTTATTTAAGTTGTTTTGGACGTACAGTAGAGATGCTTAAAGCAACGTAAGTGAATGAGAACGGTTCTAGGAAAGTGACGGCGTATGAACAAATGGCCAACGCTGTAAATAATAAATGAAGATGGCCGTATTAGATGTTAAGACGACAATTTGATGTCAACAGCATGTGTTTAGATTAGAATTAATTGGGCAACGTCTGAGGGCCGCTTCGGGAAATGAATGCAGTAGGTATGGGAACTTCCAAAGTGAAAGCAGGTGTATCTTACGCCCAAGTGTAAACAAATTTGAAAGGCACCGATGCACATTGACTGTTTGGACTATAAAGGAGCAGTCCATTCAGAAATTCTGTTATTCACTCACCCTCATGCTTTAAAAACCTTCTGACTGCATTCTGTGGAATACAAAAGGAGACATTTTGCAGTATATCCACAATGCTCTTGTCTTTTCCATACAAAACATGTAGTGACCAATGGTTTTCAGGCTCCAAAAATGACTGAAAAGCATGCTAAAAGTAGTCCATACGACTTGTGTGCGTGTATTCCAAGTTGTCTGAAGCCATTGAACAGCATTGCGTGAGGAACAGACTGAAATTTAAGTTGTTATTTACCGCAGTAGCTTTCAAATCTCATTTGCACTTCTGCATATTCAGACTTGCCACATTGTGATCGTAACGTTACGTCACAGACCTCAAACCTGGTGTGACAATTATGAAGTCCATTCTAAAGTGTAGCTGATCCCTTTATGAAACATAAACAGGATTAGTTTTTAGACTTTATGTATAAACATAAACAAACTTCCAATGTAAATTAGTCTATGACCTGTGTCTCTCCATTTATTACAGATACAATCATGACTCCATCAGTGCGTTTGCAGGAAATGATCCGGGTGATCCGAAGTGCCCGGACCCAGTGTGAAGAGAGGGGCATCATCCAAAGAGAGTGTGCGGATATCCGGGCACAGTTTCGCCAGGGTGACAATGGAGAGCGTTCGCACAGCCTGGCCAAACTACTTTACGTGCACATGCTGGGCTACCCTGCACACTTCGGCCAGGTAACGGACTGATTGTTAATCATTTTTGCATATCTTTTTATGGAAACATCACATCCTGCTTCCTCATATATGTTTTGCCGAAGCAACTTTCTTGTACCTGAAATAGGCACTTTTCCTACTCTGTACCTTCTCATTCTTTCCGCTTATGTTTTATCTGTTATGTCTAAACATGCTATTGGCATTAATATTGGCTCTTACAGATGGAGTGTGTGCGCCTGATTGCCAGCACCAGGTACAGTGAGAAACGGATTGGTTACCTGGGAGCCATGATGCTACTGGATGAGAAGCAGGATGCTAGCTTACTGATTACCAATTCAATCAAGAAGTAAGTACTATGTCCTAAATGCTATCACACAAATGTTTTTTTAAATTTAATTTTAGGCAAAGATGTAAACCTCCTCCTGTAGTTTTGAATCATTAATCTGAATGGTCCTTTATCTCTGTTGTAGTGACCTTTCCCACAGCAGCCAGTTTGTCCAGTCTCTGGCTCTATGCACTCTGGCCTGTATGGGCTCAGCTGAGATGTGTCGAGATCTAGCACCAGAGATCGAACGGCTCCTCAGGGCATCTAACTCCTATATTAAGAAAAAGGTCAGTTCATGACATTGTGTTCTGATAAGCTGGTTTAAATGTTTTAAATCAAGTCGTATCTGCATCCAAACCTCAAATTTCACCTTTCTGCATGTTTCATCTACGTGCTAATAAACATTGTAAATTAATGCTTTAGGCCACCCTGTGTGCTGTCCACATAATAAGAAAAGTTCCAGAGCTCGGAGAGCTGTTCACTCCTTCAGCAAGGTCTCTACTCTGTGAGAAGAACCATGGTTAGCCACTTTTCTACTTTTTTTTTATAACTTTGTTTCACAACAAATATTATATAAGTCAAATGTAATTGATAATTGATGCTTTGCTCTGTCCACAGGGGTTTTGCATGGTGCTATAGTTCTAATTACTGAATTGTGTGAGCGGAATCCCGATACTCTTGGTCAGTTTCGGAAGGTAATTAAAAGTTAATTTGTACTAAAAACTGCTATTATTTATTAGGGCTGTCAATTTAATATGTTAGTTAAGTGCAATTAATTATATAAAAAATAAAATGTAAAAAAAAAACACATTTTATCAAGTCCAAGGACTGTAATAAGGAATGTTCCTACTATTGGAGCAATTCAAGCTTAAAGGGATAGTTCACCCAAAAATGAAAATTCTCTCATTATTTACTCACCCTCATGATATCTCAGGTGTGAATGACTTTCTTTCTTCACCAGAACACATTTGAAGAAAAATAGAAAAATATCTTGTCTCATTAGGTTCGTAAAATGCAAGTGAATGGTGATTTCTCTTATGAAGCTCCAAAAATCACAGACAGTCAGCATAAACGTCATCGATACGACTCATACGTTAAATTAATGTCTTCTAAAGCGACACGATCACTTTTGATGCAAAAAAGATAAATATTTCAGTATTTTTTATTTTTTATTTTTTTTTATTTTTTTGTTACTCTAAATCATGCTTCCGGTCAGGAGCGGTACGAGCGTGTGACGTAATCGCATTGGCATTTGAAACACGGGAGAACTGACGCATGTGCAACACATCCCGAAGGGCAGCGCTGTTTACAAGTGAGGAGGAGGAACGCTGTACAGTAGCTTGGTTGGTTTTGGTTTAGATCTGTATTTATCTGTTTCTTTACTCACAATGGTGTGTTTGTGTGTTTATCCTGGATGTCTCAACCGAGTGGAGAACGTGAGATCACATCGGTATCATGGCAACGTGAGTACGTCACACGAGAGACCGCTTGGATTCCACCCTCTCGTGAAGCTTACCCTCATTTTGGATTATAGTTAAAAAGTTCTTAAATATTTATCTTTTTTCGCACCAAAAGTGATCGTATCGCTTTAGAAGACATGAATTTAACCGCTGGAGTCGTATCGATGATGTTTATGCTGACTGTCTGTGATTTCTGGAGCTTCAAAAGGGAAATCTCCATTCACTTGCATTTTAAGGACCTACTGAGGTGAGATATTTTTAGATTTTTCTTCAAATGTGTTCTGGTGATGAAAGAAAGTCATTCACACCTGGGACATCATGAGGGTGAGTAAATAATGAGAGAATTTTCATTTTTGGGTGACTATCCCTTTAAAGAATCACCTGTAAGGGGGCCATTAAGCAAAACTCCAGCTTTATTGGCAATGCGCAGCTGTTCAGAGAACAAACCACACTCTTGCTTGACACTAGCGAGAGCACAAGATGAGAACTAGTTCTTGCATTCAAACACAGCTGGACAGAGCGCAATTCTGAATGCAGAGATCTCAAGACGTGTTTTTCAATCTACGTTTAACTTGGCACTATGCTTATGACGCAGTACAACCAAAGTGAGACGCTCCAAAAGTGTCCATATGGTGCAAATGTACTTAATGTAATTAATTGCGATTAATCTGCATATCATGTAATTAATTTGATTTAAAAAATTAATCAATCGACAGCCCTTCTATTTATAGAGGACACTTACCTTGTATGTTTGGGTTTTTCATCTTCCATTAGGCTGTTCCAGAACTGGTCCAGATTATGAAAGGTCTTGTAACATCCAGTTATTCTCCAGAGCACAATGTAGCTGGTATCAGTGACCCCTTTCTACAGGTCTGTTGGCAAATGTCCAGCTCGATATCACTCCTTGTTAGGCTGCAATATGCAAATAATTTGACTCAGTGCAACATATTTGTGTCCATACATTACGCTTAACTCTCACCCTCTCAAAATATGTAGTAGGTTCTGTAGATCCACACTTAAAAAGAATGGCAACATATGATCAAAATCAGGTCCCTGAAAATTTCGACTCATTACGCTCTTTCTGTCCCTTAGGTGCGCATTCTTAGGTTGTTAAGGATTCTGGGTCACAAAAATGACACCGCTAGTGATGCCATGAATGATTTGCTGGCACAGGTATAGTAGAACAAACACACTCCGTCTAATGCACAGTTATGCATATACTGTAGGTGATATATCCATAAGCAGTTAAGCATATAATGTGTTTGATGGATTCTGTTGTATTTCTGGGCTTTTGATGCACAGGTGGCCACAAATACAGACAGCAGTAAGACTGCAGGCAGTGCTGTGCTGTATGAAACAGTCCTGACTATCATGGACATAAACTCGGAGAGTGGGCTTAGGGTTAGTAACGCTTTCATACAGAATTTTCTATAAACCGGTTTGTCATGGTGACTGATTTAAGATATGAAAATATTGTTGCAGTGCTCTCGTATGTTCATTTTATGTCATTAAATGGTTCTGATAATTGTATATATTGTATTTATCTCTTTTTAAGGTGCTAGCTGTAAACATTCTGGGGAGGTTTCTTCTTAATAATGACAGGAATATTCGGTATGCTTCTACTTTTTGTTTAAATATTTAAAAGCGTTGGTCATTTATTAAATCTGAACTCAAATCAAAGCTAAAGTTTTTTTGTTTTTGTTTTTTGCCATCACAGACTTATATTGTCTCACTGTGGTGGTAACAGCAGCATAGACATGATTACAATCAGAATACCATGTGTAGAGACAGTCAGGGTTAGCCAGTTTTTCAGGTTGCAAAAGCTTAGCTTCAATTTCCGTCTGCAATACTAGGGGTTTGAACAATTTAAGAACCTTTTCTAATGAGCTATTCCTTTGGGTTTTGGTTAATGCATTTGATTTATTGATTTAGCGTCACTGAAATGATACACATATTTTGAAGAGTAATTACATTATGAGATCATGTTTGTCATATTGTATCTAAGTGCAGATCAATTTCATAATGTGTTTAAATGGTATTTGAGAGTTGTATAGATTTAAGGGACCACATAGATATGACTTGCATATGGACATAGATATACAGTATGTGAACCCCTGCACTAGATAATATATTGAGCAAGGGTTTTCAAACTTTTTGATTCCAAGGACCCCCAAATATGATGATCCCCTTCCTAAGATATAAAGGCAGCTATATATTTTCATGTATAAAAACTCATATATAAAAAACTAAAAAAATGTAACACACAATACATATATAATGTGTGTGTGTGTGTGTGTGTATATATATTAAACATACACACACATTTACAGCCAAAAGTTTGGAATAATGTACAGATTTTGCTCTTATAGAATGAAATTGGTACTTTTATTCACCAAAGTGGCATTCAACTGATCACAATTTATAATCAGGACATTAATAACGTGAAAAATTACTATTACAATTTGAAAAAAAAAATGTTCAGAACTTAACTACTTCATAGCGTTCTCATCAAAAAATTCTAGTGCAGCAATGACAGCTTTGCAGATACTCCGGTGACATTTCACCCCACGCTTCCTGTAGCACTTGCCATAAATGTGGCTGTCTTGTCGGGCATTTCTCACACACCTTACAGTCTAGCTGATCCCACAAAATCTTAATGGGGTTAAGATCCATAACACTCTTTTCCAATTATCTGTTGTCCAGTGCCTGTTTTTCTTTGCCCACTCTAACCTTAGGAATGTTTTTTACACCAGTAATGTCCTGACTATACCTTGTGATCAGTTGAATGCCACTTTGGTGAATTAAAAGTACCAATTTCCTTCTGAAACAGCAAAATCTGTACATTATTCCAAACGTTTGGCTGCCAGTGTGTGTGTGTGTGTATATATATATACAGGTGCATCTCAATAAATTAGAATGTCATGGAAAAGTTCATTTATTTCAGTAATTCAACTCAAATTGTGAAACTCGTGTATTAAATAAATTCAGTGCACACAGACTGAAGTAGTTTAAGTCTTTGGTTCTTTTAATTGTGATGATTTTGGCTCACATTTAACAAAAACCCACCAATTCACTATCTCAAAAAATTAGAATACATCATAAGACCAATAAAAAAAAAACATTTTTAGTGAATTGTTGGCCTTCTGGAAAGTATGTTCATTTACTGTATATGTACTCAATACTTGGTAGGGGCTCCTTTTGCTTTAATTACTGCCTCAATTCGGCGTGGCATGGAGGTGATCAGTTTGTGGCACTGCTGAGGTGGTATGGAAGCCCAGGTTTCTTTGACAGTGGCCTTCAGCTCATCTGCATTTTTTGGTCTCAAGTTTCTCATTTTCCTCTTGACAATACCCCATAGATTCTCTATGGGGTTCAGGTCTGGTGAGTTTGCTGGCTAGTCAAGCACACCAACACCATGGTCATTTAACCAACTTTTGGTGCTTTTGGCAGTGTGGGCAGGTGCCAAATCCTGCTGGAAAATGAAATCATCTTTAAAAAGCTGGTCAGCAGAAGGAAGCATGAAGTGCTCCAAAAGTTCTTGGTAAACGGGTGCAGTGACTTTGGTTTTCAAAAAACACAATGGACCAACACCAGCAGATGACATTGCACCCCAAATCATCACAGACTGTGGAAACTTAGCACTGGACTTCAAGCAACTTGGGCTATGAGCTTCTCCACCCTTCCTCCAGACTCTAGGACCTTGGTTTCCAAATGAAATACAAAACTTGCTCTCATCTGAAAAGAGGACTTTGGACCACTGGGCAACAGTCCAGTTCTTCTTCTCCTTAGCCCAGGTAAGATGCCTCTGACGTTGTCTGTGGTTCAGGAGTGGCTTAACAAGAGGAATACGACAACTGTAGCCAAATTCCTTGACATGTCTGTGTGTGGTGGCTCTTGATGCCTTGACCCCAGCCTCAGTCCATTCCTTGTGAAGTTCACCCAAATTCTTGAATCGATTTTGCTTGACAATCATAAGGCTGCGGTTCTCTCGGTTGGTTGTGCATCTTTTTCTTCCACACTTTTTCCTTCCACTCAACTTTCTGTTAACATGCTTGGATACAGCACTCTGTGAACAGCCAGCTTCTTTGGCAATGAATGTTTGTGGCTTACCCTCCTTGTGAAGGGTGTCAATGATTGTCTTCTGGACAACTGTCAGATCAGCAGTCTTCCCCATGATTGTGTAGCCTAGTGAACCAAACTGAGAGACCATTTTGAAGGCTCAGGAAACCTTTGCAGGTGTTTTGAGTTGATTAGCTGATTGGCATGTCACCATATTCTAATTTTTTGAGATATCATCACAATCATCACAATTAAAAGAACCAAAGACTTAAACTACTTCAGTCTGTGTGCATTGAATTTATTTAATACACAAGTTTCACAATTTGAGTTGAATTACTGAAATAAATGAACTTTTCCACGACATTCTAATTTATTGAGATGCACCTGTATGTGTATATATATATATATATATATATATATATATATAATATGTATATGTGTGTATATATATATGTACACACACAGCATATATGTACTCTAGTTTGAAAACCCCTGAGAGAATATTTTAGTTTATAGTTTTTCTTCTTTCTTTTAATTCAGTTGCTCACTCCTAGCAGCTCATTCAGTCTCCTGTCTTATCCATTACAGCTATATATCAATGACATCACTCCAGAAGATTGTGCAGACAGATCACAATGCAGTGCAGAGGCACAGAGGCACCATTGTGGACTGCCTGAAAGATCAAGATTCCTCAGTGAAACGGTATCCATAAGTTATAGAAAATGAGAAATTTGAGAAAAATGGCAAGATGCCATTATAGTTACTTACTGTACCCTTTTGTTTCCTCTGCAGTCGTGCTTTGGAACTCTCACTTGCCCTTGTTTCGGCTGTGAACATTCGTTCCATGATGAAGGAGCTTCTCATTTTTCTTTCAACCTGCCCCCCAGAGCTGCGATCTCACACCGCTTCTGGCATATTCAACGCTGCGGAAAGGTATCATCAGTCCTTTTGTACTTCAAGTAAACTTGTTAGTTTCATCCATTAAATGTTCCAGTCTATGTCTTTGCCTTGTACATTTGTCAGTGTATCTCCCTTTACTTAACAGCAACAACTAAGCACCTCACACATGCACGTGCACACACATACACACATCTATATGTACACAGTATATATAAAAAATTGAATAATGAAGTAACCCTACATTTAGTTTTATCACAAAATAACAAAAAATTATGTGCATTATAGCTTGTTCTAGGGCTGGTTCTGCATTCAATTGCAGACGATCACATGTAGTCAAATGGCTGTACAGGTGAGGTTGTGTGGAAAGCCCTGTGGAGATTTTTGGGCATGTATTATGTTAATTACTAACTGTGGGCACACACTCCTTCATTTAGAATATTCCAGGTTAACCTACATTACAACAATCTGGCAAGTTTTTTGTGAGCACCTTTTCTGCTCACATATGGACAGTTGCATGCAATTAGTGGATGAGAACCAGTGTCTTTAAGTTGGTATTTGTATTGCTGTGTCATTTTGAAGAAAACCCAGTTCTGTGTTAATACATGTCTAACTGTGTGTAAGTGGCAAGGCCATGGCGCTGAACAGCTCTGTGTCTCTGTCAGGTATTCGCCTTCTAAGCGCTGGCACATTGATACCATCCTGCATGTGCTCACCACGGTAAATGCCCACCGCTACACAACCAAACCAGTTGCATACGATACCTCCAAAACTATGACCATTTTGCCAGTTTATCATCACATTTGCAAATAAACAGTGGCATTCAATTAGAAAACATTTTGTTATGTTTATTTTGATACAGTTTTAAATGTAGTTCCCACTCTTTCAGGCAGGGGGCGATGTAAGAGATGAGACTGTGCCCAACCTAATACAGCTTATCACCACGGCATCTGAACTTCACTGTTACACTGTTCACAAGCTCTATAGAGCTCTGGTAAAAGATATTTCACAGGTAATGATCTGATTTGCATCTATTAGTCTGTAACTAAGTTTTTTTTGTTTTGTTTTGTTTTTTACACAGAAACGACTAAAATTATTGACCGAATTTGTTGTTTGTAGATGTTTTTGCTCATACGTGCTATTTCTTAGTGCGTGTTTTTGTAATAGACAGTCTGTCTGTATCTTTGTAGCAATCCTTGGTCCAGGTAGCATGCTGGTGCATAGGAGAGTATGGAGACATGCTGCTGAAGGGAGAGTGTGAGGAGATAACACCTGTACAGGTAAACAGACATGAAGCATGGTAACAGTATGAATATGAGGAAAAGATTTGTGGAACATTGATCCGCGTCAATACGTTATCAGTGAAAAATCAAGTTGTCTTAATTAAACATTACTTGAAATGTCAAGTTTTGGGCTCATAACTAAAATAAATAAGTTCCTTGAATTTATTTATCTTAAAAATCTGTAGACTTAAGATTTTAAGTGTTAAGAACTCAAACGATTAAGTACAAAATTGAGGCTATGGGGAATACTCAACCTCTTGTGCTTAAATTATTTAATTGTGTTCTCTTGGTCAAAGGGATCATATAGGGGCATTTAAATAGTATTAGTGAAATAGAATTCATGGAGGTTTTAACTCTTAAGTATTATTTCTGTTGTTTTCTTGCAAATAGTTGTTTCGTGTGATGACACCATTATAGGGTAATCTGTGTCACCTTTGGTCAAGTTGGACCCTCTCAACTTTATTTCAGTTCTCCGTGTGCATATAACTGAAGAACAGATATAAATGCATTTCTGTGGAGAATTAAGTTTATTTAATGATTGACCTAGAACCGGTTATAATATTAATTATTTCAGCTGCGTTATTGTATGATATAAATGTAGTCTATTTAACTAAAATTATTAAGATGACACAACAGTGTTCAAATCTGAGTTCAGTGTACTTGCAGTTACTTTAACTTAGATGGTTAAGTTAATTCTATATGAACACCAAGTTAAGTGAACTTGACACAAGTTTTGGAGACACCATTACTCAATTCAATTGAGGGAACTTCAATTTATAAGTCAATTTATTATGGTTTTCAGTGTAGCATGCTTGAAGGATAAATTGACACATGGTGTATTTTGTCTTGCAAGCTGCTAACAAAGACGTACTGTGTTTTTTTTTGGCATGTACACAAAGATGTTTTTTGACGTACCATGTACTATAAATACCATGGTACATGAATATGCTAATTATTAAGCCCCATGGTAGAGATGGGTTCATATATATATGTAGTTATTATTATTATTATTATTATTTTTTAGCTTTATATTTTAATTCTATTATTTACAAATAAAAATGTTTTTATAAATTACATATTTTTATTTATGTATTTACATCAGTATATTTTTAGATTTATATAAATATTAATTATATCTTTTTATATTTTATATATATATATATATATTAGCAGTGGTACTTTAAAGGGGATACATTTAGAGATTTAACTTCTCTAAAAGGGTTTTAGCATGCTGATAGCATGCCATGGTTTAGTGTGCTAACAGTTTAGTAACTGTCAGCATGGTAAAACTCAGCTGCTGCAGCCAACAAAGCACTGCTTCTGAAACAAATTAATTGCTTTCGATAAATTTAGATACTGTTACTGTATGACTTTAAATCGCCTGCTGTGTGCAATATTTTTGCACATTCTATAGGTTTCCGTTTTTTTTTTTTTTGTGAAGAATATGATTTTTGAGTTTTGCGCAATTAAAAGTTGATGTTATTTAGCACATTTATTTGTGTGGCAGTTATTCTACTGAAGAGCTATGCGTAGCATCCATATATCAACAAAAACCAGCTTAATTATTCACACTTTTTTAAAACAGACTCGTCAATTTTGAATCTGATCTCTTTCCTCTTTAGTATAAATCAAAGTACCATGGTATTTTTACTATCTGATGCCATCATAGTACCATGGTACCACCACAGTACTTTTTTGTAAGGGGAGAATATATTGAGCTTTCCTGAATCTTTTTTGTCTCTAGGTTACGGAGGATGACGTCCTGGATGCCTTAAAAACAGTTTTACAGTCTCACATGTCATCTCCAGCAACCAGAGGCTTCGCACTCACTGCTACCATGAAGCTGAGCACTCGCATCACAGAGAATGTCGAGTGAGAATGAACTCTTAAATATTTTGGCAAAAATACATTTTCATGCACTATAGCAACAATTGATAAGATATGAGAAGTGATGGCAATGAAAAGTTTTCAACACGGTTTTTCCATACTTTCTATAGATTATTTCAGTGTATTTGCTGTCTATTTTATCCATATTTTTAATTTCCCCTTTTTTTTTTTTTTTTTTTTTTATTAGCCGAATCCGAAGCATTGTCAGCATCTATGGCAGCTGCATTGACTTAGAACTTCAGCAGAGGGCAGTGGAGTATAATGCGCTATTCAAGAAATATGACCATATGAGGTAACACAGAGTTCTTTAGTACTCTATTTCAGAATAGTCATGGAAAACTTGTAAATATCTGGGAATATTTCAGGCCTGGAAAGGTCATGGAAACTATTAAAATCTTAAAAAGTAATGGAAAATTCTGTTGTGAAATAAATTGTTCTAGTTATGCTCAACTCTAAAATATTTCAGTGGCTAGAAATATCTCTCTGTGAGTGTTATCTCTATAAAATGATTTTTTAAAGTCATATTCCGGTCATCGTGTATGACTGGAAATGCCGAAAGGAATGGGAACCTTGAATTTGAAATGAAACCCTGAGATCATTCATTATTAGTACTCCTGTTAAGCATGAATGAAGTGATCAAGTTAACCATCATTCACTCAGAGCTGCAGTGTTGGAAAGAATGCCTGTGATGGATAAAAACTCACCTGGCCACACCAATGGAGACACATTTGCAGAGACTATTAAGGAGCCTGACCTACCCAAATCAGCAGAGGAAGGTTTTCCCTCAGAACCAGCAAGCCAGGTAATATAGGGAATTGGAAGTTGTTAATAAAAATGTACATCTATGTTGTAGATTGTTATTTCATTTAGCTGATACTCTGTTAAAGGTA
Source organism: Myxocyprinus asiaticus (assembly GCF_019703515.2). Classification (NCBI taxonomy): domain Eukaryota; kingdom Metazoa; phylum Chordata; class Actinopteri; order Cypriniformes; family Catostomidae; genus Myxocyprinus; species Myxocyprinus asiaticus. Next base: position 41,046,185 of record NC_059348.1, on the reverse strand, counting down.
TATGACCTTCTGGGTCTTCTGGGTGCAACCGATACGCCTCTTCAGCCCAGCCCAGCCCCAATCTGCACTCCACCAACATCTACTTCTAGTGCTGATATTCTTGACCTGCTTGGAGAACTGGAGCTTACATCAGGCGAGAAAGCACAGAAACCTGGAGCACTGACCAATGCTTTGTTTTTCCAATCATGCTTCCCAGCTGCACAATGTTCTCCATTGTTGTGTTTTTTTTTTTTTTTTTTTTTTTTTTTCTAAAAGACATCTTTTTAAACCTTTTTGACAATAGATTTGGTGCCTCAATGCTGGTACAATATGTGTTTGTATGTGCATGTATTGTAGTTCCCAAATCCACTGTGACTGTATATGAGAAGAACGGAGTGAGTCTGAAACTACAATGTGACAAACAGACAGAAACGGATGTCACCGTCACCCTTATTGCCTCCAATTCCTCACAGAGTGACATCACCAACTTTACCCTCCAGGCAGCAGTACCTAAGGTGTGTACTACTCTTGCTTACATATAAACCATCTTTTTTTAATTTATATATTTCAACTTTTTTCTTTTTACATATTATGACCACATTAAAACTGACTTAGAAACTTTTTACCAGGCCTTAATTTATTTTTGGTACTTTTCAAATGCCTTTTATGTATAGATACTGTGTTAGCCTTGTCCCAGATCCTGACTTTAAGTACTGAACCATGAAAATTCATTATAAAGCTGCAAACGAATAAACATAAACCATTTAAGTATTTATTGTGTGAAAATGATTACTGTCCCACAGTTGTGGCCTCATTGTTACCACCACAAACGATTTTTAAAAGTTTTTTTTTTTAAATAAGCTAGTGTACTTGTTAAAGTCGACAGAAGTGTCAGAGAAAGCATACTTGATATGAAATATGAGATAGGTGAACAGAATAATTTAATTGGGCGTTATTTCTAATCAAGCTGTAATTTTGCCTAATTATGCAAAAAGTTTGATTTTATTTTTATTGTGTGCATTTAGGTAACATAAAAATGTTAGCTATGAAATTAGCCTTAGTAAGACAAGTGAGTTGGATATTTTATTTTAAAAATGTCACTTCCGTCACAGAATTCTATTAAACACAATACAGAATTTGAGATGTGGTGGAAATGACACTGTGGGTGGTATTTTCATAACTTAGAAAAAATGACAAAAATGACATAAATCTCCTGTGATGGCTGTACATACACTGTTGGACATTGTTAGTATACAGACAAAAAAAATAAAAGAAATTCAACTAAGACTTTACTTTCTAGAACTTTACAATGTAAAAAGTGTCTGAATTTGAAGAATAACCTATGACTCAGTGTTTTAGTTTTATTTCTCACAATTTTTGCAAAGTGAAACATGTTTGACACGACTACACGCTGAAACTTGAGAGGAAGAAACGACCAATTTTTCAGAAGCGGTAGTTGGAAGCTCTTATCACTCAGTCACATGTCAATAACATGTTTTCACATGTTTTCTCCTAAGAGTGTTCAGCTGCAAATGAAAGCTCCAAGTGGTAATGTGATTCCAGCTCAAGGACTGGGTGAAGTCACACAGACTGTTTTACTCAACAACCCTAACAAGGCAAGTCTTGACTCATCCCGCTTCGGGGTTTTTTTTTTTTTTTTTTTTACATCTTCATTGACTAATAATTATCAGCATTTATGTGTGCACATGCTTGATTCAGTGTTCCTATGGTCACAGAAAACCTGGAAATATCAAGGAATTTTAAAATTGTGACAATTTAAAGTGATAAAATATCAGACCTGGAAAAGTCAAGAAAATTAATAAAATCTTAGTCATGGAAAAGTTGTGGTGTAAATAAATTAAGGTGGATGTACATTCTTAGCAATACAATAACTGATTGGCTGGAAACTGATCTTTGAGTACAATGCCTGTAAAATAATTTTAAATCCTCCTTAGTCATGGAAATGTATTGGTCAATAGGTGTGAGAACCCTGTTGATTGCACTCTTTTTAATTCTACCCATACAGGTGAGCCTGAAGATGCGGGTTCGAATGTCTTACTCTAATCAGGGCACGATGTTTCAGGACACAGTACAGATCGACTCCTTTCCTAGCACTGCCTGGAATTGTCAGCCATCAATCAGTCCCTTGTGACAGACCTAAATGAGTCCAGTCTACCTTGGGGCAATCTCCTTGACAGTCTCTCCCATTAAGATGGAAATTTACAGTCTGGCAGCTGTCTATCAACCTGTTTATTATTACATCTTTTGGCAATTGTGACGTTGGTCATTTTTTAATTTGTCAAAAGATTATTTCCTTGTAGTTGATGGGAGATATATGAACTGCAGAATGTCCTAGTACAGATTTGTATTTAGTGTTATTATGTTTTGAATTGTGGAGAACAAAGTGTGCTTTCATGTGCTTTATCAATATTGCACAAGAGTAAACACTCAAACTGATGTACTCTATCTTTAGATAAGCTTCTTTATGCACCATGTCAAACACTAAATGGTAACTACACACAGACACTGTTGTTGGAACTCAAATTTCAGTGGAATAGGCCATCTTGCAATGGGTTAAATGATCAACTTAAATGGGATAGTTCAACCAAATATGTTGCAATCATGTATGATATGACCATTTGACTTTGTTCCATGGAACATACAAGGTGTGAGGCAGTATGTTAGTCTCAGTCGCCGTTCACTTTAGTTGCATCTTTTGTCAATTCCATTAAAGTGAATGCTGACTGAGGCTGTCTTTCTATCTAACATCTCCTGTCATGTTCCACAGAAGAAAGTCATTCAGGTTTGGAACAACATCAGGGTGAGTGACTGATGACAGAATTTAATTGTTGGGTGAATTTCACTTTAATGCCTGTGCAAGCAGATATGGCTTTGCCTGTAAACGATTAAGTGTTGTGAGGTCAGCTTGGCTACATATGCCTTACTGTTACAGTCATTCTTTCATCATTACTCAGCATTACTCTTGTGTTTTATCCAATTCCTCAAAATGTCTCATGATAATCCAGAAGCAATTAAATTTTTTATAATTTGACTGACATTAAATGTAGACTCACTATTTTTTTGCATTAAAGTACATAAAATGGTAATGTTTGAATCAAACCTCTTAAAGACACCATGAAATCAAAATTACTTCTTAATGAAGACAAAATTATCTTTTGCTTCTGGGAACACATACTGATGACACATCTCACACTAGATTTGCCTTCTAGGATGAGAATGTCGCTTCACCTAATACCACTTGCAACCAACTAACAAGTAGGATAATTGCTCTGATGTAACAAGTCTATTGGCTATTTTTTTTTTTAAAAGGGGATCTTTAATATGTCTAGCGCACAGAACAGAAAATTGTGCTCGTTAGGTATTTAAATGATTGTGCGTGAAAGCACAAACATCCATTATGTTGTTTCTTTCATTCAAACACAATACAATGAAACAGATAATATATGTCATATGATGTATTGCATTCAAGCCATGAAAAGAAGGATGACATTACATATCAACAGAGTCTCTAAGGAAATAACATGGCATGATGTATATTCAAGAAATAGATGAAGAGGACATTAGGTAGACTGACATTTTATCCCACTCCATTTTTTTAAAATAAACTTGAAACAAACACAAAGATTTTTTTATGTGCAGTTCAAGTGACGGGGACAGTATGTGTTTAAACGGAAGTAAAAAGTCCTTTCTTCCAGTGAACAAATGTATACTGTCGTATAAACGTTGTAAACAGTTTTCATATGTGCCTGCATGATTTTCACTCAAACAGGCATAACCAAGCAGCTATAATGGCAAATAATACAATTTAGACAGCGACTCCACTTGTGGCGTTTAGCACCAGAGCACTGTGGCAAGTGTGCTGCTTTTGTGATGGACATGAAAACAGAAATGTACTATTTACATGTCTAGCACAAAGATTAAAAGAAAGACATGAGACAATAGCTGGTATAGTACAGGACTTCCCCTCCTCGGAGAGCCAGAACTAAATGCAGTACAGATCCTCCCTGGATCTTGTAGTCGGCAGCTGTTTTTTCATCATTCCTGAAAAGCAGACAAATGCATACAGGAGGACAGGTAAGAACAGAATTATCCATATTATTATTATTATTTTATTCTTTGTATGAATATTAATGATACTACAGGAGAACTGTACATTTGTTTTCCACTATAAATGAGTCTTTGCTGTTGGGGTGGAATACCCTCTTTTTCTTCCACCCTCTCTTTGATTCTCTCCACCTTGATCGAAAAAGCAGAAAATAATGTCCAGTCCTCAAAGATACAAATATGTGAAATATTTTTAATTACAATTGTCATACCTTGTCAGTGGGCTCGATGTCAATTTCTATTTCTTTTCCTGTGAGTGTCTGGGGTGGGGGGGGTGAATAAACATTTGGGATTTCTCACACATCTATATTACTAAGCAACCAACACAAATGAGCTACATATATATATATATATATATCACACACACACACACACACACACAGTACTGTGCAAAAGTTTTAGGCACTTGTGAAAAAAGTGAGGATTTCTTAAAATTATGACCAATAGTTTTCATTAATCAATTAACGTCATACAAAGTCCAGTGAACAGAAAAGAGCTAAATCAATATTCGGTGTGACCACCTTTGCCTTCAAAACAGCACCAATTCTCCTACTTACACCTGGACACAGTTTTTCTTGGTTGTTGGCAAATAGGATATTCCAAGCTTCTTGGAGAATTCGCCACAGTTCTTTTATTTATTTAGGCTGTCTCAATTACTTCTGTCTCTTTGTGTAATCCTAGACTGACCCGATGTTCATTATGGGGTCTGTGGGGGCCATGAGATCTGTTGCAGGCCTCCGTGTTCTTCTATTCTAATCTTTTCTATTTGCAAAAGTAATGTTTGGGAGTATAAAATGTATATTTCCTATTGACACACTAAACATTAAGATAAATGTTTCTGTGAAACATTATGTAAGATTTTTGCACAGTACTGATATATATATATATATATATATATATATATATATATATACATATATATATATATATATATATATATATATATATACACACACAGATATATATATATGTGTATGTATGTATGTATTTATATATTCCTGGATATTCTGGACTTTTTGGCATTTTACCAGTTTGTGGCTGAGTATGGCACATAATTAGCCTTATAATTAATTCTTCAATAAATGTACATACATTTAAAAACAATAATATATATATATATATATATATATATATATATATATATATATATATATATATATATATATATATAAAAGTAAACCATATTTATACGACTGCTAGCTCAAAGCTGTATAAAATCACTTACCTTAACTTTAATCAACATACTGGGAGCTGTATTTCAACTCGTATAAATTAAACAAAATAAATAATTAGACAATATTTTAAACAATAGTGATTTGCGACTTCTGCTAGTTAACCGGCTAGCTTCTACAGAAAATATACGCCTCAACTTCCTGTGTATCCGAAAGAAATTCCGTGTGGTTTCGTTCTCGTCAACGATGGTTCTGCTTTTGGGTGTTTCGTGGAAACAAAATAAAATGGAAAAAAATACCAATAAAATTCTATCAAAACCACATACACACTTGCTTGCAGATCCGTGCAGAATTAATAAAGCAAATATAGATGACCATACATTCAAATGGAAAGAAATATTGCTTATTTTTCCCTTTTCTCCACTGCCAGGTGTTTCTTGTTGGATCACTGATTAGGGGACGTAACAAGACACAGCTTCATAGCAGAGCATTTGGTTTGCACCTTACGAGGTCTGCACTAGTAGTTAGCTGATCATGAATTTTCTGTGGCAATGTTGTTTTCTTTTTACATTTGCCAAAGCACTTGGGATCCCTGAAGATGGTAATGAGCTGTGTTTTTATTACTTAAACTTTAGAACAACAATTAGGTTAAAAATTCATTACTAGTTCTCTAATTAGGCCTATCTGGATTTTAAGATTCTTCAATTCTGAGCTACTAAACAAACAACCTTTTAACTCTTTTTCTTATATAGATATCAGTGTTGTGTGTAAGGAACATTCTGTTCAGGTTAAGTGGAAACTGAATAAATCCATGAGTGTGAACCCCACTCGGCTATTCCTAGGTAGCTGCTTTCCTTCACTGTTTTCAAATGTGACAGATGATGGAGCAGATGCAGAATTTTACTATCCAATTAGTGAGTGTGGGTTCAAACGAATGGTAAGTTTACTTCGTGATTGCAGTAATCACTGAATCTTGAATATGTGGAGATGAAAAGATATTTCTTTTTTCTCCCTCCCAATCAGGCAACATGGAAAAGCTTGATATACGAGAACAAGCTAACCTACAGGCCATTACCAAAGCCCTACCCTCCTTCTTTCACCTATCCATTTAGATGTGTGTATGACAGGTAACACACAGTCTTACAGGTCTTCTCCAGGACACTCCATTCCAAATCAGTCCCATTATCGTTCATGAAAAACAAACTCAATTCTGTCTTCAGGCCAAAGGGTTGGACCCCTTCCTTCCAGAGCCTTGCTTCTAATATTATACAAGGTCATGGTGAACTGGCCTTTCACATGGCAATTCTCAACCGTAAGTAGCCAACACATGAGTGGTTGAAATGTACCTATTGCTTCTCATTCTAACAATAACACAAGAATTTTCATAATTCTTCTAGATGATTTCAGTGGCCCTGCGCAGTCCAATGTCTTTCCTTTGGGTTCTTTTGTTCCTATTTGGGCCGGGGTGGACCAGCAAGCCCATCAGCCACTGGTCCTGCTTCTGGAAGAATGTGTAGCCTCCACGACATTGGAAATCTATCCAGACTCCCTTACATACCCGCTCATCACAAATAAAGGGTAAATTGTGATTGATCATTTTCATTGTCATCAAATGTTGAACCTTCATCTTCTTATAGGATTTAGTGGCCATTTTTTCCATCCATCATAGGTGTCTTATGGATGGTAAGAACAGTTTCTCCAGTTTTTTACCAAGGTACCAGTCCTCCTCAATCCTGCTTCACCTTCAAGCCTTCAGATTTGCTGTGGGACAAGAGGTGAGGGAATCACTCCATTTGTATATGGCCAATAATTATTGAATTTGAAGTGTTGATTCAACTATGCCATCTGTGCAGGTATACATCCATTGCAAATTAATTGTTTGGGACCCTGACAATCTTAATGAATTGAAGAAGGCCTGCAATTATAATAAAGCTACGGGAGAGTAAGTTTGTTCAATTTGATTAATCATTTGTACTACTTTTTAAATCACATTTTTATAGCACACTAATCTACCTTGACTTGTTTTATGGGGGAAAATCCTACAATGGTGCTTCATTACCAGGTGGGAGCTTTTAGATGACCCGTCGCAGAATGCGCTTTGTCAATGTTGTGATTCCACTTGTTCACGGCATTCAAAAAGGGGCACAGATTCCGGTAAATCAGGGCATATATTGTCCACCACACAAGTTTAATGTTAATCATTGCACATTTTCAACATGGGTTTAAATTCACATGCATTTCTGGACCACAGTACCTCAAGGGCTGGTTCTGAACTCCAGATTGGGACCTCTGATGATTACTGAAGATTGACCACGATGTTACCCCAACATGCCAGCCTTTAACTCTGAGCACAGGTTTGTAATCTTGTTCCCAAAATAATCCCATTATTATAATCCTATATTATTTTGAATATTTTGGGTTACATTTCAATGTATGTTGTAATGTTTTTGGGCTTTTACCTTGTTTGTAAACTGCAGAGTAGAGTGGGTTGTAGTGTGCTATATTTATTACGTTACATGTACTTGAGTAATTTTTGAAGGAAAATTTATTTTTAAGAGTAGGTTTAATAGTGGGTACTTTTTACTCTTACTCAAGTAAATGTCTAATGAAAAACTGTTACAATGGGTGACGTTCCTTTTGTTACATTACTGGTTTTAATTAAATAGGTTTTGATAAATGCATAATTTGAGAGATTTTTGAATGGGACTTTTACAAATGCAGAACTTTACAGCTGCGCTTTATCACTCGAGTCAAGTCCGCCACTGCAGCAGCAGCAAGCGCTCAAAACATACACTTTCTTTCGTCACACAATGCCTGTATTTTACACCAATACAAGCGGATATTTTAAGATTATAATTGCAGCTCCAACTCAAGAGAACTTGTTGCGGTTTTGCGATTGTGCTAACGTAAGCTTGTCTGTGTTGTGGTGATGGTCATTTTCAGGGTGATTCTGTAACTATGGGCTATTATGACCTCAGTTTCAAAGTGATATGAATATGTATAGTGCTGAAATATATCAGTGCCTACTGTATAAATACATGTAAACATCCACATTAAGTGTAATGCCTTTTTGCTCTGCCTATTGCGTGCATGTGTGATTTCTGCGCACTGCACTGCAACTTTGCATTTGACAGATGCGGCGCATTTTTCTCATGGACAACAGAGAACAAGCTCTGAACTTAAGCCTAACACGCGTCCAAATGCAGAGATAAGATGCATCTTAACCTTACTGTACTGAACTAATGATCTAAATTATTTCTACACTGAAAATACTGTAAGAATTCATGCAGGATTTGAAAAAGCTGTGAAATGGTGAAGGTAGCCATTAATAAAGCGTGATCTTGCTTGGTTTTATTCAGCATTATATATGATAGGGCCTGGGGAAAGTTGTTCACGTTTTTCACTGTAATAAATGATAGAAAATTTCCAAACTTCTCCTAATTGACAGATTTGTCCAAATCTGACAAGCGTCTTTAAAGTGATAGTTCAGCCAAGTATTAATGTTCTGCCATCATTTCCCCACCCTCATGTTGTTCCAAACCTGTGACTTTCTGTATTTTGTGGAACCCAAAAGATGTTGGACAATGTTAGTGACTGACAGTCTCAGTCACCATTCCCTTTTAAAATATGGAGGGAAAAAACATGCAGTGAATGTAAATGGTGACTGAGGATAACATTCTGTCTGACATCTCCTTAATTGTTGCATTGATGAAAGTCATACAGGTTTGGAACAACATGAGGGTGAATCATGAAATAATTTCCAATAATAGTTATTTGTATTAAATTAGTATTCTGTAATACATTAAATGTTATGGAATATTGGGGAGTAAACGTCCATTGTTACATATGACAGTAACTAGTTAATCGCTACTTGAGTGCTCTTTTAATTGGATACTTTTTTTACTCAATTATTAACACCATTACTTCTACTTGAGTAATTATTTTTTAATAAGTAATTGTACTTTTACTTGAGTACAGTTTTTGGCTACTCTACCCACCTCTGGTAAACTGAATGTTGGTTTGGTGATTAAGTTTATAATAGTTGACAGGTCTGTGGAAGTGGTGGTTACTGTACATTGTATTCTTTTGAGATGAATGGCCCGTGTGTACAGTGGAATAATATCTTTATTCTTATATCAGGTGCTGGATTCCTAATTGGAGGGAGTCATCAGGAGTCTGCTGCATCTTGTACACATCTTCATGTTTTTCATTAAAAGGCTGAAACATCTTTGAGTCTATTATTTGAAACTGTTCACTCCTGCACTGATCTTTTTGACCTTGAGTACCTTAGCACTGCACCCATTCTCCCTTATTTAACACACTTAGTTCAACTAGCTTCAGCTTCTTTGTAAGGCTCCAAGACCTCAACCGTGTGTCAGATAAGGGAGACAGCCAAAATGTGAGTGACTAGGATTGAGAACTGCCTTAAGGTGCAACAAATGTATTTATTTTTTTTACTAATTTTTTCAGTTGAAAATGATACGAATGACAATTTGAATAAAAAAAAATTTGATTACTTTTGGCTCCAGTAGGAGAGCAGGTTTATAACAAGCATTGAGAAGGGTTTTTGCTGTGAGTCATAGAATCCTACAGTTCTTTGAGGATTTTAGAAATCTGAAGATGGTTCTGTCCAAGTGTCAGATTTGTAAATGTGTGTATTCTTAGTTGTTAAATGGTGGGGGGTGGGGGGGATTTGCAATGTTTAAATGTATTGTTACTTTTACAATCTCCTGCAATGCTACCTGAGATTCCCACTTACTCTGTTCCATTTGTGTTCTTTAGAACACAAAAGGAGATGTTGAAAAGGCAGAACGTTAGCCCAGTCAGCATTTACTTTAATTGTTTGAAAAAAGGAAAAAACTATGAAAGTGAATGGTGACTGTGACTGACATTGTGGCTATCATCTGCTTTTGCATTCTATAAAAGAAAAAAAGTCAGCTTTGGAATGACTTGAGATGAGTAAATAAACTTTTCATTTTGGGGTGAACTTTCACCTTAGAGGAATATTCTGGGATACAAGTTAACCTCAATCGACAGCATTTGTGGCATAATATTAATTACCACAAAAATGTATTTTGATTTGTCCCTGCTTTTTTTTTTTTTTTTTTTTTTAAACAAAAAACAAAAATCTGAGTTACAGTAAGGCACTTAGACGAAGTTAATGTAGCCATTTTTGGAGGGTTTAAAGGCAGAATGTGAAGCTTATAATTTTATTACAAATATATATGTTAAAACTCGTATTATTTGAGTTGTAAAGTTGTTTACAGTCATTTTAGGGTTTGTTAACTTTACATTGTCATGGCAACAAAGTTGTAAAATTGGCTATAACTTTACACAGAAAAGGTTAGTAAGTGATTTGATCACACTAAAATCATGTTTACACGCATATTGTTTGTCTTGTGGCGATACTTTTGAAAAAGTGAGTATTTTAAAAAAATTGGCCCCATTCACTTCCATTGTAAGTGTCTCACTGTTATCCAAATTTTTGCTTTTTTAAAAGAAAAGGAGGAACAAGTCAAAATTCATTTTTGTGGTAATCAGTATTATGCCACAAATGCTTTCGATTTAGCTTAATTTGTATTGAACCTGGAATATTCCTTTTAAGTATGCGTGTGTTGGCTTTCATTTAGGTTGCAGAAACCCCTTCACTTGGTGTTCTATACTTCTTTGCATTTGGACAAATTCTTAGACAATTCAGATCAATGCAAACAGCATAACCCCACAAGGTTTCTTAGTCAAAACTCAGTGTTTTATTATTTACACTGTTTATAAGTTTTTCATTTGACTAAATTTGGAATCATTCCTTAATATGCAACTTTAATACAATGAGCAGTGAATGCCACACAAGATGTGATCAGAGCCTCACTGGGCTCAATGATCCCAATCGCTGCATCAGTTGACCAGCAGTTCCATCAGCCATTAGTGCTGCTGCTGGAAGAATGTGTGGCCTCCACAACACCAGAATTGGGTCCAGATTCTCGCGTTTACCCACTCCTCACCAATAAGGGGTATGTGTGGAGGCTAGGTGTGCTCTTTTTGGAATCTGATACATTAGCCCTCTCCCAGTCTTGCCTACATTTCTTCTGATTTATTATTATTATTTTATTTTTATTTTTTTTTAAGGTGTCTGGTAGATAGCAAAAAGACCAACTCGATGTTTCTGCCTAGAAGCCAATTGTCTGCGATCAGGCTATATCTTCAAGCCTTTAAGTTTGCCATTGGAGAGGATGTCGGTTCCCTTTTTTTTTTTTCTCCATGAATTTTTTTTTTACAAGAGAAACTGCCTTTTTTAAATGTTTTTGTTCCATCCTAAGGTCTACATTCACTGCAAAGTTGTGGCATGGGATCCAAGAGACCTGGATGGTGGCAAGAAAGCTTGTCAATATGACAAGGCCAACTCAAGGTATAATCACTGACATTTGTACATTTTCCTGCCCCTTGTAACCATTATTCCGGTTTCTTTTTGCAGATGGGTACTACTTGATGATCCTTCCCAGAGTTCTCTCTGCAGCTGCTGTGACACTAACTGTCAAGGAAGAAAGAAAAGAGGAATAACAGCTGGTGAGTTAAGTAGATGCTTCTCGTTTTGCTTGATGCGAAACATAGTTGATGGTAATGCTATCTTGGACAAAAGGAAGGCAAAATTAAAATCGTTTGCCGTTACATGGTAAACTCAGCAAAAAAAAAAAGAAACATCCTTTTTCAGGACATTGTATTTTTTAAAGATAATCTTGTCAAAATCCAAGTAACTTTACAGATCTTTATTGTAAAAGGTTTAAACAATGTTTTCCATGCTTGGTCAATGAACCATAAACAATTAATGAACATGCACCTGTGGAATGGTCGTTCAGACACTAACAGCTTACAGACGGTAGGCAATTAAGGTCACAGTTATAAAAACTTAGGACACTAAAGAGACCTTTCTACTGACTCTGTAAAACGCCAAAAGAAAGATCCCCTGCTCATCTGTGTGAACGTTCCTTAGGCATGCTGCATGGAGGCATGAGGACTGCAGATGTGGCCAGGGCAATAAATTGCAGTGTCCATACTGTGAGACGTCTAAGACAGTGCTACAGGGAGACAGGAAGTACAGCTGATCATCCTCACAGTGGCAGACCACGTGTAACAACACCTGCAGGACTGGTACATCTGAATATCACATGCGGGACAGGTACAGGATGGCAACAACAACTGCCCGAGTTGCACCAGGAATGCACAATCCCCAAGTGCTCAGACTGTCCGCAATAGGCTGAGAGAGGCTGGACTGAGGGCTTGTAGGCCTGTTGTAAGGCTGGTCCTTACCAGACATCACCAGCAACAATGTTGCCTATGGGCACAAACCCTCCATCGCTGGACCAGACAGGACTGGCAAAAAGTGCTCTTCACTGACTAGTCATGGTTTTGTCTCGCCAGGGGTTATGGTCGGACTCGCGTTTATTGTCGAAGGAATGAGCATTACACCGAGGCCTGTACTCTGGAGCGGGATCGATTTGGAGGTGGAGGGTCCGTCATAGTCTGGGCCGGTGCATCACAGCATCATCAGACTGAGCTTGTTGTTGTCATTGCAGGCAGTCTCAATGCTGCGTGTTACAGGGAAGACATCCTCCCTCATGTGGTACCCTTCCTGCAGGCTCATCCTGACCTGACCCTCCAGCATGACAATGCCACCAGCCATGGCCAGCGAAGATCCCAGATCTCAATCCCATTGAGCATGTCTGGGACCCGTTGGATTGGAGGGTGAGGGCTAGGGCCATTTCCCCCCAGAAATGACTGGAGACTTGCAAGTGCCTTGGTGGAAGAGTGGGGTAACATCTTACAGCAAGAACTGGCAAATATGGTGTAGTCCATGAGGAGATGCTCTGCAGTACTTAATGCAGCTGGTGGCCAAACCGGATACTGACGGTTACTTTTGATTTTGACCCCCCCGGGTCAGGGACACATTCCATTTCTGTTAGTCACATGTCTGTGAAACTTGTTCAGTTTATGTCTTTAGTTGTTGATTCTTTGTTCATACAAATATTTACACTTTTTATTTTTTTTTGCTGAGTTTATTTGGGTCCAGGTGAAGTTACGGTTTATTTTGTAAAATTCATTAATTATGCATTGACGTGTAAAATGACTCCTAATCTACAGATTCCTCAACGTTGACCTCTGTGCTTGGGCCACTGGTTATTATTGGACACTGAGGGCTGGATTATACCTTTTTATACAATGGATCAAGGTTTTATTTATTATTACTAAAACTTATTTTCCCCCTTCTGCAAGTAACTTCATGATTATGTCCAAAGATTGGTGCGTCCAAGACACCGAGTTGATTAGGTAGAACTCCACTGTAGGATCTCCAATGCCTGCTAAACAATTCTGTTTTATGGGATGAATAAACTATTATAAAGCGACTGTTGTTGTTTATTACATGCAGGGAATGTTGTGGTCACTTTAAGAAAAAATCTTCCACATTTTAATGTAAATTAATGCCTGATTGAGAACGTTATGACAACAGAAAATTGCTATTGGAAGTGTTTTTGTGGCCGTGAAAGTTAATTCAGGTGAAGAGGCTTTTTGTGAGATGCCTCAGAAATTTGCATAAAGGGGAAAATTGCACTTCAGCTACAGACTGTTGGACAAAAGTATAGGGAATTTTAATTTCCCAGTCTGCTGGCGTCCATTGTATTTATGTAGTTGTACAGAAAGCTTCTCTGGGGCTTAAGCACTCATTTTATTACAAACCTTAACTTTCCTTAGAACATCAGTGATTCGGTATTTAGCGATTCAGAGACGGGATTTTTTTTCTTTTTTTAAAAGAAAACTTTAACCAAAACATATTGCCCTTATGAGATTTACTGTGTGGATCTTAGAGTGGGACTATAACTAGAGACCATACCCACTTACAAGGGAAGAACAAATTATAAATGAATGTGCCATTGTGTACATGTTCATTAAAAAAAAACAAAATTAGCTGCTTTGTCATCTAGCCCACATACCTCTCATTTCATGCTAATACCAGGCTGGCCAGTTGAAATATGGTTCAGCTCCCTTTCAGTTAAATGTAAATGTATTGCATCCATTTTTTTCCTCTTCTGTCTGGGAGATGCAGGGTTGGGAGGGTTACTTTTGAAATGTATTCCACTACATATTACAGAATACATGCTGTAATTTGCAACATTCCGTTAGATTACTCAAGGTCAGTAACTTATTCTAAATACTTTGGATTACTTCAGCACTGGTAGATTATTTATTTTCCCCACTTGTTTTGACTATTAAAAACTGCCAGTACAGTAAGACACATGTGAATACATTCTCTGAAAAACCTAAATATCTTATGCAGTGTTGTTTCTAAAACAAGATATCAAATTGATCTTAAGGATTTTTAGATATTTTTACAGGAAAACAACACAAAAAATTATCAAGAATACGATTTTTGCCCTAATATCAAAGGTCTTACTAGGAAACAAAAATGATCCAACGTGATGTTTCTTGATAAAATATGATAGTGCCTAGTAACGTGCATGTAAAATGGCTAGAAATAGCATTTTATCTTAGCGTAAAGCTGACAATTTACACAAGGTTTATTTCTATTTCTTCTGCTCCAATCTACTCTGTCTGCTTGCATGAATGTAACTCAACTTGTTTCACCGCTGTTCAAATGCACTTTGAATCACATCATTTATATGGATAAATATTTTCCCTATAAAAGGACTAAATATTAAATGAAACAAATGACAATAAAATGCAAAGCAATCTCTACAGTAATCAAAAATTTTTTTGAATGTAACTGTATTCTAATTACCAATTATTTAAGTTGTAACTGTAGTGGAATAGTTACTTATATTTTGTATTTTAAATACGTATTCCCGTTACATGTATTCCGTTACTCTCCAACCCTGGGGAGATGGTATATGGGAGATGGTATATGGAACCTTGGGTCCCAGCACTTTTACTGTTCTTATTGTATTTTGGCCTGTGTGCCCTAGGCGAGATCCGATGTGGTGCCCCCTTAACTTCGCAATCTTACAAAGCTGGGGGAGGGGTGGCACAATTTGGGGCACCTTTCTCCCATCGCGAGCCAGGGGCGGGATGGCACAATACGGGGCACCATGCGATCTCTGTGCAGGGGCGTTCGATCAGGTACCCTGTCCTGCCGCTCTAGGCGCCTGCCTATGACAGGCTACTCGCTACTGTGTATGTATTTCTAATGTAGTGTATGTATTTGTTATTGAGACTTTCATCAATGAAAACGTTCTACCCCCTGTGGGATAGACGAAGTGTTTTGAACTAAAATGAATAATAATTAAAAAAATATAATTATTTGAAATGTGATTATTCCTCTCTTTCATTCTTGTTTGCAACCTCCATTTGCTTGTACTGTTATAATGACCCAGAGTAAGACGCAAACGTAAACAAAGACAAAATATGCCCTCCTCAACCTTTTAGTTAAACATTCATTAAACTTCCTGTCATCAACTCCTTTCGCAAGTTTCCGCTATGCATTGTTTGTGGCGCCATCTACTGGCGGCTGTATTCAGTGACACCTAAACTCGCGATCGAATCTGCTAGATGTTCGAAACTGTTTGGGTACGTCACCCTATCTTCGAAAAACATACCGTTTGTTAAATTAAATAATTTGTACTAAGAAAGACGATACATATATATTTTGTTTCACCACGGAGCATGCAGCAGTTTGCTTAACATGAATTAGCATGAAACAACTGTAGATTTTGTAATGTGACGTGTCATTAGTTCCAGTATTAACCGTCTTTCGTTGATTAGTATCATCGTTTAATACTAGCTGGCTATTTTAGTCGCTCTGCTTTCTCTTACAGTGGTAAAATGGAGTGGCTTCACTGTAACAACTGTTTTCAGAGAGATGGAAAGACATTCGTAGTGTCCAGCTGTGGCCATATATTTTGTGAGAAGTGCATAAATACAAGTGAGTGCGAGATACACTGAACAATTTGGTGTTGTGATTTCCTCTCAGTTATATTTGAGTTGTGGCTAAGAAATTTATCTAAGAAAATGTATTGTCCTAAAGGTCAGTGCCGAGTCTGTCATGTCAGCTGTGACTACCTCCCAATATCCGACAAGGTAAGTCCGAAATGGGCTGAGTAGCAAACACCGGTTGTCAGTCCTGTTTGGAGAGCTAAATACGGTTCTGTCCATTCATACACAGTTCAGTTATGAAAGAGAGTGACAGCCGCATTCTATACAGCGACTACCTGAAAAATATTGGAGCTTGTTCCGTTTGTGTGGTGCGTAAACATAACTGCAGTCGACAAAGTGCTTTTCATGTTATTTATTTAGCTATCAATCAATAAACAACTATCAGCCACTCTAAGGTTATGCAAAATGGCACAAAATAGACATATGGTTGAAGTCAGAAGTTTACATACACCTTAGACAAATTCATTTAAACTCAGTTTTTCACAATTCCTGACATTTAATCGTAGAAAACATTCCTTGTCTTAGGTCAGTTAGGATCACTATTTTAAGAATGTGAAATATCCGAATAAAAGCAGAGAGAATTATTTCAGCTTTTATTTCTTTCATCACATTCCCAGTGGGTCAGAAGTTTACATACACTTTGTTAGTATTTGGTAGCATTGCCTTTAAATTGTTTAACTTAATATTTTGGGTAGCCTTCCACAAGCTTCTCACAGTAAGTTGCTGTAATTTTGGCCCATTCCTCCAGACATAACTGGTGTAACCGAGTCAGGTTTGTAGGCCTCCTCGCTCGCACACGCTTTTTCAGTTCTCCCCACAAATTTTCTACCAGATTGAGGTCAGGGCTTTGTGATGGCCACTCCAATACCTTGACTTTGTTGTGCTTTAGCCATTTTGCCACAACTTTGGAGGTATGCTTGGTGTCATTGTCCATTTGGAAGACCCATTTGCGACTGAGCTTTAACTTCCTGTCTGATGTCTTGAAATGTTGCTTCAATATATCCACATGATTTTCCTTCCTCATGATTCCATCTATTTTGTGAAGTGCACCAGTCCCTCCTGCAGCAAAGCACCCCCACAACATGATGCTGCTACCCCCATGCTTCACATTGGGATGGTGTTCTACGGCTTGCAAGACTCGCCCTTTTTCCTCCAAACATAACGATGGTCATTATGGCCAAACAGTTACATCTTTGTTTCATTAGATCAGAGGACATTTCTCCAAAAAGTAAGATCTTTGTCCCCATGTGCACTTGCAAACTGTAATCTGGCTTTTTTATGGCAGTTTTGGAGCAGTGGCTTCTTCCTTGCTGAGCAGCCTTTCAGGTTATGACAATATAGGACTCGATTTACTGTGGATATAGATACTTGTCTACCTGTTTCCTCCAGCATCTTCACAAAGTCCTTTGCTGTTATTCTGGGATTGATTTGCACTTTTCATACCAAACTACGTTCATCTCTAGGAGACAGAATGCATCTCCTTCCTGAACGGTATGAAGGCTGCGTGGTCCCATGGTGTTTATACTTGCGTACTATTGTTTGTACGTATAAACGTGGTACCTTAAGGCATTTGGAAATTGCTCCCAAGGATTAACTAGACTTATAGAAGTCCACAATTTTATTTCTGAGGTCTTGACTGATTTCTTTTGATTTTCCCATGATGTCAAGCAAAGAGGCACTGAGTTTGAAGGTAGGCCTTAAAATACATCCACAGGTACACCTCCAATTCAGTACATCTCCTATCAGAAGCTAATTGTCTAAAGGCTTGACATAATTTTCTGGAATTTTCCAAGCTGCTTAAAGGCACAGTTAACTTAGTGTATGTAAACTTCTGACCCACTGGAATTGTGATAGTCAATTAAAAGTGAAACAATCTGTCTGTAAACAATTGTTGGAAAAATTACTTGTCATGCACAAAGTAGATATCCTAAACGACTTTCCAAAACTATAGTTTGCTTCTATTAAATCTGTGGAGTGGTTAAAAAAAATTAGTTTTAATGACTTCAACCTAAGTGTATGTAAACTTCTGACTTCAATTGTATAATGCAAAGTTTGTGCTAATTCCTGTGAGAAGCAGTGGGAGATGCCTGAAATGGTTTCGAAAATAAGTTAAAACCCTAAAGGTGCAATGCAAATGATTGATATTTACTTAATGAAAACACATATTTTTATATGCCATAATGGTTACTGGAATAACTGTGGTTATGAGAATTGACTTTGGTTACATGTCCATACACAACAATATTTAATTTGCTTTTGTGTTCTGTTGTAGGCTATGATGAATAGGACAATTTCAGAATCACACCTAGTAAAAACGGTTGGCAATCTTGGTTCACCCAAAAATAATTCTCTCATCATTTACTCACCCTTGTGTCATCTCAAACATGTTATTTTTTTCATGGATCAATCCTAAAGTAGAAAACCTTGTCATATTCACTAATTTGAGTACATTTCAATGGTGAATAAAGTAAATTTTCCTTAAAGGGATAGCTCACCCAAAATTGAAAATTCTCTCATTATTTACTCACCCTCATGCCATCCCAGATGTGTACGACTTTCTTCTGCAGAACACAAATTAAGATTTTTAGAAGAATATTTCTTTTCTGTTGGTCCATACAATGCAAGTGAATGTGTGTGAAAATTGATGCTCCACAAAGCACATCGAGGCATCATAAAAGTAATCCATATGACTCCAGTGTTTTAATTCATATCTTCAGAAGTGATATGATAGGTGTTGTTGAGAAACAGATCAATATTTAAGTTATTTTTTGCTAGAAATTCTTCTCCTTGCCCAGTAGGGGGCGATAATCATGAAAAATGTGAATCACCAAAAACACAAGAAGAATTTGAAAGTTAAAGTGGAGATTGACTTAGTAGGGAGAAGAATTTAGAGTAAAAAAAGGACTTAAATATTGATCTGTTTCTCACCCACACCTATCATATTGCTTCTGAAGTCATAGATTTAACCACTGGAGTTTTATAGCTTACTTTTATACTGACTTATGTGATTTTTGAAGCTTCAATATTTTGGCACCAATTCACTTGCATTGTATGGACCAAAAGAGCTGAGCAGTTCTTCTAAAAATCTTGATTTGAGTTCAGCAGATGAAAGTCATATGTCTGGGATGGCATACGGGTGAGTAAATGAGAGAATTTTCATTTTTGGGTGAACTATTCCTTTAAGTTAAATTTACTCTCTCCAATCAATATTAAGTCATGAAATTAAGTATATTTTACTTAATTTTATATCTTTTAAAAAATGTGTTCAAAAACTTTGCTTAAATTAAAATTACTTGCGTATATATAATTTACTTGTGGAAGTAAATCTTACTCACCAATTTTTTTCCAGTGTGTCTTCTGAAGCACTCTAATTGACTTTTGGTGAGAACAGACCAAAATATAACTCCTTTTCATGATAAATGTTGACATCAGCAGTCTCTTTGGCAATAATTTCCTAGCGTCATCTAGCTCTCTGCCCATGTGTCAAGTGAAAGAAGGTCATACGAGTTTGCGATGACTTCTCTTTTTTGGGTGAACTATTCCTTAACACTGTGTGAACGTAGCCATTGTGTACTCTTTGTTTTTATGGTCCCATCAACTATTTTTCTTCTCACCTCTGTCTTTCCTACATATTCCTTTTATTTATTAATTTTTTGAAGATGAAACCTCAGGAAAAGATGTTTTTCGAAGATCCGATGAAACTAATTCAGACTCGGCTGGAACACATTGTGCAGGTCTCAGTCATATTCTGCATTTGAAATGCATTTTATCAGTCCCAATAAATTTGATCAACTAAACATGCTTTTGAACATTATTATTTGTAGGCTATTGTGAAAAAAAAAAAAAAAAACATTTGCTGGGGACTTATATGAAATCATGTCAAAGTGACATCAAGCCCTAAGCAAATGCAATTCTGCCAATTATAACTTTTAGGAGATGTTTGTTTCAGATTGCCATTTTTCAGAAAAGGCAGAAGGATCGAGCAATAGCTTTCTATAGAAGCAAGTCTATGGAGCTAGAACGAAGACTGAAAGAAGTCCGTGATCAATGCACCAGGTGGTCATTTGTAGCTCAAATTAGACACTTTTTTTTTTTTCCTACAAATGGGCTTTTTAGCTATTTGTGTCCTATTCAAGGCAAGTGTCTGAGCTCAAAAGAGAGAACGAAGAACTCAAGAAACCACTTTCTCAGAGAAGGGTGAGTTTCTTTGAAATTATGACCCACTATTGCCTTCTAAATTACATTTCTCTTTAATGTATTGCATTTCTCCCCCTGCACAGACGTCTCCTGGGACATATCAGATTAATGGGTAAATATAGACAATTGTCTTTGTGTGCATAGATGTGTGCCATAATACATTGTTTTATTTAATATTATAAGTTAACAGAACGCTCTTTCCATACACAGAGGTACTCCAAGAATGACACTTCCTGTGGCTGTCACATCACCAGGTACAAAGTTTTGTAGCTTGAGAATGGAATGCTGTAAAACTACACTGCCTGGCCAAAAAAAAAAAATTGCATACTCTAGTTGGACAGCCTTTAGCTGTGATTACGGCACGGACAAAACAATTGTCATTGTTTTGACAACCTTATGCAATGTCGCAAAATGTATTTCTGTCCAGAGTTGCATTAATTTTTGCCCAAGATCTTGTATTGACGACGGGAGAGTTGAACCACTCATCCCAAAGACTTTCAATGGGGTTAAGGTCAGGACTCTGTGGCAGCCAAATCATGTGTGAAAATGATTCCTCATACTCCCTGAACCACTCTATCACAATTTGAGCGCGATGAATCTTGGCATTGTCGTCCTGGAATATGCCTGTGCCGTCAGGGAAGAAAAAAATCCATTGATGGTATAATCTGGTCATTCAGGTAGTCAGCTGACTTCATTTCATTGCTGCATAATGTTGCTGAGCCTAGACCTGACCAATTGAAGCAACACCAGATCATAAAACTGCCTTAAATCCAAACGTCGACTTTTTTTTTTTTTTTGGCCAGGCAGTGTATACACTGTTTAATGTGTTCTCATATTTCCCATCATATTTCCACAGTCACACCTCGCTCTAGACCTGTCAGGTAAATGGTATTTCCTAATCCAAGTAATTTTACACAGTATAATTGCCATTACTGCACTGTTCATAATATTATTTATTTTTGCTCTCCTTTGTCACAAGTTCGAGTGATACTTTGGAGAGGTTTAGACATACCAGACTCGGCATGGCAGTGAGTTGGCTTCTCTACCATACTATTTATGTAGTTGGTGTTTATTTGTCAGTTGCAAAACCATATAGAATTAAGCAGTTCTTCTGTGACTCTGTGGTACCATTTGTATTTCCTAGACTCCACCAGGTTCATCTGTCTCTATGTCAAGCCCAAGTTCAGTACGCGAACATAATTTCCGTAAGTGACGTAGTAGTGACAGTTTATCTCTCAGATATCATTATTTTCTTTCATAAAGTAACCATGGTGTTATTCAAGGTGGATAACGATCACTGATTTTTAGAGACATTATATGCTTATTATGTTCTCCTTATCTTAAGGAACACCCAGCTCAGTTAACACCCCCACAAGGTAACTTGTCAATGTGTTTATCAAAATGAAAACAATCATTTCTAATGTCTCAAATTAGAAGTGCTAAGACATTTGGCTGTTTATCTTCCCTTCTCGTGATTTTAGGTCCCAACATACAACCCCAAACTTTCGGTTCCAGCTTTTGACTATACCTACACTCCAGTCACCACGATCAAGAAATGTTCAATAGTCATTTGTAGCTGTTTAATTCAGGGCATTAGAAAGCCACTATACAATCACTAATACATCAAAGGAACCCACATTACCCAATAGATGACAGGCTATTGCATCTTTTTTTAAATGGGTACAATTTTATTGCCATTATTTTTTATTTTATTCTTTTTGAAAAATGTTTATATCAGTTGATGCAAATTAAAGGCAATATGAGTCATAAATGTTTGTCATTTACTTTGCTGTCCTCCCCCTTCCCAACATTTTTACACATGCAATAGCTTTAATGCCTTTTGCTCATTCTCTTTGATGCTAGTTAGGCTATTCCTAGAGTTTCAAGTACACAAGCATAACAAGTAACCTGGTTTTATCTGGCTCACTTCAAAATGGAATTGAAAAAAGATTAAATGTGATAAAAAAAAAAATCTAAATTTTTATGATTGAGCCTCTCATGTGGCACAACAGAAAGGATGTCCAAAATAAATGAGATCTAATTAAAGTTTATTTTTTCGAATGTATTATTTAAAAGAAAAACTAGAACTTGAGAGACACTTTGAAAAAAAAAATGAGGAAGCGGAACATGCCTTTACAAATAACACATTAATTCACTGTATAATTAGATGGCTGTATTGTGCTCCCTTCTTTATTAGTGGAGTTTTATCAAAAAACTAAGACAAAAGAGATTGTATAATTCTACAAATCACGTGAAATCCTTCAGAGCTCGTTCAATACTTTGGATTTATGAAAATGATTTAAAGTCCAAGCAGTTTAATACCACATTCATTTCTAACAGTTCAAGGAATAGTTCACCCAAAAATGAAAAATCTGTAATTTACTCACCCTTGTGTTCTTTTAAACCATATTACTTTCTTATGGGAAGCACAAAAGGATATGTTAAATAGAATGTTAGTTTCAGTCACCATTCACTTTCATTAGTTATTTTTTCCTTAAGATGAAAATGAATGGTGACTGAGACTAACATTCTGTTTAACATTCCATTTGTGTTCCATGGAGTGAGTAAATGACAATATTCATTTTTGGGTGAACTATCCCTTCAATAAGACGTCATTTATAATGTTAAAATAGGTTATTCTGACAGTATGTAACTGAATACAGAATGTTATGATTTTTAATGCACAGATTTCTCCTCGCTATAACTAAAAGTTTACAGACTATATGGCGCACAGTTTTACAAAAAACTATAGCCTTTATTGTTAAATGCTGAGCACATTTGCAGTTGAGTAGGAAGGTTTTCAAATAAAATGTTTATTCACAATGAAGTAGCAAGATTAAAGAAATGCATCCATTAAAAACTAACTTTAAATGCAGAATGTTTAGGAAAAATAATTGGAGGGAAAAAGTATTTTGTAAACTTTATAACGTTAATTAGTTTGAGAGGGAAGTTGTTACACAGGGCCACATGGATCGCCTATGGATTAAAACACTAAAAATGCTTACTCTTTAGTAAGTGGTCCAAACAACTAAAACTATAGTATTTAATGAAGAACTGACCAAAGTTTCTGGAAAAATAACCTGTTTGAGCATTATGTCAGTTCTAAGAAGCAGCAATTAAAGCTCTAGAAGATTTGACTATTACAACAAAAACATAAGAAGTGGAGAAACAGCCAGTGTTTACAACTCACCTAACAGCGCAAGAACAATATTTGGTAGTGAATGTAGTCAAGTAGTTTGTAATCAACAAAAATACATTTTAGAACATCTGCATTTTTAATACTGCCTTTGTAACAGATCGAATTTAGCCTGCTTTTTAACATAGTAGTGGAAAAGGAATTGCATGAAACTGTAGTAATTTTATACTGTGCCTCAAAAAGAGTCTTTTGCATTTTCTCCAACCCCTGAAGATTATAGAAGTCACAGCAGGTTAACAGACAAACTACACGAGTACAAACAAGCTTTTCACTATATTATCAGTCAATAACATTGAGCTCTATGTCCAGTGTATTACTGTCCTTTGCAGCAAACCAATCTCGCACCTGTTGGTAGCTCATTTTTGACTTTCGGCAAAGACTATCAAGGTCCTTCTCTTGCAGTAGACCTGTCTGTCGATAATACAGCTCCAGAGGACCGATGTCTGTAGAATCTGTTGCTGACTTCTGCGTCTTTGGTATACTGTTCCCTTGTGACTTGCGTTTTTTGCTTCCTTCACTTCCTGGGGTTCCACTGGAGCCACTGCCATCACTTTGCAATACAATCTCTGCAAGAACTTGGTCTCGTGCATTAGCGTGCACCCAGCGCACATGACCATTTTTTACAGCATAGCGCGTGTCCCCAAACCACTGGATAATATCAGCACGAGGCAAAGATGTTACTTCCACTAGCTCCGTGTACACCTCACTCTTTGGCCACGGGCAGCGCTGGAAGTATTCCTTTAGGATTGCCAACTGCTCCTTTGTTTTCCTTTGTCGCCCAGCAGCTGTTAATACTGAAGGTGAAGAGTGGTCGGAAAGGTGTGGGGAGTTGGCCAAGGTGTTTGTTTTGACAGAGCGTGCAGATTTCAATGACTGTGGCTTGGCTGAGTGTTTTTTTGATGGGGTGATGCATGGAGAGGAGGAAGTGGGTGCAACTGGTGCACAATGTCCTTCACTGTCCAGTTCACTTCCAACGTCATCATTAATCTGAATCTCACCTAAACATTTTTCCTCATCCAATCCTGATGCTCCGTCTTCAAATGCCTCAAGAGTGTTAGACAGGAAATTCTGGAAAAATTCAGTGTCTTTTGACTGATTTTTTCGTGCACCTTTCGCACGAGCATTTTTCCTGCCTTGGCCATCAGTGTTCTGCATAGTTTTCAGTTTTTTAGTGGTGAGAGAAAGAGGTTGAATCTCCTCAGTCTGAGATAATAAATTGGACATAGATTCATTTTTTTCTCCTTCAGTAGCAGGCATGGGTGTTGAGGCTGATAACCCCCTACCATTTCGTAGCTGGTACCGACTGTCACTAAACCATTTTCGAATATCATTACGAGTTAGTCCCGTCTCCTCTTGAAGGCGTTGGAGCTCTGTCTCATCAGGCCAATTCTCCTGCAGAAAACTCTTACGCAAAGCAGCTAACTGGGCTTTGGACTTTTTGTAGCGGCTATGCCGAGGCTGCTCAGATCCAACAGGAGACTCCGTAGAAGTAGGTGATGTAGCTGCTTGAGGCATTTCTGCCATTTCTACTGGATGGCGGTAGTAGTACGAGTCCTGAGGCGGGGGGAGAGATGATCGGAAACGTGAAGCAGCTGGAGAGAGCTTTGCTGGTTCTTTACTTTCATTTTTATGTCTTTTGTGAGGCAAATGTGTGTGCCCTAGGCCTTCTACGTTATCTTCATGCTTCCTCTCTGCTTCCATTAAATCATCAAATCCATTTTTCCTCTTGGTCTTGCTCTCCTTTTGTTCCATCTCACTTATATGCACAGGCCTGGCCAGTTTGAGCCGTGTCTCTTCTATGTCCTCCGATGCCCAACTGATTCCATACTTGATGCGCTGCACCATGAACCAGACTTTGATTTTATCCAGTGGAAGAGCACAGATGCGGGCCAGGGTGCTGACCTCTTGAGATGTTGGGTAGGGAAAGACGTTGAAGGCCTGCACCAGTTCAGGAATAGTATCAAGCTCACGTGTTTGATCTGACTGGGTCCACACTAGCTTCAGTCCTTCAGATACCAGAGGAAGACATACTACAGAGTTATGATTAGTGCTGAAGCTTACTGAAGCACTGCTGTTGCTCTCTCGCTGCCTGCTCACATGTTCCTTTCCAGTGGAGTTGCGGCGGTGGGGTGACTTTTGCCGTAAGTTTCCATCTTGTCTCTTTGACGGCACCCCTTTTGGAGAGATAACCTTCAAGTCATGGTCACTGTTCGTTGCCATCAGAGATGTCACAACTCTATTACTGCAGAGACTGTAAGGACAACAAACATAATTGAGACAAACATCCCCATAAAAGTACGTTTTGCATAAAAAAAAAAATATTGGGCATTTTCATGTTTTTTCTAAGTGTATCTGTGTACAACAGTTGAAGTTGGAAGTTTATTGACCAGGTAAAATGGGTCAAAATATGATAGAGAGGGGGGCCAATGGGAAATGGCAGGAGTCGAATTTGAACTCCTGTTGCCGCATAAGTGCCAACGCACAACATATTGGAGCATGTGCGATACATGCCAGGCCACCTCTCTGACAATTTTTTGCCTTTTGAATAGTGTTTTATTATCCTGCTCGTTGTTTGTCAGCTGGATTTGCGAAGAGCAAAGAGGTTGGAATGCTGGGGGGTGGTGAGCTGTTGCTGTTTGTTGGCCGCTTGGATGGTGTTGTGGGGAGGGGGGTTAATGGGTGGGGTTCTGGTCAGTCTTTGGTTGATCAAATCTAAAATAGAATTTATTCAGATCATAAGCAATCTGTGGTGGAATTAACCCCAGGAATCGATGGTGTTATTCTTGGCTATCACAAAATGGACCAGAGACTCACAGTTAATGTTACTTTCTAAGGAGTGCATTCAACTCTCTGAAAGTCATTATACTGCTACTTTACAGCCAAATCAACAGTCTAGCCATTGACTTTCCTCTCAAGTTGAAAGAAGGACAGATGTCACCCCTACCCCCTGCCTTTTCTCTTCCACACATTAGCCTTTTATTAAAGCCTGTCATATACTCTACACCAGTGCACACCCAACCCCCACTATGGCAAACTTGGGCAAAAGAGGGAGCATGCCCTTCACAGTCCCTTTCCAGTGCACATAATGGTCCACTTCCCCCGTTTGTCTAAGCCTGTAGTCCGGTTAAACTTCCAACAGATGGCGAAGAGACAGTAGGAGCCCATCTCTGTTAAATCAAGATGACAAATGTTAGTGCAATTCGTCAAGCTGATTTGCTTGTCAGTTTCGCATTTTGCATACACAGCAGTCTGCAAAGCACATATTGGTCTTAAAGTACTCTTAAAATTACTAATGCCTAAATGCAGTGATGGGCAGTAGCTTCACTACAAATAGTGAAGCTATTAGCTTAACTACATTTCTGAGTAGCGAGGTGATAGCTTCGCTAGTTTTTAAATCAAGCAGCTTTTCAGTAGGGAAGCTATATTTTTGACTAGGCAGCAGCGTAGCGTTGAGAAAAGCTACACCAATACATAATGCCTTGTACCCGGTGTTTACTATCGCCAGTTTTAAATAAAAACTAAAGATGTCCAATCACAAATTAATCGCTCATCTGGGTCGGTTCTTTAAAATGAACTGGTCACGTGATGGGAAAGCAGTTTGAATCGGTTTGCGATTCAGTCTGAATGCCTCAAAGCTTGCGCGCATGCTGCTGAATCATTTGTGCACGCTCTCATTTGCCAATAAGCTCACGGAGAATTTTATAACACAGAAAATAAAGATAACGCTGGTTGCAATAGATCTACAATCAATGGAAATGAACCCTGCAAATGCGTACTATCGTTTACCAGTGATGAAGAAGGTCTTTATAAAGTTCAACACGTTTGCAGCTTGTAAACGACTTCTGCAGGTAAATACATTTTCCAACCAAAAGAGTATCAAAACACGTATTAGCCTAAACGAAAACACATAAGTACCATGCATTACCATGTTTTTTGGACATGTACCATTACCTGGATGCACTGTTAATACAATGGTAGGCTATATGAATATGGTAATCATATAATGAAGTACAATGGTATTTTTTTAATTACCGTGAAGCACCATGGAAATACAATAGTATAAGAATATGGTAATCATATATCAATTTACCATGGTAATAACATGGTATTCTTTGAAGTACTTTGAAGCACCATGCAAATACGGAATGGTACATAAATATGGTAATTGTATATCAAAGTACCATGGTATTACCATCTGATACCATCAGATATCACATTGTTATTGCCCAGATGTGCTCTCTAGCTGCTGTATTTCTGTATTGTATAGATGAATATATAGATGAATAGTATACTATATGTACGCAGAGTTTTTATATAGGAATGTGCAAATGAAATTGTTTAAATGGGTATGGGTTTGTAGAGGTAGTAGTCTAAATCTGAAAAATAAAATGTAAAAATAGTGATTTTTCATATTGAATGTGTTTCTAGAGGTAGTAGTATAAATATGAAAAATAACATTTAGAAAAAGTGACTTTAAATGTTGAACACATGGGTTTGTATAAGTAGCATGTCTAAATATGAATTTACATGTGCACATACCGGTACGTATTGCACTAAACTGTAGTATACTGTATCAGACTTTGATAAACATCATGTGAATAAGTCTTTTAGATGCTTTGTCTATGACGGTATGCTCCTTGCATCTGCAGTTGAAAAAAAAAAAATGAAGTAGCTTAAATGTTGCAAGCTACTTTTGGCGTGTAGCTTGTAGTGTAACTTGCTACTTTCTCTGAAGTGTA
The DNA here is from genome assembly GCF_019703515.2 of Myxocyprinus asiaticus. Classification (NCBI taxonomy): domain Eukaryota; kingdom Metazoa; phylum Chordata; class Actinopteri; order Cypriniformes; family Catostomidae; genus Myxocyprinus; species Myxocyprinus asiaticus. The sequence continues at coordinate 41,017,839 of NC_059348.1, read as the reverse complement.
GCTTTTAGCTCAACTACTTTTTCTGTTGAGTAGTTTATAGCTTAGCTTGCTACATTTTTTGAGTAGCTTGCCCAACACTGCCTAAATGGCTACTAGACTTGCTTAAGTATTTTATTTTCAGAACTAATCACAAAATTGAGCCCATTTACATGCACACCAATATGCTGATTACTCCAAAAATCAGCGTATTTAAAAAACTGACAAAGAAATCCGCATTTACATGACATTTTAAATAATCCCATTATTCTATGTTTTTGATGCAAATCCACGTCTCCACGTGACAGTGAATCAGAGAGAGAGTCTCCATTATACCATTCTTAATCGGCAAGTGTGTCATACCTCCAACTGAAGAGAGCGAGGTCTCAGCAAAACAGTGTGCATTTGTGGCCCCCTCGGCCAAAATCGAGTGGTTTTGAGTCTGCTAGTGACACTGGCTTTGCTTGAGAGGCACCCTAGGAGTCCCCACTGAACTGTAAACATTAGAAATAAATATTGCCAATAGTCTATTTAGTTGGTGAAACAGGCCTACGTGAGCACACTGTTTGCCAATATAAGCAATTTAGGCCTACCACTACATGCAATAAGCTGGCCAGTCATCTACAAAATAAGTTGGAGGCGAACTTGATGGGATAAATTCCTGACCGTGTGTGGTGACCTCATGTATCAGATGATGACTTAGAATGACTCGACTGAGCGTAAAGTCCCTTGAAGTCTGGGTAGCCATTTCATCATACCAACAGTGGTAATGTAGGTACTATTTACAGTACATATTACAAATAAATGTAATTACAATAGCTACAACAGTAATAATGTGTGTAATTACAAAGTGTTCCAGACCAAACATTAGGCTACAAAATAACAAAAACTCCATAGCGCTTAACAAACTTGGCTAGACTTTTTGCAAAATTGCGTCAATGCCACGATGTTTGTCCATGGCCTCCTATAATCAGCTTATCTGGAGAACTTTTGACGAAGGTCGAAGGATGTGTGAGATCACAACTGTACATCCCACAAAAAAACAACACTAAGCATGTGTGAGGGGTCTATCATCACATGAATGCTTAAATAAACAAAGGTTTATCCATAACAATTTCCATAACCATGCAACAGCGTTTACATTAGCTTTTATTTGCTTTTTTTGTGGCGCATGAACTGCACAGGCGCACTCACTCGGACACGCATCAGTAACACATATAAACAAACTCCGGGTGTTAAATGGCCACACTATTGTCCCATTAAAACGTACATTTTCCAGTGAATCTTCTTCAAACTCAGTGCTTAAAATAATGTTAACAAGCGATACGAAGCAAAACAACATTGCCTGACCTCTTATGTTGCCAATAACGAGCTTCGGAAAGGAAGCATTAACTCAGTTTCGGCTCGAGCCTCGAATTAATTTTTGGACCGCTTTTAAAAACTTTACGGTTTTAAACTGTATATCAGTCCACGTGGAACATTTCAAACAACTCACCGCTATAATTTCCCACAAGGTTGTGTGTGGATACGCCACTTCAGCTGCTACGTGTTGTCCGTTGTCGCTTTTGTTCTGGAAATCCCGAAGTGTTTTTCGCCTGTCCGGTCAGACGTAGAGAGAGAGGATCAGGAAACTCCCGGACCAGCCCCCTCTTTCTCATGCAATGACGGTGCCGTGGCTGTGTAGGTCCAATCCGGGAAGGAGAGGGATGGGAGGAGGAGCACCGTTGAAACTCAACCGTGAATGCACTTCCCATCTAGAATGTGATTACCATGTGCATTGTACCACATGGTAAGTTGTAGGAGTCTCCAGGTAAGAATGCAAATATTTTTCTTTGAGTAAAAGTAAAAACACGTGAGAGATGGATCTCGGAGTGATCTAGTTAAAGGCATATTCCAGGGTCAATAAAAGTTAAAGGAACAGTTCACCCAAAAATGAAAATTCTCTCATTTACTCACCCACATGCCATACCAGATGTGTCTGACTTTCTTTCTTCTGCTGAACACAAACGAAGAGTTTTAGAAGAATATATCCACTCTGTTGGTTCAAGTGAATGGTGGCCACCAGAATGTGAAAGTGAAAGTGTAGATTTGCAGTTGAAAAAGGACTTAAATATTGATCTGTTTCTCACCCACGCCATCATATCGCATCAGAAGATATGGATTTAACCATTGGAGTCTTGTGGATTACTTTTATACTGCCTTTTGGGCCTTCAAAGTTCTGACCTCCATTCACTTGCAATGTGAGGACCAACAGAGCTGAAATATACTCCTAAAAATTCTACATAAAAAATTTAGTAATCAGCTGGTCATGTTATCCTAACATGGCTGCTCCCATGAGGGCGGCCCACCCCATGTAGAATAAAAGAGCTTTTATAAGGTGACATGATTGAGCTCTTCATCTCACATGAGTAGTCATGATTTCATACATTTATTTCAATATTACTATTGATTTCTTTAGATGTAAAACTTTTCAAATGAGGAAAAAGTTACTGAGTGCAACTTTAAGTCCTTTTTTACAAGAAACCTCGACTTTCACATTCTTTATTGGCATTTTGGAGCATCAATATTTTGGTCACCATTTACTGGCATTGTGTGGACCTACAGAGCTGAGATTTTCTTTTGAAAATCTTAATTTGTGTTCTGCAGAAGTCATACACCACTGGAATGGTATGAGATAATGAGAGGATTTTCATTTTTGGGTAACTGTTCCAATATACTCAGTCGACAGCATTTGCGGCATAATGTTGATTACCACAAAAAATAATTTTCACTTGTCCCTCCTTTTCTTAAAAAAAAAAAATAAAAAAGAGAAAAAATTCTGGGTAACAGTGAGGCACTTAGAATGGAAGTGAATGGGGCCAATCTGTAAATGTTAAAATACTCACCGTTTCAAGACGTAAACAATATGCATGTTATCATGATTCTAGTGTGATAAAAAATGCTTACAAAATTTTTCTGTGTAAAGTTATCCAATTTTACAACTTTGTTGCCATGACGATGTAATGAGAGGATTTTCAGAAAACGGAATGGGTTTTATCAACATAAATGTGCTCGTTAAGTTTGCAGCAACTACCCTGATACTCTTCCAACTGCATATATTTTGGTAGCATAGTAGATATTTTCAAAATTGTAAAGACTGACATTTACATGGCATACCTTTATTGACAAATGCTTAAAATTACAGAATACATGAACTGTACTTATGTTAAATCATACTATAGCCTTGTTCCTTGAACCGCTTAAAAATCCTCATCCAAATTTGCAATATAGCCTGTCTTTTTAATTACTGCATATCAAGTATGACAAGATTACAAAAAAAGAGAGACAAAAATCTTCCTTAGGCATCGTCTCTGCACTGAGGCATGTCAGAATTTGCCACTTGCAAGACTCAGCACGAAGTGAGGCATTCTGATGAATGAGGGAGTGATTATGGATAGCCAGGACATATAGGGTACCTGGGAAAGGATGAACTTCAGAGAGCTGTAGTCTCCTACACTGCGGCCTGGAAAGACAAGGAGTGTGTCAAAGACAAGTTGTAAAGGTTTTCATTTTGTAATGTTAAGGAACATCTACATTTATAGATCCACAAAATGCTTAAACATCTATCACTGTACCATCCACATCTTTTAATCTGTTGCGTCGAACCAGGTCACAAGTCATCAACACTTTCCCATTCATTGACATCAGATTTTTATCTGTTTATCAACATGAAACAGAAAATGACCCATCAGCAAACAGAGCATCCAAACAATTTATTTTCATTTATTTGGAATACATTTTCACCAATTCTCACAAAAACTACTTTATTTATTACCATGTTAACATAACTTAATCACTCAATCTTAAATATTCCTGGTTCAATAAAATTTAAGGACAGTTGACAGCATTTGTGGCATAATGTTGGTTATCACAAATTTATTTTGACTCGTCCCTCCCTTACTTTAAAATAAAGCAAAAATGTATGGTGCTTACAATGGAAGTGGAAGAAACTTTTATTTTAACTCGTCCCTCCTTTTCTACAATGGAATATTTTTTTGATTTTCTCCCCAATTTAGCATGCCCAATTCCCAATGCGCTCTAAGTCCTTGTGGTGGCGTAGTGACTCGCCTCAATCCGGGTGGCAGAGGACGAATCCCAGTTGCCTCCGCTTCTGAATCAGTCAATCCGCGCATCTTATCACATGGCTTGTTGAGCGCATTACTGCAGAGACCTAGCGTGTGTGGAGGCTCACACTATTCTCTGCGGCAACCACGCTCAACTCACCATGCGCCACGTGCCCCACCAAGAGCGAGAACCACATTATAGCAACTATGAGGAGGTTAACCCAATGTGACTCTACCCACCCTAGCAACAGGGCCAATTGGTTGCTTAGGAAGCCTAACTGGAGTCACTCAGCATGCCTGGATTCGAACTTGCGACTCAGGTGTGGTAGTCAGCGTCTTTACTTGCTGAGCTACCCAGGCCCTCCACATTTTTGTGGTAATCATCATTATGCCACAAATGCTGTCGATTTGAGCTTAGCTTGTATTAAACCTGGAATATTTATTTAAGAAATCCTACCTTTTGGCCAGCTCAGCTATGCATCTCCCACTAAGCTCCGTTGTCTCACCATTCTCGAAAATGTCCTTGAACTAAGAAAGACACATACTGTATTTATCAGGATGTATTTTGATATATTACAATCATATCTGCTTTTCATGCACTTGGTAAATGAAGGCTGAGACAAATAAGAATGGCCTGAGATACAAACTGAGAAATTACCTCAGTCTGAACTGCCCCTGGCCAAAGACTTATAGAAGCTACACCTCTCTTGTTCAGCTCTACTGCTCTATCTGCAGCCATTCTGTCACACTGAAGAACGCCCCCCAAAGAAGTTGAAGCATCTATTTTATGCTTTGAGAATAAAGAACAAGTACTCTTCAAACAGCAAATGGAACATTTATTGTAACAGAAGGTGTGGATTTTTGATTTTTTTTTAAATTTTATTAATTTACATAAGCAGTACAGAAAGGTTTGGATCCACTGTTTGTCATATATTGAATAGTACAGCAAATATAGAAATATAGAATTTACTGGTGTCACCAGTATAGCCTGTATCAAATACATACCTCCCACTCTCTAGTTATCCGTATTAACCATTGAAATACCAATATCAGTGATGTTTTGTGCATTGACTCACTGCAGCCTTAGCTACATTAAAAAGATAGCAGAGACCACCCATGGACGATATGAATACAATCAAGCCTTTGCCCTGAGCCACCATCAATCTTGCAGCATATACTGAGCAGAAATAGTGACCCCTAAAAACACAGTGATAATGACTTCAGATATGGCTAAATTATATTTGTGTCTTATCCATTGTTTATTTTTTTAGTAAAAAAAAAAAAAGTTATAAGCAACTGGTCTTGTTTAAAACAATTAATCTGTGAATCCCCAACCATTTAAACCTACTCAAAGGGCAGTTTCATGAGACTCGTTATATTTCAAATAACCATCACTATTAACACCAAACATCTGCTGGTGTTAATAGATGCGCAACTGCCAGTGTAAATGAAATGAGGATTTTTGTCAAGCTTGTGTCTGCTACACCATTTTATGACTATACAGTGCAGTCATAACTTTAAACCGGCAGTTGCACATCAGTTCTTATCTAAAGGTGAACAACATCAAACAAGTCTCGTCACATCGCTGGTTTCCACCCACATATTTGTATGTGAATTTTGGGATATCACATAAAAATTGTGGCAATGTTTTTCGCTGTCTCCTTCTGCATATCGCGCCACCTTTCATCATATCGCGGCTCTGTTTCGCAGCCAGCCCACCAAGAAAAGTCCTGGTTCTCCCGATGGCCAGTCTGCCTCTGCTTTCGGGCCTCCAATCTCTCCCCGGGCCCCAGTGTGGCTGCACACTCTGCACTGCCTGTAATTGCACCACTGATCATCAATCATTGCATTGCATCTGAAATGTTGCTCTGATTATTCTGAAAAACCAGAGCTAAAGCCTTTCATCAAAATGGCTAATATTTAGGCTTGGGAATGATGCCTGATTATCGATCTATATCAGCATTTTTTCCAGATATAAATAGGAACACTAGAAAATGTGAAGTTCGTCAGAGTTATGTCTGCGCTCTCTAAACCTCAAGTAATTCATTACATTTATTAAAAGGGCCACAGTGGCTTCAACTTCCATTTTCCTTTCTATTATGCGCCAATTTCACTTCTGGGGAAAGTGTTTTTGTGATATTCCGATTTTGCTCATACATTAAATTTGTAACTTGAATGGAAACATATCCACTGTGGTGAGGTGTGGTCAGGTGTCATCATAACTGACAATACCTCTTTAATAACTGTCAAATTTGTCCAGATTTATTCGAGAGGTTTATTCACATCTATTTATTCTTCCATCAATATTTAAATGACTTGTTCACCACTAAATCTGTACACTACCTGAGTCCTTTGTTGTTGATAGTATCCCAAATACCTGGATCCACTTCCCAGAACTTCTTTTCCATGTTGTCAAAAATAGCCTACGCACACAGAGAAAAACACAACACAATAGTGAATGTTATGAAACAATCAAGAGAGAGACTAAAATGTTTAAAAAAAAACAAAAAAAACACATAATTAAATATGCAAAAATAAATATAATACATCAATAAAAAAGAACTGCCACATGTTTGGTACTTTCGTAAACTGCAACTGACCTGTACACCAGCATAAGCATTGTTAACCAAGATGTCAAGCCTTCCATTTTGCTCGCGCAAGAGTCACAGGCCACTGGCAGACATTTGCCACCTCTCTCTGTCACCTGTGATCAAGACAATGAAAGGAGTATGTAACATAGACATACAATTCTTAAGACACAAGTTTTTTCAAATATTTGTTATCTAGTGATCAGAATCTAAGTGCAAATATCACTTTTTAAATATTCTGTATATTTATTAAATATATATTATATATTAATAATATATGATTCTGTATTATTATTATTATTAAAGAATAGGTCACCCAAAAATGAAAATTCTCATCATTTATTCACCTTATTGCCATCCTAGATGTGTATGACTTTCTTTCTTCTGCTGAACACAAAGATTTTTAGAGGAATATTTCAGCTCTGTTAGTCCATACAATGCAAGTGAATGGTGACCAGAACAGAAAAATCACAAAGTCAGCATAAAGTAATCCATATGACTCCAGTGGTTAAATCCATGTCTTCAGAAGCAAAATTATAGGTGTGGGTGAGAAACAGATAAATATTTCACATTTCACGTTGTTCTTTTGTTTTTTGGCGATTTGCAATCTTTGTGCATATTGCCACTTACTGGTCAGGGCTGATCAAAGATGGAGATTTATAGTAAAAAAGGACTTAAATATTTATCTGTTTCTCACCCACACCTATTGCATTGCCTCTGAAGACATGGATTTAACCAATGGATTCTTATGTATTACTTTTATGCTGACTTTATGTGCTTTTTTTTTTTTAACCTTAGAAACCTAAAAATCTTAATTTGTGTTCTGCAGAAGAAAGAAATTCACACATCTGGGCTGGCATGAGGGTGAGTAAATTATGAGACATTTTTTATTTTTGAAGTGAACTATCCCTTTAACTGTTGAAGAAACAAGTGGTCCGCTCCAAATATCAGCAGCTGCCTGCTTTAGAGTTAATTCCTGTCGACCAGTGATGTACACAGTGGCGCCAGCCTCAGATAACTGAAGGGCAATGCCTCTTCCAATTACTCTGGAAGCACCAGTCACCACACAAACCCATCCAGACAGTGCCATGTGACAAACACACAGAGAATCATCTAATGTCAGTATCTAAAGCCCGCCACCCTCTGGTCACATGTATGCATTGCACCCCTCTGCCTCGGCACATTTAATTCACCTGGAACGAAAGTTATGCAACAGTGATGCAGCATTCTCTTAAAAAAAATTACACAAATTCACCGAAAAGTCGCGCATATGCAAACATAAACTATAATATGCCACATCTTCAGCTGGTCTGTAACGCGCTGTGATGGATGCAAGCTGTATCCTAGCTGTAGGAGCCTAGTATGTATGGAGGACGAGGACTGCCGTTATTAAAAATAAATAAATATATAAATACATTTGCAAATAATTGTAAAAAATGAAAAGTGTTTATATAAATACATTAATAAATGTTAAAATCTGACATAAATTACATAAGCATTTATACTTTTTTCCTTATGTATAATTTTATTAATTGATTTACACAAATTATTTTCCACATTTATTTATTCGCTTATTTATTTCTACATTTATTTATTTTAATATATATTTATTTCTACATTTCTTTTTCCGTATGGTAATGAGGGGGGCATGCTTTATCCCTGAGGCACAGCAGTAGAACTCAGAGTGCTCCAGAGTGGAGCTTGGAGGCCACAGTGACATTTTGTGGTTGACAAAATTAAATACAATTGAAACATAGTCACAGATGGGTGTGGGCATGCATTAAGAGATTGTAAAATGTACCAGGCTGTGAGTTGAGCGAGTTGAACGGGAAATGAATATCTGTATTGAATGACTTGGAGGTCTTAAATTAAAATCTTATATCACTACTGTTTAACAAAATGTATATCTCTGTACAGACTCTATAAAAATTCCTGCAGGGATTTCTCAACTGACCGGGACTCTGCTGAGAATTTTGGCCGACAATCTGAACAAAAACTGCGACTGTAACAAATCTGATAACAGACACTTTTTACACTTTTTATTCTTTGTGATCATAGGTCAACATTTGAAATATTTTCATAAAAAAAAAAAATTCATAGAGAAATACAGTGGCTCCAGTATTTTGACACTTAAGCCACACTGTATAGATGTACACTGGTGGCCAAAAGTTTGAAATAATGTACAGATTTTGCTCTTATGGAAAGAAATTGGTACTTTCATTACCATTGGTACTTTTCAGTTGAAAGTGGCATTCAACTGATCACAATGTATAGTCAGAACATTAATAATGTGAAAAATTACTATTACAATTTGAAAAAATTAAACTACTTCAAAGAGTTCTTATAAAAAAAATCCTCCACGTGCAGCAATGAGAGCTTTTCAGATCCTTGGCATTCTGTCAGTTTGTCCAGATACTCAGGTGACATTTCACCCCACGCTTCCTGTAGCACTTGCCATAGATGTGGCTGTCTTGCGGGGTACTTCTCACGCACCTTACAGTCTAGCAGATCCCACAAAAGCTCAATTTGGTTAAGATCCATAACACTCTTTTCCAATTATCTGTTGTCCAATGCCTGTTTCTTTGCCTACTCTAACCTTTTCTTTTTGGTTTTCTGTTTCAAAAGTGGCTTTTTCTTTGCAATTCTTCCCATAAGGCCTGCACCCCTGAGTCTTCTCTTTACTGTTGTACATAAAACTGGTGTTGAGCAGGTAGAATTCAATGAAGCTGTCAGCTGAGGACATGTGAGACGTCTATTTCTCAAATGAGAAACTTTAGTTGTACTTTAGAAGACTGTAGTGTACACCTTTGTATGAAATCTTCAGTTTTTTTGGCAATTTCAAATATTGTATAGCCTTCATTCCTCAAAACAATGATTGACTGATGAGTTTCTAGAGAAAGCTGTTTCTTTTTTGCCATTTTTGACCTAATATTGACCTTAAGACATGCCAGTCTATTGCACGCTGTGGCAACTCAAAAACAAACACAAAGACAATGTTAAGCTTCATTTAACGAACCAAATAGCTTTCAGCAATGTTTGATTTAATGGCTAGTGATTTTCTAGTACCAAATTAGCAATTTAGCATGATTACTCAATGATAAGGTGTTGGAGTGATGGCTGCTGGAAATGGGGCCTGTCTAGAATTGATCGAAAATGACTTTTTTCAAATAGTGATGGTGCTGTTTTTTACATCAGTAATGTCCTGACTACACTTTGTGATCAGTTGAATGCCACTTAGGTGAATTAAAGTACCAGTTTCCTTCCGAAACAGCAAAATCTGTACATTATTCCAAATTTCCAATTTAATATCTAATTGTATTAGATAACAGCATATCAAAATGAAAGATAGACCAATTATACTTTTAAGCAAAAATTTCACAAAAAACAATATGTTCAAAATGAGGACAAAAAGTACTTGGACACTTAGTGGAACATGTCCATAGTTAATGTGATGAACTGCACCTGTGGTTACTCTGCTAGGAAATTAAGGTGAACAAGACAATACAGACTTCCTAAATTCACTAAAACTTGGGACCAGTTGGTTAAAAGTAAATGGGAAAAAAAGAAAAATGGTAAGAAAAGTGAAATTAGTTCTGAAAAAAGTTCTAGCATTATATGTTTGCAGATGCCACTTGGTTTGATATTTTGTTATCTACTTTCGTACATTTCTAAGTGTGGCTTAAGTGTCCAAATACTTTTTGGAGACACATTTAGTAAACTGACACCATGTTGCTTGTGATATAGGCTTTATGTACATCTGTCATCTGCCAAATCTGGTCTTTTTTGTAAAGTATTTAAGGTGTTTGCAAACAGACAGAATCCATGCTGATCCAAACAGATTTATTATATTACAAATGGTTGAAAATTTCTATCATACACTAGTGTGATTTACCATGCAGTCTTAGACATTCTCCAGAAGATTATTGACCTACAGGAGATGGAAGTTAATGCATACACTGAGAAAGACAGCACAAAGATTGCAAGTGTGTTCCAACATTCTGCTTTTTAACTTGAAAGCCTTCTTTAAATTTTTAGTTTACTGTATATACATTTCGTTCTTTAACCATCAACAGGGCTGGAAAAGTGCCAGAAGGATGCAGAAAAAGATCTAGTGGAAATTAAGAATTTTTTTTCAAGAAATGTTAAAATTTTAGAACGTGCAGGAACATGTGATGGAGCAATACCTCAATGGCATTGAATTTTAATCCAGTTGCTTAATTCTTGACCCTAGCAACTTAAAGGGACAGTTCACCCAAAAATGAAAATTGTCATCATTTACTCAAGTGAATGGGGCCAATTTTGTTAATGTTAAAATACTCACATTTGCAAAAGTATAGCCACAAGACACAAACAATATGTGCGTAAACATGATTTTAATGTGATAAAATTGCTTGCTAACCTTTTCTGTGTAAAGTTACAGCCAATTTTACAACTTCATTGCCTTGACCATGTAATGTCAACAAACTCTAAAACGACCGCTCAAATTGGACAACTTTACAGCTCAAATAATACATGAGTTTTAACAGAAGAATTAATGTAAGTGCTTTTATGAAAATGTAAGCTTCACATTTCTGCCTTTAATCCCTACAAATATTGGCCACATTCACTTCCTTTGTAAGTGCCTCATAACCTCGATTTTTGCTTTTTAAAAAGAAAAGGAGGGACAAATTGAAATTTTTTTTTTTTTTTTTTGTGGTAATAAACATTATGCCACAAATGCTATCGATTGAGCTTAACTTGTATTGAACCCGAGAAAGTCCTTTTAAGTATGATTTTGGAACACGAAAGGAGATGTTAGGCAGAATGTTAGGGACTGAAAGACTCAGTCACCATTCACTGTCATTGTATGGAATAAAAGGATGCAATCAAAGAGAAAGGTGACTGAAGCAGTCAAACCCTGGAAGAAATGGAAGAAAGTCATTCAGGTTTAAAATGACATGAGGGTGAGTAAATGATGACAGAATTTCCATCCCATTAAAGTAATTTTTATTTTTTCTGATGTAGGATCAACGATAGCTCAGGCTTTGAAAAGCAATAAGGCAGAATCATCTCCTCTCACTGGTATGTATATATGACAAAGTCAGGCTTACATAGATTTTTCAACTTTTGATTTATATGATCTCATATGCTTAAATTTCTATCAAATCGTAGGTTTATATGATTTACGTGAACTTAGTCCAACTGCGTTAAACTGTATCAGCAATAAATTTGTATGTAAATGATGATGTATCAATGTTACAGCATACTTTACAGTGAGTTGTGCACATGCTGTCTATCAATTTGCATCTAATCTACAGAATTAAAGAAATACTTGGAAGACAAGATCAAACAACCAGGGTGAGTTTAATGAGAATGAGAGCAATACAGCTTTTAGAATTGCATGAGGAGTACATTTTCTGATTGAGGATAATTGTGTCACTGCAGCATTGCAATATGATCTGATAGAGTTGAATTCATATAAAAGACTATAAAAGAATGGATTTTTTATTTATTTATTTTTTATTACAGATTGTTGCATTGCAAATTGAAGCAACGGAACGGTTGGAATATGTATCTGATAAATATAAGACACAAGCACAGATTGATAGTGAGTGTTCATTCTTTGATGTTCACAAAATATACAGTTGTTTCAGCACCAGTGTAACGGGTAAGGATGGGCAAGGAGGAGGCGGGAACCGGCTGAGCAGTCAATATAACTTTAATGACAAAAGAACTGAAACATAAAAAACACACTGACGTGCGTGCACACACACAGCGGCCGTGTGTGTCTCTCTCTCTCGAACTGATGTCCCCGGCTCCTCTTTATCCCTCTCCCGGCTGATTGGGCTAATTCAGCGCCGGGCGTCCATTGTTACGGCCCGACCACGCCCCCCTCCTCGTCACAATCTGATTTTTTTTTTTTATATCTTTAATAGTGTATTTTGATATCTGCTATATAATAGTGTCACCTTGAGCAGCATTTGTTGTATGAGAGGTGCTACACAAAGTTTATTTTATTTAAAAAATGAATATTATAACAGTCTATGTCTGTTTTGTGTTGTCATCTTTCTCTCAGTGCTGAAAATCATGGCCCTCCAGTCTGATGTAACCTGGATAAGGAAAATGCTTAAAACTGTGACCTACCAGGCTGAGATCCAGAAAACTGTATTGTGAAAATACTCTTACCTTTGAAGAGCTTAAAACAGTGCATTTCTTAATATTCCTTTTATCTAATAAATACATTAAGTGTCACACACAGAGAGATTGTAACCATTCAGGGTTGGATCATTGTTATAATACCACTGATTTCTGACAGAGCTTCAAAAGAAACTGAGCGACAAGGAGCAGATTAAAAAACAAAAGTGCTGGCAGCTACAAACAGTGATGTCAGTCAACTTAATGATTGTGAATGTTTTGTACAGTACAATCATCTTTTAGTTTTGAGAGGCTCGTTCATAGAACATGAGCAGAACCCAGTGTAACTGGATACTCAATTTTAAACATATTTTTCAAAAGTACTATTCATTTCTTTGGGGATAAAACCAGTTTAATGAGAAAAAATGATGTAAAGTGCACTTTAAAAAAAAGTTATATGAGAGCTAAACGTCAATTGAATGGGAATCTTAACTGTTCAAAAAAATGCTTTATTTGCAGAGAAAGAGATTACTGTTCTCAAGAAAGTGTCAATGCTGAAAATACAAATAGACAAAGCTCAAAAGAGGGCAAAGCAGAAAATTAAAGGTTCTACTCACCTTTTTCTCATCTATTTCATCAGTACCTGAGAGCAATTTTATCAACTGTGCTTTGTCACTGAGACTCCATGGATTCATTTTCAGTCTCTAGGGTGTTCTGAGTCATAGTCAATGTTTTTGTATCTAAATTATTCATTTAAACAATGCAATTTTCGTCTCTGTTTCAGATCTTGAAGAACAACTAAAAATGAATAATGGGGCACTGAATGACGCAACTAAAGAATTGAAAGAGAAGGATGCCAAAATAGCATCACAAAGTAAGTGGACAAGCACTGAAAAATACATTTGTCCAATTTGCCAATAATTAATTTGCCCAATTAGAAAACTGTCTGGTTGGATAACACATGCATTTGTGATCAATCAGAACTTCAGATCTTTGCTGTATAATTCTTTAACCTGATTTCCCTGCAGTAATGAAGATCAACAATCTCACTGACGAGGTGAGCATCATGAAACAGCAAGTCCAAGAAAACGAAGCACTAGTAAATGCCAGAATAGCAAGTGAGGTTTGTTCCATGCATCTGAACCATCCATCCATCCATCCATCCATATATACATACATACAAACATACATACAAAATGCTGAACAAAACTAAATGCCATTGTTCTTTCTAGAACTTGAAGACAACTTGAAGTTCGAATCCAGGGTGTGCTGAGTGACTCCATCCAGGTCTCCTAAGCAACCAAATTGGCCCGTTTGCTAGGGAGGGTAGAGTCACATGGGGTAACCTTCTTGTGGTCGCGATTAGGGGTTCTTGCTCTCAATGGGGTGCGTGGTAAGTTGTGCGTGGGTCGCAGGGAGTAGCATTAGCCTCCTATGCTGTGAGTCTCTGCGGTGTCATGCACAGTGAGCCACGTGATAAAATGCATGGATTGGCGTCTCAGAAACTGAGACTGAGGCAACTGAGACTCGTCCTCTGCCACCCGGATTGAGGTGAGTAACCGCGCCACCACGAGGACCTACAAAGTAGTGGGAATTGGGCATTCCAGATTGGGAGAAAAAAAGGGGATAAAAAAAAAGAAGAGAGAATTCAGCACATAGAAGGCTTAACTCATAACATCAGGACAGTTGTGTAAACAGGATATTTGCTGGCTGTGTGTTACAGAAATACAGGCTGAATATGACGATACAGTTTCTAAACTGAGCAATACCATCCTTCAGAAAGGTGAGTAAGACGCTGGTTTGTAACTGAATTTATGATGCCTTTCAACAACAACAAAATCATGTCAATTCATTTTTATTTGTATGCCGCTTTTCACAATACACTTTGATCAAAGTGGCTTTACCAAAAATATATTGACGATATATTGTCGAGTATTTTTTCTATTTAATGGTTTTTTTTTAATCATTAAAAGTCTAATTGATGAAGTGGAGGCCCTGGACATGTAAATTACAACAGGAGGCTCAGATAGCGAAGGTGCATGTCTATTGATTCTGACACTGAGTCGTGACTGATAGTACCATCGTGGGTCATTTGTAACGGAGCTGTATACAGGAGCTGATATTATGTGTTTGTGACACTTTTAGACTTAAAAACAAATTCGAACAAATACAGTTGTTTTATAAAAAAAATTAAAAAAAAACATATTGACAAGGGCACATAAATCTGCAGGGGCCATGTGGGAGTAAGGCTTTCCATAACATAACTTTTATGAATGCAACCAAAAATATCTCAAATAGAAAAAAAAAAAAAAAAATCTAATTCAGAAATAACATTTTCATTCCCCTATCAACAGTTGACTGTTATGGTGCTCACAATATCTAAAACAAAAAAATGTTAGTGACATTCACTAATTTGCTTTTTTCTTTATTTATCATAAAGCCACATACAAATAAGAATAATACAATCAAAAGAGTTTAATCCAAGGGCGAAAACAATGCAAGTAGTAAACGATCAACTAGTATAAGTTTCTTTATGCTTTTGTCCATTTCTGTTTATCTGCTTCTCAGCATTAATGGACAAATTAGAAGAAAATAAACAAGAACTGGAGGAGGCAGAGCAAAAATTTAAAGCCGAGGGATCAGTTTCAACCAAAAGTTAGTGCAGCACCATTTTGCAGAAAAACAATTTGTGAAGAGAGAAAATTGCTCACTTTCACATTGGTTTGTTATAGCTCTAGACGTATTTAACTTGCTAACTGAGATATGGAAAGTACAAGAGGATCCAAATGAAGAGAATTTAGCAAGGATTCGCCATGAGTTTAAACTTATCCATATGTACTCTTAATTTGGGTGAGTAATTGTACTCAGAGTTGCAAAACTCTGGCGAGCAGGGACTTGAACTGAGTGAGTTAAATTTCCATTTGACTGACATAACACTAAATAACCTGTGTACATGACAGTAAAACCTTGTTTCAAGTCGATCAGGGTCAACCAACAGAGAAATGACATTAGTTACAAAGTTTGCAGTACTTATGTTAGTTTGTTCAAGTAATGTTGTGTGATTAAATGATCTGTTATCTGTTTCTTGTGAATCTGTACAGCCTTGAATATGATTTATATAAAGGAATCAATGGCCAGACTAAAACAAAGCACAAGAGAAAATGCAAGAGGAATATACTAAAGAAAGCAATGGTATGACACATCGTAAATGTATTAATATTTTGCCTCTAAATCTGAAGAATGCTGGTTATTGAATGGAGTAAACGTACAAAGGCCAAACACATGATTTTTTTGTTTGTTTGTCAGGTCTAAATAAGGAAATAGAAGACAAGGAAAATTAGATTATGGTGTTGAAGGGTAACTGTGAACAGTCAGCTGAGCTAAGTAGCATTGCTTAAAGCTAAAGCTGTACTTTTTTTCTCAGTTTTTCAAAGCTGTACTTTTTTTGAGACAGTTAACTGTCTCAGTTAAATATGCAGAGACTACTATAACAAAGAAATATCTTGGTTGAAAGAGTGTGAACACTTTGTGGCACTAAACACTGCTGTTTGTTTGAACATCAAGACCAGCCTGACACAGCAACATTGGCTCAACCAATGGTGTGAGTTTGGGGTGGGACTATCTGTTTGACCAACCCATAGAAAAAAGGGGGGTGTTCTGAAAACCTGTTTGAAAACAGTCATTATTGTATACCATTTGATTTTGAAAGTGTCATCAAGTGTATTATAATTTAAGACCTCAAGTCCCCCATTCTCTTTTATATTACAAATGACCTCCTTTTTTAAATAATGTGGCTTTTTTTCTCCAAATGAAGTCATAAAGTATCTTGTCTAAATCCTTAATCACCTTAGGAGGCACATCTAATGACAAGGAAATATACACAGATCTAGATATTCCTTCCATCTTTGACAACAATACCCTATCAAATATTGATATACACTATATTGCCAAAAGTATTCGCTCATCTGCCTTTAGACGCATATGAACTTAAGTGACATCCCATTCTTAATCCATAGGGTTTAATATGACGTCAACCCACACTTTGCAGCTATAACAGCTTCAACTCTTCTGGGAAGGATTTCCACAAGGTTTAGGAGTGTGTTTATGGGAATTTTTGACCATTCTTCCAGAAGCGCATTTGTGAGGTCAGACACTGATGTTGGACGAGAAGGCCTGGCTCGCAGTCTTCGCTCTAATTCATCCCAAAGGTGCTCTATCGGGTTGAGGTCAGGACTCTGTGCAGGCCAGTCAAGTTCTTCCACACCAAACTCGCTCATCCATGTCTTTATGGACCTTGCTTTGTGCACTGGTGCGCAGTCATGTTGGAACAGGAAGAGGCCATCCCCAAACTGTTCCCACAAAGTTGGGAGCATGGAATTGTCCAAAATCTCTTGGTATGCTGAAGCATTCAGAGTTCCTTTCACTGGAACTAAGGGGCCAAGCTCAGCTCCTGAAAAACAACCCCACACCATAATCCCCCCTCCACCAAACTTCACAGTTGGCACAATGCAGTCAGACAAGTACCGTTCTCCTGGCAACCGCCAAACCCAGACTCGTCCATCAGATTGCCAGATGGAGAAGCGTGATTCGTCACTCCAGAGAATGCGTCTCCACTGCTCTAGAGTCCAGTGGCGGTGTGCTTTACACCACTGCATCTGACGCTTTGCATTGCACTTGATGTATGGCTTGGATGCAGCTGCTCGGCCATGGAAAGCCATTCCATGAAGCTCTCTACGCACTGTTCTTGAGCTAATCTGAAGGCCACATGAACTTTGGAGGTCTGTAGCGATTGACTCTGCAGAAAGTTGGTGACCTCTGCGCACTATGCGCCTCAGCATCCGCTGACACCGCTCTGTCATTTTACGTGGCCTACCACTTCGTGGCTGAGTTGCTGTCATTCCCAATCGCTTCCACTTTGTTATAATACCACTGACAGTTGACTGTGGAATATTTAGTAGTGAGGAAATTTCACGACTGGACTTGTTGCACAGGTGGCATCCTATCACAGTACCACGCTGGAATTCACTGAGCTCCTGAGAGCGGCCCATTCTTTCACAGATGTTTGTAGAAGCAGTCTGCATGCCTAGGTGCTTCATTTTATACACCTGTGGCCATGGAAGTGATTGGAACACCTGAATTCAATTATTTGGATGGGTGAGCGAATACTTTTGGCAATATAGTGTATCTCTCATTAACCACAAATTAAATTTATTTTTTATTTTTTCAATAATTGGATCAAAATGTAATTGGTTCCTTTGCTTTCCATTTTTACAAATTATTATACCAAGATATGTTAATTTTTGTTTAACTGGAATACTTTCTATTTCTGTAAAAGAACATTCTTTAAGGGGAAATAATACAGATTTATCCAAATTCATTTTTAGGCCTGAAACAGCAGTAAATGTCTCTAGATATCTAATTACATTTGGTACCTCAAATTTGTTTTTTAAGAATATTGCAGTGTCATCAGTAAACTGGCATATAAATTATTAATTTAAATTCTGTACCTAAAGCTGCGATACCACTAAAGTGATTTTTCTTTATATGCATTGCCAAAACTTGAGTGACTAACAGAAATAAAAAAGGAGAGAGAGGGCATCCTTGTCTATTACCTTGATTTATATCAAACCTTTAAGTACCGTAAACAAGTTTGACCGAACTATTACATCCACTGTATAATGTTTTAACTACTTTCAAAAACATATCTCCAAAACCTAATAACTTGATAGCTTTGAACATAAAATCATGATTCACTGTATCCAAAAGCTTTATAAAAATCAATAAATAAAATAAAACTATCTTCAATAAAATTATTATAACCAATAATATCTAAAACCAGTCTAATATTATTCCTAATATGACGGCCTTGCATAAAACCAGACTGTTCTTCATCAATTATTTTATCTAGACCTTGCTTCATTCGTCTAGCTAAAATCATTGCAAACAACTTACTGTCATTATTAAGCAAACTAATGTTCCTCCAATTTTCAATAAATAATTTGTCCTTATTAGGTTTGGGAATCAATGTTATAACTCCTAGGCGTTGAGAGGGTCCTCGCTGCAGACTGTAGCACGATGACGTAGTGGATCTCATCCTCTGTGTTGTGGATATTGGTGACGTGGTAGATGTTTTGGATTTTATGCATTACAGTGAATATATTTACTTAGTATTAAAGTATTACACTGAGACATTTGTTTAGCATAGCTTTTAAAAATGGTCATAACCATAGATTTCGTAAATTACTTTTCTGTGAGTGAAGAGGAAAAACAAGGAAAACAAATATCTGAATTAAGCAATACACTCATACTACTCACTATAATGTGCTCCTCAGCTGTACATAAATGCCATGGGGTGAATTATTTGTATTTTTATATTAACATGTAGTGGTCAAACATACTTGGAAGTATGCAAAAGTGAAATTAAAGTGAATCTGGAATGCTTTAAAAATGACGCGCTTAGCACACAGAACCGAATGGAGCTCATCTGTTACTCTGAGCACGAGATGGAGTTGTGGAGCACAGAACCACTCTGAATACACTGTAATAATGTTTATACACAATACAGACAGGACAGAGCAGCGTGCATAGACTTTGAGGTGAACTGCTTGATTTATTTATTAATTTAATTAAATCATCTTAGCCCTTTTTGGTTTAATAATCGCACAATATCTTATCTTGATTTTATTTTAATTATGCAGTCCTAATATATAAATGTGTGTGTGTGTGTTATATGAATATATACTTGTGAGGAGGAGGAGGGCGGGGCCCCCAATCGGGCTAATCAGTGGAGGAGAGGGATAAGGCCGAGCTAGATGCGCAGTTCGGGAGAGAGAGAGCTACGAGCAGCTGCCGTGTTTGTTTTATGTCTTTTTAAGCTTTCATTAAACATTATTTTGACTGTTCAGCCGGTTCCTGCCTCCACCTATATTAATAATCATTAAGTACGCTACAGTAATAAAACAAAACATTAAAATGTGAATACGCATGCGCATTAAAACATCCACTACGTCACTAAAATCTAAAATGCATCATCATGCTACAGTCTATGAGCAGTAGGGATAGGCGATACCATTTACTTTCTTTTCGATCCAATACCAAGTACTTTTAGGCCAATATCGCCGATATCGATACAATACCTCTATTAAATTGAATTTTTATGAATTCTTTGGATAAAATTAGTAACTTTATTATTAAATCTTTTTATATATTTATGGGCCTAAACAGAAAATTATTAGGCTGCTTTGTTTACCCTTTAAAAATGAGTTAGTATAAGCCACATATAAAATCTCAAATAACCATAGATATTATTAAATGGTTACTATTACTAAAACCAAGTTACCATATGGATACTACAGTAATGCTGTAGTAAAACCATAGTTAATTGTAACCTTGGTTACTGTCAAAAAAAAAAAACGTGGTTACTATGGTTAATACAATATTACTGCAGTAAATCCATTGTAAGTTTTCATAAGGGTATCATTTTTTTAACGAGGATTAAAGGTCATTATTAATGTTTTAACAACTCTGAATTTAAATAAACCTGTAAAAATTGTCACAAGCTCATAATAAATGCCACGTCTAGGTTTGTCATTATTTAGTGTGAATAATTTCAGATGCTGTTTTCCTGTCATTACCTCAGGAAAGCACTGCTCCCTCTTTGAACTAGCGCTATGACTGAAAGGATGAGCGTTTAGCATTTCTGTGCGTCAAGATGAGCGGAAGAAAAAATAGTTCCGGTGCCATGCAACTATTAGCTAATATAATTATTTTTTTCCACTTCGAAGCTTATGAGATGCATTAATATTCATGTAATCTAAATAAGATAAATTGTTAAACAAACAAACAAACAAAAAAACTTCAGAATCGATATTTTATGTGAGGATCGATATTCTTAATACCACATCAGTATCGGAAGTATCGATCCGCCCATCCCTAGCGAGGAGTACTTGGGAGGCGTTAGAGATTTCAGGCGTTGTGGTCCGCAAGAGCTACAGAACGAGCGAGAGGAATCAAGATGGCGGACCTCGAAGACGTTACGCTGAACGGGAGGCCGCTCCATTCGTTCCGAGTGGCGGATTTGAAAGCCGCACTGGAAGAGAGAGGGCTTCCGAAGAGCGGCCAGAAGAATGCTCTTATCAAGAGGCTCGAGGGGGTGAGTGGGAGCTGGTGTTTTCTCGGCCGTGCGTAATCCGAGGGCCGTGATTCGGAGGCCGAGGGTCGGTGGTCTCGCGTTAGCTGCTAGCGCGCACTAGCTGGGTTGCTCGTGCAGTTTATTGTGTCATCAAATCCACTCACTATGGCTTGTCTAATTGTGTTTGAGAGATGTGGAGGAGCCCCATGTAATTTCTGTGCATCTTTGTTTTTTGTGAGGGCAGGCTCCGCATTGAGTTCGGGGCGATGCGGTTGTGTTTACATGTCTCTGGGTGACTGTGAACTGAGGTTTTTTTTTAAGTTGTCGGCGGGTTCGCGCTTTGTTAGTGCATAAGGTGTTTGGAGGTAGGGGTAATGAGACGGGGACGAGCTTACCAACAAGTCTTTTAAATAAAAGGCTTCCGATAGATCAAATACCTGTTACCGAAACTGGTCGCTTAAATTCCTAGTGCTTTTTGAAATAAACACTGAAGTCGCATCGCAGTCGCTTTGCGTCGTTGTAAGGATTTGATTGATTGATGTGCAGAGCGCTTTGAAGTTTGAACTGAAGTTACTGATGCGAACAGATGTAAACAAATGTCTGTCGGTCTGCCTTTTAAGGGTCATCACTCTGCTATTTGAAATCGACTTATTAAAACAAGTTGCCAGAACATGATTTCTTTTGGAGTTACGTTGTCTGAAATATTAATTAATGGAAATCTCGTGTCTCTTTTTGCTTTCTCTATTTGCCTCTAATTAAACAACTTGAAACTGTTAAAGCGCTCGTGGCTTGCAGCACTGTTGTCCAGTTCAATACTTTGTTTTTAAAAAAAATTTTTTTTTACGTGTTTCAGTGGCAACCCTTTGCTAAAGTGAGTGTTAACACAAGCAAAAGCTGTTTTTCTCATTTGTATTTGCTTAGTATAAAAGCATGTGCTGAATAAATACATGTGAATCGAAGTACAACATTAGTGCATTTAATGAAATGTGTCTTTTACTCTGCATGGGCAACAGGCACTCATGTTGGAAAACCTTCAAAGAACCTCCACGCATCACATTGGCTTGCAGCCAAACTCCCGGGTGAGCTGAACTGTGAAGTATTTTTCGTAGAAACGAGCATGGTACTATTTGTTCTTGTTAGCAAAGCTTTCCTGCACTAAAACAACCATTCCATTTTGGCTTACACGTGTGTTTAGATCGGCGAGGAGATGAGTCAGAACAGCTTTATTAAACAGTACCTGGCCAAACAGCAAGAGCTCCTCAGGCAGCGCTTGGAGAGAGAGGCACGAGAGGCTGCAGAAACTGATGGTGAGTACATAGTATTTGGGCATCTTAGATGATAACTGTCCAAACGCCACGACTTGCCTCCCTTTAACCTACTAGCTGAAGCTGTATAGCAGGGCTGCTCAACACGTGGTCCTCGAGCGATCTTTTGCGGCCCGCGTTACGATATAATCATTAGAAATATATTTCTCAGCAGCCTATCAAATCTGTATGAATTGTGAGGTGTCCATTATAATGAGGGTTTACGCTAGTTATCTACATTGCTAAATCACGCTAGAGAGGGATTTCAACTGCAAGAGGATGTTACACAAATAAATAACAAATAATATCTGAGCATGGCTGATGTTATGAGAGCGGCGGTTGGTCTGCGCGCACGTTCAAATACGGTACATATGCGCTCACTTGCGGTCTGTCAGTCAAACATGCGCGCTCACAATCTCCCTTGAGAGTTATTCAACACTGCACGAATCTGTCCAATCTCTTGAATAGCTCATCAGAGACATGTACTCGTCATGATAGCAGTGTTTACAGAAAAAAAATAAGTTTTTCCTGCAGTGACAGCGTTAAGACGCCTTTTGGTGCTAATTTTGGATATATCGCTCTTGTTTTTGAACATATTTCTGGTGTATGTGATGTTGAACACTCATGGTGTTTGTTAGTTGGCAATCACAGTGACAACAGAACTGATCTATATCAGAAAATCGAACTGTTAAACCCCTTATGATTTAAAATAATTACTAAAAGGGCTAGTTCACCCCAAAAAAATGACAGTTCTCTCACCATTAACTCACCTTCATGCCATCCCAGATGTGTGCAGTTGTGCTCAAAAGTTTGCATACCCTTGGAAAATTGGTAATATATGTACCATTTTTAAAGAAAACATGAGTGAGCAGGCAAAACACATTTCTTTTATCTCTTATGGGATTCATATTCAGCTGTAGATTATAACAGAATGGCACAATCATAAAACAAAACATGGCAACAAAGAAAAAAATGAAATGACCCCTGTTCAAAAGTCTGCATACCCTTAGTTCTTAATACTGTGTATTGCCCCCTTTAGCATCAATGACAGCGTGCAGTCTTTTGTAATAGTTGTCTATGAGGCCCCAAATTCTTGCAGGTGTTATAGCTGCCCATTCATCTTGGCAAAATGCCTCCAGGTCATGCAAAGTCTTTGGTCGTCTTGCATGAACCGCACGTTTGAGATCTCCCCAGAGTGGCTCGATGATATTAAGGTCAGGAGACTGTGATGGCCACTCCAGAACCTTCACCTTTTTCTGCTGTAACCACTGGAGGGTCAACTTGGCCTTGTGCTTAGGGTTATTGTCGTGCTGGAAAGTCCAAGAGCATCCCATGCGCAGCTTTCGTGCAGAAGAATGCAAATTGTCTGCCAGTATTTTCTGATAACATGCTGCATTCATCTTGCCATCAGTTTTCACAAGATTTCCCGTGCCTTCAGAGCTCACACACCCCCAAAACATCAGTGAGCCACCACCATGCTTCACAGTGGGGATGGTATTCTTTTCACTATAGGCCTTGTTGACCCCTCTCCAAACATAGCGCTTATGGTTGTGACCATAAAGCTCCATTTTGGTCTCGTCACTCCAAATTACATTGTGCCAGAAGCTGTGAGGCGTGTCAAGGTGTTGTCGGGCAAATTGTAACTGGGCTTTTTTGTGGCATTGGCGCAGTAAAGGCTTCTTTCTGGCAACTCGACCATGCAGCTCATTTTTGTTCAAGAATCGTCGTATTGTACTCCTTGAAACAACCACACCGTCTTTTTCCAGAGCAGCCTGTATTTCTCCTGAGGTTACCTGTGGGTTTTTCTTTGTATCCCGAACAATTCTTCTGGCCGTTGTGGCTGAAACCTTTCTTGGTCTACCTGACCTTGGCTTGGTATCAAGAGATCCCCGAATTTTCCACTTCATAATAAGTGATTGAACAGTACTGACTGGCATTTTCAAGGCTTTGGCATTTAAACCTGTGTGTGTCACCTTGTGTGTCTGTAACAAGGCCAAACATTCAAGGGTATGTAAACTTTTGATCAGGGCCATTTGGGTGATTTCTGTTATCATTATGATTTAAAAAGGAGCCAAACAACTATGTGATGATAAATGGCTTCATATGATCACTATCCTTAAATAAAAGACAGTTTTTTGCATGATTAGTCATATTTTCAAAATCAATGCCAAAAATTTCACAGTTTCTGCCAGGGTATGCATACTTTTGAGCACAACTGTATTTTTATCTTCCTTTGAAAAGCTGTGAAAGTGCAATCGTTTGATATTTTCTTTTGCTGTTTTTGGAGCAAACGGGTGAGTAGAAATTACATTGGTTTTGGTCTCCCATTCATCGCCATTTAAGTTTACCAAACTATGATTCTACTTTCGCTCTGCAAACCCGGATATTTGGTCCATTTTAAGCACTAAATAAAGTTTCATGTGTGCTTGTATATTGTCCAGTAGGTCCCATTTAGACCATAAATGGTTGAGATTAGTGGTCGACCGATATATCGCCGATATTCTGACTTTTTTAATTATCTGCATCGGCTGATACATTTTCCCGTTTGGCCCATTTTTTTAATTTAATTTTTTTTCTTGAGGGTGCTGAAAATGGCCTGCTTACATGTGAAGCAGCTGAGACTTGTAAATGACCTGTCACGGTTCGTTTTGTTGTTACGTGCCATTGTGTTACAACAAAAATAGACCGGTGTGCAACACAGTGTCATTTAAACGGTCCACATATCAGAGCTGCGGCAGACACGTTTGAGCTCATAATGTTAAAGTGCTCGCCTGTTTCATTCTCCCTCTCTCTCTTCAACAGTTCCCTGTAACATTTAACTGTCTTGTCTAATGATAAAAAGCAAATATCAATAAAACTATTATCTTATACCTGCAAATATGCACTTATTTAGTTTAAACAGATGTAATAAAACAACCTCACACAACGTCAGCTGATCCAGCATCCTGTGGAGCACTCATTTATTTACCTCTAAAGCACATATTCTAACAGTCTCTCCTCAACAGTTCCCTGTAACTTTTCTAATGATAAAAGGCAAATATCAATAAAACTTCTATTAAATACCATTTGCAAATATGCAGATAAATCGTTTAAACAGATGTCATTCACAAACCTCATGAAAATCCAGCGTTTTCTTCCCATCGAGCGCTTATCTAATATCTTCCTCCTGAAATGCGTATTCTGTCAACCAGAATAAAAGACTTCAGGATCAAAAGTTCCCCTCATTCACAAATCATGACAGTCACTCCATAACAATCCAAGCAGGCGATCCAGGCTGTTTAAACTGCCAGGAGATTGAGGCTCGCACTGGATCTGCATGAGCGTTTGAGTGCAACTTCAAGGCTGCATCCGAAACCAGGAAAATGCTGCCTCCGGAGGCTGTATACGGAGGTACGATGAAAATAAGGTGCTTTTCAAATTGTTTGGAGACCAGTTTCCTTAAGAGTTCCATTCATTCAAAACAGCTGTCAGTTAAGCCATTAACTGATTAGGTAGCAAGTCAGCTGCCTACATTTTCAGATGCAGCCCAAGGTGAAAGTGCTGCATGTGTGCTATAAGTAAATGTCTTATTCACTATGCACTGTTTGTGCAATTGGTTTGATTCCGTATTTTTTGAGAAAATGCAATTGCTAACGTGGACATGCCATCCATGGTTGCTGGACTACTGTGTGTACTGTTATTTTCGTCTTCCTAATATATTAACAATTTCTTCATGTGCAAATAAATTGCTAAAATTTTATGACTAAACAGAAATCTGAAGAAACTGCTGTCTACCATTTAAAATACAATATTTTTTAGTTTTTTGTGAAATTGAGTAAATATAGTGCTAAATAAGAGTTTATTTTTTTTTTAGCAATTATGTTTATTTACTATATTTACTTATTTACTATCGGCCACCCTGCTTGCTGGATATCGGCATCGCCATTAAAAACCCCATATCAGTCGACCACTAGTTGATATTTTGTCTTATGATTAGTTTGACTACTTTTGCCTTTCTTAGGAACAGACCCGGAAGACCATACAGAGGCCAATGACAGCACAATGTCTCCTGCCCCTAACCAGGTTAGAAATATCATTAATAAACCTTTGCTTCCATAGTTTTTGTTCAGATTTAGGGTAAACCATGTGTGGTTGAAAATATGTAGGCTGTCTTTTTTTTGGATTTTTCCCCTTTTTCTCCCAATTTGGAATGCCCAATTCCCAATGTGCTTTTAAGTCCTCGTGGTCGCGTAGTGATTTGCCTCGGTCCGGGTGGCGGAGAACGAATCCCAGTTGCCTCCGTGTTGGAGACCGTCAACCCACGCATCTTATCACGTGGCTTGTTGAGCGCGTTGCCACGGAGACATAGCGCATGTAGAGGCTTCACGCCATCCACCGCGGCAACTACTCTCAACTCGCCACACGCCCCACTGAGAACGAACCACATTATAGCGACCACGAGGAGGTTACCCCATGTGACTCTACCCTCCCTAGCAACCGGGCCAATTTGGTTGCTTAGGTGACCTGGCTGGAGTCACTCAGCACGCAATGTAGGCTGTCTTTAAGTAATTTATTTGGCATCATTTAGTGCATGCTTTAGATTGTGTTAACTTTGAATCAAAAGAGACATTTTTGGTCCTGAATATTTCCTTCCTAGTCCAACACATTTCTCTCTCTACTAGGATGCTGCATCCTCATTAGTTGACCAACACAAACCTCTCACCACAGCAAGTGAGGGTGATGAGCTCAGAAAAGAGAAAGAGATGTCTGGGCAGCCATCCCACTCTGTGCCTGCCCCGCCTGCTGCAATAGCCTCTTTGTTAGTGCGGGTTGTTGGTGAAAGTGGGCCGACCTTAAGCCATGTACCGGTCGATAGCGACGATGACAGCAAAGGCGGCGGCGGCGACGACAATGATGATGAGTGGAAAAGAAAAGAAATCAGCCAAGACCTCAGAAAAAAAATCGTGGACCTCCACAAGTCTGGTTCATCCTTGGGAGCAATTTCCAAACGCCTGAAGGTACCACGTTCATCTGTACAAACAATAGTACGCAAGTATAAACACCATGGGACCACGCAGCCATCATACCGCTCAGGAAGGAGACGCATTCTGTCTCCTACAGATGAACGTAATTTAGTGCAAAAAGTGCAGATCAATCCCAGAACAACAGCAAAGGACCTTGTGAAGATGCTGGAGGAAACGGGTAGACAAGTATCTATATCCACAGTAAAACGAGTCCTATATCGACAACCTGTAAGTCTGCTCATCAAGGAAGAAGCCACTGTTCCAAAACCACCATAAAAAAAGCCAGACTGCAGTTTGCAAGTGCACATGGGGACAAAGATTGTACTTTTTGGAGAAATGCCCTCTGGTCTGATAAAACAAAAATGTAACTGTTTGGCCATAATGATCATTGTTATGTTTGAAGGAAAAAGGGTGAGGCTTGCAAGCCGATGAACACCATCCCAACTATGCATGGGGATGGCAGCATCATGTTGTGGGGGTGCTTTGCTGCAGGAGGGACTGGTGCACTTCACAAAATAGATGGAATCATGAGAAAGGAAAATTGTGTATATATTGAAGCTACATCTCAAGACATCAGTCAGGAAGTTAAAGCTCGGTCGCAAATGGGTCTTCTAAATGGACAATGGCTCCAAGCATACCTCCAAAGTTGTGGCAAAATGGCTTAAGGACAACAAAGTCAAGGTGTTGGAGTGGCCATCACAAAGCCCTGACCTCAATCCGATAGAAAATTTGTGGGCCGAACTGAAAAAGCATGTGCAAGCAAGGAGGCCTACAAACTTGTCTCAGTTACACCAGTTCTGTCTAGAGTAATGGGCCAAAATTCCAGCAACTTATAGTGAGAAGCTTGTGGAAGGCTACCCAAAACGTTTGACACAAGTTAAACAATTTAAAGGCAATTCTACCAAATATTAAAAGTATGTAAAATTCTGACCCACTGGAAATGTGATGAAAGTAATAAAAGATGAAATTATTCTCTCTACTATTATTCTGACATTTCACATTCTTAAAGTAGTGATCCTAACTGACCTAAGACAGGAGGTTTTCTACGATTAAATGTCAGGAAATGTGAAAACCGCATTTGGTACGTAAAAAAGTTTAAATGTATTTGGCTAAGGTGTATGTTAACTTCAACTGTCAACTGTACTTACATTAAATGTAGATGAATGAACTTTGAAATTACAAAAATCAAAAAGGCAGAATAAAAGTATTCCTCCAGTAAGACTCCAGTGTTTAAATATATGTCCTCAGAAGCAATCACTTTAACACCTGAATGGGAAACTAAACAGGTGCTGCTTAGGAAAGTGAAAGTGGAGATTTATAGTAAGCAGCTTAAACATTGATCTGTTCCTCACACACACCTATCATAACACATCTGAGGATATAGATTTATCCACTGGAGTTGTATGGATTACTTTTATGCAGACTTTGTGCTTTTTGACACTTTAAAGTTCTGGCCACCATTCACTTGCATTGTGTAGACCAACAGAGCTAAGATATTCTTCCAAATATCTTCATTTGTGTTCAGCAGAAGAAAGTTATGCACATCTGGGATGGCATGAGGGTGAGTAAATGATGAGAGAATTTTCATTTTTGGTGAACTATCCCTTTAAGGTAACCTTTTCCATTTTAGTAGTGTAGTCGGATAACTTTTAAAGCAAACCTCACCAAGCAAGGCATCACAGACATGCGCTCTCATGCTTAATGTGTTTCCTGTGTCCACATATACTGGGAAGGGCAGACGAGGCGAGCTCCAGGGCATTTATTCAGATGCCTTGTGTCCAGGATTTTGCAGTTGGTCTAGCATGTAATGCAAAAGTGCTAATGAGTGACATGTTATTGTATTTGTAAAGAAAATGCTTCTCGAACTGTGCCACCTTAATAATCTGGACTGTCGACATTTTTAAATTGTTTCAATTTCTGTGAGCCACTTGTACATTTTTTTACCTGTAGAAAAGATTTGGCAACTGTGGTGCCTTCCCTTTTAAATATGCTTTGTAATACATTTATTAAATATTCTACTGTGTTATAATGTTGTGAATAGATGGGTAATGGAAGATTTGATTGATGTAAAGATTTCATTTTACTTAAATTGCTTGCTAAAAAATAATGTAATTTACCCTCAGATTTCAAACTTATGACTTGCCTTAATTTGTTACATGTTAGGCAGGATGTAAGTCTGTCAGCATTCATTAAAGGAGAAAAATATGCATTATAGGTGAATTTTGATTGAGACTACATTTCTTAACATCTCATTTTGTGTTCCAAAGAGAATGTCATTAGTTTGGAAAACACGAGGGTGAGCAATTGATGATAAAATGCATACGTTTTAGGGTAAACTATCCATTCAACATTATTAATGCATGGGACAAAACTGTGAGCTTAGGTTAAAACAATTTTTTTAAACATTTCTCAGTAAATCATTGGCTTTTATGTAATTTACACATTCACCTCACTGAGTGTAGTTACATCTCGTTTTGATATGTTGCTTTCCAACTTGATACTAATTATTAATATTTAATATCAACCAAGTCTCCAGGTATATGCTTAAGGTTTTTCAGTTGTGTGACAAAAATATTACAACCTAATTGCTTTAATGAAATACCATCAACGTGTGCACATATGGCAAAAGATACAACTTCAGTGTTCAAACTGAGTTGCATTAGACAAACACACAAATCACGATTAATTTTTAATCGCTGTTTTTAATAGGGATTTCCGCCTACTTGCGGCATAAGCTCCACCCACTTGGAAGTCTTCGGTCTGCAGCTATACATGGTCATTTGACGTCTAAATATATCAATCACGGGAGTTGCCGGAATATGGCTGGGTGGGTGGGAAATAACGCCTGTAGCGCGATGACGTAGTGGATTTCATCTTCTGCGTTGTGGATATTGGTGACGTACTGGATGTTTTGGATTTTATGCATTACATTGAGTATATTTACTTAGTATTAAAGTATTACATTGAGACATTTGTTTAGCTTAGCTTTTAAAATGGTCATAACCATAGATTTCGTAAATTACTTTTCTGTGAGTGAAGAGGAAAAACAAGGAAAACAAATACCTGAATTAAGCAATATACTCGTACTATTCACTATAATGTGTTCCTCAGCTGTACATAAATGCCATGGGGTGAATTATTTGTATATTAACATGTAGTGGTCAAACATACTTGGAAGTATGCAAAAGTGAAATTAAAGTGAATCTGGAACGCTTTAAAAATGATGCGTTTAGCACACAGATCCGAATGGAGCTCATCTGTTACTCTGAGCACGAGATGGAGTTGTGGAGCACAGAACCACTCTGAATACACTGTAATAATGTTTATACACAATACAGAGAGGACAGAGCAGCGTGCATAGACTTTGAGGCGAACTGCTTGATTTATTTTTGAATTTAATTAAATCAAATTTAAATGTATTTTAATTAATTGTGCAGCCCTAATATATAAATGTGTGTGTGTTATATGAATATATACTATATTAATTACCGTTAAGTACGCTACAGTAATAAAACAAAACATTAAAATGTGAATACGCATGCGCATTAAAACATCCACAACGTCACTAAAATCCAAAACGCATGGGATCCACTACATCATCACGCTACAGTCTGCAGCGAGGAGTACTTGGGAGGCGTTAGAGACGTCAGGCGTTGCGGTCCGCGCGAGCTACAGAACGAGCGAGAGGAATCAAGATGGCGGATCTCGAAGACGTTACGCTGAACGGGAGGCCGCTCCATTCGCTCCGGGTGGCGGATTTGAAAGCCGCGCTGGAAGAGAGAGGGCTTGCGAAGAGCGGCCAGAAGAATGCTCTTATCAAGAGGCTCAAGGGGGTGAGTGGGAGCTGGTGGATTTCTCGGCCGCGCGGAGTCCGAGGGCCGTGATTCGGAGGCCGAGCGTCGGTGGTCTCGCGTTAGCTGCTAGCGCGCACTAGCTGGGTTGCTCGTGCAGTTTATTGTGTCATCAAATCCACTCACTATGGCTTGTCTAATTGTGTGTGAGAGATGTGGAGGAGCCCCATGTAATTTCTGTGCATCTTTGTTTTTTGTGAGGGCAGGCTCCGCATTGGGTTCGGGGCGATGCGGTTGTGTTTACATGTCTCTGGGTGACTGTGAACTGAGGTTTTTTTTTAAGTTGTCGGCGGGTTCGCGCTTTGTTAGTGCATAAGGTGTTTGGGGGTAGGGGTAATGAGACGGGGACGAGCTTACCAACAAGTCTTTTAAATAAAAGGCTTCCGATAGATCAAATACCTGTTACCGAAACTGGTCGCTTAAATTCCTAGTGCTTTTTGAAATAAACACTGAAGTCGCATCGCAGTCGCTTTGCGTCGTTGTAAGGATTTGATTGATTGATGTGCAGAGCGCTTTGAAGTTTGAACTGAAGTTACTGATGCGAACAGATGTAAACAAATGTCTGTCGGTCTGCCTTTTAAGGGTCATCACTCTGCTATTTGAAATCGACTTATTAAAACAAGTTGCCAGAACATGATTTCTTTTGGAGTTACGTTGTCTGAAATATTAATTAATGGAAATCTCGTGTCTCTTTTTGCTTTCTCTATTTGCCTCTAATTAAACAACTTGAAACTGTTAAAGCGCTCGTGGCTTGCAGCACTGTTGTCCAGTTCAATACTTTGTTTTTTTAAAAAACATTTTTTTTTACGTGTTTCAGTGGCAACCCTTTGCTAAAGTGAGTGTTAACACAAGCAAAAGCTGTTTTTCTCATTTGTATTTGCTTAGTATAAAAGCATGTGTTGAATGAATAAATGTGAATCGAAGTACAACATTAGTGCATTTAATGAAATGTGTCTTTTACTCTGCATGGGCAACAGGCTCTCATGTTGGAAAACCTTCAAAGAACCTCCACGCATCACATTGGCTTGCAGCCAAACTCCCGGGTGAGCTGAACTGTGAAGTATTTTTCGTAGAAACGAGCATGGTACTATTTGTTCTTGTTAGCAAAGCTTTCCTGCACTAAAACAACCATTCCATTTTGGCTTACACGTGTGTTTAGATCGGCGAGGAGATGAGTCAGAACAGCTTTATTAAACAGTACCTGGCCAAACAGCAAGAGCTCCTCAGGCAGCGCTTGGAGAGAGAGGCACGAGAGGCTGCAGAAACTGATGGTGAGTACATAGTATTTGGGCATCTTAGATGATAACTGTCCAAACGCCACGACTTGCCTCCCTTTAACCTACTAGCTGAAGCTGTATAGCAGAGCTGCTCAACACGTGGTCCTCGAGCGATCTTTTGCGGCCTGCGTTACGATATAATCATCAGAAATATATTTCTCAGCAGCCTATCAAATCTCCCTTGAGAGTTATTCAACACAGCACGAATCTGTCCAATCTCTTGAATAGCTCATCAGAGAGATGTACTCGTCATGACAATAGTATTTACAGGAAAAAATAACAGCTTTTCTTGCAGTGACAGCATTGAGACTCCTTCACGCAAATGCTTTTTAGCAATCTACTTTTGCGCAAAATGCTAAGGGACAAATCTTTATGACTTATCACTGAAGGACTTTTGGTGCTACTTTTGGATATATCGCTCTTGTTTTTGAACCTATCTCTGGTGAATGTGATGTTGAACACTCATGGTGTTTGTTAGTTGGCAATCACAGTGACAACAGAACTGATCTATATCAGAAAATCGAACTGTTACACCCCTTATGATTAAAATAATTACTAAAAGTGCTAGTTCACCCAAAAAAATAATTATCTTATTATTAACTCCCCCTCATGCCATCCCAGATGTGTATGACTTTCTTTCTTTTGCAGAACACAAATTTCTCTTTAAGAATATCTCAGCTGTGTTGGTCCATGAAGCTCCAAAAGGC
This sequence comes from Myxocyprinus asiaticus, assembly GCF_019703515.2. NCBI lineage: Eukaryota > Metazoa > Chordata > Actinopteri > Cypriniformes > Catostomidae > Myxocyprinus > Myxocyprinus asiaticus. Next base: position 40,984,785 of record NC_059348.1, on the reverse strand, counting down.
AAATAAAGGCAGCATAAAAGTAATCTATGTCTTCAGAAGTTACATGATTGGTGTGGGTGAGAGACAGATCAATATTTAAGTCCTTTTTTTTAAAATTATAAATCTCCACTTTCTTTTTCACATCTGTAAGCCACATGTGGTGCCTGTTTAGTTTCACTTTTTACATCTGAAAGTGATAGTGGAGATTTGTAGTAAAAAAGCTTAAGGTCTTAAATATTGATCGGTGTCTCATCCACAGAGCTGAGATATTTTTTTTGTAAATTATCTTAATTTGTCTTCAGCAGAAGAAAGAAAGTTACAGTTGAAGTCAGAAGTTTACAGTCATTAAAACTCATTTTTTAACCACTCCACAGATTTAATATTAACAAACTATAGTTTTGGCAAGAGATTTAGGACATCTACTTTGTGCATGACACAAGTCATTTTTCCAACAATTGACACTGGTTTCTATATGCCTGAAGGTACCACATTCATCTGTACAAACAATAGTATGCATGTATAAACACCATGGGACCACGCAGCCATCATACTGCTCAGGAAGGAGATGCATTCTGTCTCCTAGAGATGAACGAAGTTTGGTGCGAAAAGTGCAAATCAATCCCAGAACAACAGTTAAGGACCTTGTAAAGATGCTGGAGCTATATCCATAGTAAAAATGAGTCCTATATTGACATAACCTGAAAAGCTTCTCGGCAAGGAAGAAGCGACTGGTCCAAAACTGCTATAAAAAGCCAGACTACAGTTTGCAAGTGCACATGGGGACAAAGATCTTACTATTTGGAGAAATGTCCTCTGGTCTAATGAAACAAAATTTTAACTGTTTGGCCATAATGACCATCGTTATGTTTGGAGGAAAAAGGGTGAGACTTGTAAGCCGAAGAACACCATCCCAACCGTGAAGCATGGGGGTGGCAGCATCATGTTGTGGGGATGCTTTGCTGCAGGAGGGACTGGTGCACTACACAAAATAGATGGCATCACGAGGAAGGAAAATCATGTGGATATATTGAAGCAATATCTCAAGACATCAGGCAGGAAGTTAACGCTTGGTTGCAAATGGATCTTCAAATGGACAATGACCCCAAGCATACCTCCAAAGTTGTGGCAAAATAGCTTAAGGACAACAAAGTCAAGGTATTGGAGTGGCCATCACAAAGCCCTGACCTCGATCTGATAGAAAATTTGTGGGCAGAACTGAAAAAGCGTGTGCGAGCAAGGAGGCCTACAAACCTGACTCAGTTACACCAGTTCTGTCTGGAGGAATGGGCCAAAATTCCAGCAACTTATTGTGAGAAACTTGTGGAAGGCTACCCAAAATATTTGACCCAAGTAAAACAATTTAAAGGTAATTCTAACAAATACTAACAAAGTGTATGTAAACTTCTGACCCACTGGGAATATGATGAAAGAAATAAAACTGAAATAAATAATTCTCTCTACTATTATTCTGACATTTCACATTCTTAAAAAAAAAAAAAAGTAGTGATCCTAACTGACCTAAGACAGGGAATGTTTTCTATGATGAAATGTCAGAAATTGGGATGGCATGAAGGTGAGAAAATGATGAGAATTTTCGTTTTTAGGTGAACTATCCTGTTAACTAACATTCCAACATTCTATAAAAAGTTAACCTATAATTAAAATATATACATATACATGCATACACTGATCAGCCAAAACATTAAAACCACCTGCCTAATAGGTACCCCACTCGTGCCGCCAAAACAGTCCCAACCTGCATCTCAGAATAGCATTCTGATATGATATTCTTCTCACCACAATACAGAGCGGTTATCTGAGTTACCATAGACTTTGTCAGTTCGACCCAGTCTGGCCATTCTCTGCTGACCTCTCTCACTGACAAGGCATTTCCGTCCACAAAACTGTCGCCGGATGTTTAGGGGTTGGCGCTGAATAATACAAGTTTGTTTATACAAATAAAATAAAATACATATTTAAATTTTCTTGAATCATCAGGTGGTTAAATACTGTAAAAGCCTATTTTACAATTTCCTAGTGTACTATAAATTTTACAAGAATTAAGTTCGTTCTTTTGAATGAAATAATGGTTTTTAGTTAATTGTGTGTTGTTTTAGTGAATTATGTATATGTACTGGTATATACCACTAATGGACCCTTTTCACAGACGTGTTATGATGCATTTCCACCTTATTTAACAATTACAATTTTACATGTAGCAAACTCTTTGTATATTTCCAATGTAAAATATATTCGAAAATATATAATATTCGGTATAAATTTATAACATTGAACTTTGTATTATATTAGTACGTTTTAAAATTGAGTTACCACAGCTGCTGAGGGAGTGACAGAAAATTTAGCCTATATCTGTCTTACTGCTGTTATCCAGCGCTATATATTTTTATCTTCCTTTGAAAAGCTGTGAAAGTGCAGTCGTTTGATATTTTTAATTTTTTTGCTGTTGGAACAAACGGGTGAGCAAAAATTACATTTGTTGTAGTCTCCCATTCACCGCCATTCAAGTTTACCAAACTATGATTCTACTTCCGCTCTGCAAACCCGGATATGTGAAAAGGGTCAATTTAAGCATTAAGATTCATGTGTGCTTGTAATTTGTCCAGTAGGTCCCATTTAGACCATAAATGGCTGAGATTAGTTGTCGACCGTTATATCGCCGAGGCCGATAAATCGGCCGATATTCTGAATTTTTTAATTATCGGCATTGGCCGATACGTTTTCCCGTTTGGCCGATTTTTTTTATTTATATTTTATTTTTTTTAATTTTTTTATTATTTTTTTTTTATTTAATTATTTTTCTTGAGGGTGCCGAATTCACCTGCTTGCATGTGAAGCAATTGATACTTGTAAACGACCAGTCACAGTTCGTTTTGTTGTTACATGCCATCATGTTACTACAATAATAGACCGGTGTGCAATACAGTGTCATTTAAACTGTCCGCATATCAGAGCTGTGGAAGATGCGTTAGAGCTCATAATGTTAAAGTGCTCTCCTTTTTCATTCTCTCTCTCCTCAACAGTTCCCTGTAACTTTTAACTGTCTTGTCTAATGATAAAAAGGCAAATATCAATAAAACTAATATCATATACCTGTAAATATGCGCATATCTCGTTTAAAAAGATGTTATAAACCAACCTCACACAACTTCAGCAGATCTAGCATCCTGTGGAGCACTCATTTATTTACCTCTAGGGCACATATTCTAACAGTCTCTCCTCAACGGTTCTCTAACTTTTCTAATGATAAAAGGCAATTATCAATAAAACTTCTATTATATGCCGTTTGCAAATATGCAGATATATTGTTTAAACAGATGTCATTCACGAACCTCACGAAAATCCAGCGTTTTCTTCCTGTCGAGCGCTCGTCTAATATCTTCCTCTGAAGTACGTACTTCAATCAGCCAGAATCAAAAACTTTGGGATCAAAAGTTCCTCTCATTCACAAATCATGAGTTACACTATAACAATCCAAGCAGGCGATCCAGGCCATTTAAACTGTCAGAAGATTGAGGCTTGCGCTAGATCCCACGAGAGCATGAGTGCAACTTCAAGGTTGCGTCCGAAACCAGGAAAATGCTGCCTCCAGAGGCTGTATATGGAGGTACGATGAAAATAAGGTGCTTTTCAAATTGTTTGGAGACCAGTTTCCTTAAGAGTTCCAATCATTCAAAACAGCTGTCAGTTAAGCCATTAACTGATTAGGTAGCAAGTCAGCTGCCTACATTTTCGGATGCAGCCCAAGGTAAAAGTGCTTCACGTGTGCTATATGTAAACGTCTTGTTCATTATGCACTGTATTTACAATTGGTTTGATTTGGTATTTTTTGAGAAAATGCAATTACTAACGTGGACATGCCATCCATGGTTGCTGGACTACTGTGTGTACTGTTATTTTCTTCTTCCTAATATTTTAACAATTTCTTCATGTGCAAATAAATTACTAAAATTTTATGATTAAACAGAAATCTGAAGAAACTGCTATTTACCATTTAAAATACAATATTTTTTTTAGTTTTTTGTGAAATTGAGTAAATATAGTGCTAAATAAGAGATTTTTTTTTTAAGTTTTTTTTTTTAGCAATTATATGTTTGTAATTTGCTATATTAAATTGTGTGATATATAGGCATTATATCAGCCTATCGGTCGCCCTGCTCGCTGGATATCGGCATCAGCCATTAAAAACCCCATATCAGTCAAGCACTAGTTGATATTTTGTCTTATGATTAGTTTGACTACTTTTGCCTTTCTTAGGAACAGACCCGGAAGACCATACAGAGGCCAATGACAGCACAATGTCTCCTACCCCTAACCAGGTTAGAAATATCATTAATAAACCTTTGCTTCAATAGTTTTTGTTCATATTTAGGGTAAACCATGTGTGGTTGAAAATATGTAGGCTGTCTTTAAGTAATTTAGTTGGCATCATTTGATGCATGCTTTAGATTGTGTTAACTCTGAATCAGAAGAGACATTTTTGGGTCTGAATTTTACCTTCTTAGTCCAACACAATTCTCTCTCTCTCTCTCTCTCTACTAGGATGCTGCATCCTCATTAGTTGATCAACACAAACCTCTCACCACAGCAAGTGAGGGTGATGAGCTCAGAAAAGAGAAAGAGATGCCCGGGCAGCCATCCTACTCTGCACCTGCCCTGCCTGCTGCAATAGCCTCTTTGTCAGTGCGGGTTGTTGGTGAAAGAGGGCCGACCTCAAGCCATGTACCAGTCGATAGCGACGATGACAGCGAAGGTGAGGAAGACAGTGATGAAGAGGATGAGGAGTGGAAAATGAATACTCGGCGGAGTCGCCGAGCAGAACCGGCAAAAAGCAAACCGGTGAGGGAAAGTTCTGGTGGCTCACAGCAACAGCAACAGCCACCCCCCCAACATATACCCTTACTATCACAGCAGCTCAGACAGCCCACTCCTCCCCCATCCCCACCTCCTGAACTCTCTTTCCCCCTCCCAGACACCCCTAAACAGAGCCCCCCAAGTCCAGGAGAGCCCCCTTCTAGGCAGTGCATGTCTAGCTCTTCCAGTTCTGGTAGTTCGAGTAGTGGCAGTCGTAGCAGTAGCCCTGAACCAGCAGGTGATTCTACAGGACGCAAACCAGGCCCACTGACTTTACTGGCACGAAAGATGGAGTCTGAAGGAGCTTTCTCTGGGACAGGAAAGCGAGAAAGGGAGGGGTTAGATGGACACGCAGGAAGAAGCCACCAACAGGGGGGTGTTTCTGCAATTACCCACACAGGTAATGCAGCATCAGTTTTGTCCTACCCTGGCTCTGTGATCTCCAACCAAGGAGTAATTGGTGCTTTACCACACAGTCAGACACCTGTTACTGTTGTCAGGACAGCAGTGATGGAGGAGGGTGATGCCACAGCGCAGGAGCAGGAAAAGTGGGAAAGACAACGAGAGAAAGAGAGGCTGATAGCCCTTGAAAAGGAGAGGGAGGAAAGGGAGAGGGCTTTGGAAGAAGAAAAAGCAAGAGTCTTGGAACGGGAAAGACAGGAACGTGAAGAAGCTCTGAAGCGGGAGAGGGAAGAGAAAGAGAGGGTTTTACAGCGGGAAAGGGATGAGAGAGAGAGGGCTTTAGAACAAGAGAGACTGGAGAGAGAACAAGCCCTGGAACGAGAGAGGCTAGAAAATGAGAGACTGGAGAAGGAAAGGCTTGAAAGAGAGCAAGATTTGGAGAGGAAGAGACAGGAGAAAGAAAGGCTAGAAAGAGAGCAAGCTTTGGAGAGGGAGAGACTGGAGAAAGAAAGGCTAGAAAGAGAGCAAGTTTTGGAGAGGGAGAGACTGGAAAAAGAGAGGCATGAGAAAGAAAGACTAGAAAGAGAGCAAGCTTTGGAGAGGGAGAGACTGGAGAAAGAAAGACTAGAAAGAGAGCATGCTTTGGAGAGGGAGAGACTGGAGAAAGAAAGGCTAGAAAGAGAGCAAGCTTTGGAGAGGGAGAGACTGGAAAAAGAGAGGCAGGAGAAAGAAAGGCTAGAAAGAGAGCAAGCTTTGGAGAGGGAGAGACTGGAAAAAGAGAGGCAGGAGAAAGAAAGGCTAGAAAGAGAGCAAGCTTTGGAGAGGGAGAGACTGGAAAAAGAGAGGCAGGAGAAAGAAAGGCTAGAAAGAGAGCAAGCTTTGGAGAGGGAGAGACTGGAAAAAGAGAGGCAGGAGAAAGAAAGGCTAGAAAGAGAGCAAGCTTTGGAGAGGGAGAGACTGGAGAAAGAGAGGCAAGAGCAAGAAAGACTGGAAAGAGAGCAGGCTTTAGAGAAAGAAAGACTGGAGAGAGAGAGACAAGATAAAGAAAGGATCGAAAGAGAGCGAGCTTTGGAGAGAGAAAGACTGGAGAAAGAAAAGCAAGAAAGAGAGCAAGCTTTGGAGAAAGAAAGGAAAGAAAGAGAGCAAGCTTTGGAGAGAGAAAGATTGGAGAAAGAAAGAGAGCAAGCTTTGGAGACAGAAAGATTGGAGAAAGAAAGGCAAGAAAAAGAGCAAGCTTTGGAGAAAGAAAGAGAGAAAGCTTTGGAGAAAGAAAGGCAAGAAAGAGAGCAAGCTCTAGAGAGAGAAAGATTGGAAGAAGAAAGGAAAGAAAGAGAGCAAGCTTTAGAGAGAGAAAGATTGGACAAAGAAAGGCGAGAAAGATTGGACAAAGAAAGGCGAGAAAGATTAGACAAAGAAAGGCAAGAAAGAGAGCAAGCTTTAGAAAGAGAAAAATTGAAGAAAGAAAGAGAACAAGTTTTAGAGAAGGAGAGACTGGAGAAGGAAGCTGCTTTCGAACGAAAACGACAAGAAATTGAGACAGCTAAGGAACATGAGAGGCTGGAAAGAGAAAAGACTTTGGAAAAAGAAAGAGAAATTGCTCTGGAACGTGAGATACAGGAGAGGGAGAGGCAGAAGAGAGACAGACTTGAGAAGGAGAAAGCTTTGGAACAAGAGAGGATGCAGAGAGAACAAGCTCTAGAGCGTGAGAGAGAGGCACAAAAGAAAGCAGAGGAGCAGAGGGAGCGACAGTTGGAAAAAGAGAGAGAAGAGAAGTCTTTAAAAAAAGAGAAGCTGAGGGCCCTGGAAGAGAAGGAAAGACTGCTGGAACAACAGAGTGTGCAGGAGGAAAAAGAAAATACTTTGAAACATGACAAAGAAGAGGAACGAGAGAGAGAAAGGGAGAGCCATCTTCCTCCATTGAAACGTGTTCGTGAGATCTGTGGTTTCTCCCATTCAGTTACCCATTCTCTTGAGAGTCAATCAGAGAAGCCTGATGAGGAGGCAGGGGAATCGCAAAGTGTCAGCAAAGATGCTCGATCTATAGAGCCTCTCTCACAACAGTCACCGACACCATTATTCATTCAGTCGTCCTATAAGAAGTCCCGATTCCTCAGAGATGCTCCAGGGACGACGACTCTCCCATCCTCTCCAACATCTGTGTTGAAGAGGCCTCGTACCTTCTCAGACAGCCCTAACCCACAAGCACCTTCTATTCCGTTTGCATCTAAGCCTGGGGAACCAGTGCAAAAAGATGCTGCTCAGGCCCCTCAAAAACCACCACAGACTGTGATGCAGGGAGTTCTTGTTTCAGCATCCCATGGCCTAGAGAGCAAGACACCAGAGTTGGCTTCCCAAGATCAAGAAGAACAGAAGACCGTGGTTTCAGAGTCTTGCAAAGGGCCAAATGATAATGAGGCAAGTCAAGACACTAAACGTCAGATGCTCAGAGTTGAGGATGATGGTAAACCTCCTCCAGCCCCACCAGAGGAGAAAAAAAGAGGAAGGGAAAGGGAAAAGGAGGTGGAGAAGAGAGGAAGAATATCATCATCCTCCAGTGATTCCTCCTCCTCTGACTCAGACTCTGGGTCTTCATCCTCCTCGCGATCCTCCAGTTCATCATCTTCCTCCCAGGAGAAAACTCGTTCCACTTCAGGTGGTAGGAGGGTGAGTGATTCAAAGGTTCCTCGTTTTTTCATCGGTCCCACTCGCTCTCTCTCTCTTTTTAAACACTTTTGAAACATTTCACATAACTGTATGATTATTTTAACCATCAGGCATCAATTAGGAAAGAGCCTAAATCTACATTAAAGTGCTCCTCAAAATATTTTTAGAAAACTCTTCAGCACAAATGAGCATTAGAGAGCTGGCATAGTTGCATAAACTTTGATGGCTTCAGCTCTTAAAAGCCCTGTTCACACCTCCAGCGACATTGTCTCTACTGTGAAGTTGCTAGTGGGCGTTCCTACTTTTGTTGCTCCAACGTTATTGGCTACAGACAAACGATACTGAATAGTGAAATCCCTTGCAACATTATAACTTCTCTGTCTTGCCTGAATTCGACACCAGTATGTCAAAGAAAATGAATGACGTGAGCTCCACTGCCTTCTCTCCCATTGAAAGTTGCTCCCGAATGTCGCTCGCCACACCCAAATGTTGTTACAAACAGTCGTTGTCGCTCGTGTCTCGTTTTCATTGAAAATAAATGAGATTGTGTCGCTTTGTGGCTGTGTGTTGTTTCTGGTGTGAATGGGGCTTAAAGAGTTTTTCCATCTCGTGATTCTACTTTTTACCCTTGACCGTTGTCTTTGACTTTTACTCTCCTCTGCGTGTTTAATTACATTCCTCTGCATGTTGACCTAATGCACTACAGTAGTGGGTCAAAATCTAAATTCAATAAGTAAGATGAATAAATCTTTTTTTTACTCCTACCGTTTCACTAGAACATTCATGCTCCCCTTTTCCTAATTTACAAAACGCGAATGTCTCACAAATGCACCTCAGCTATGGTTGATTATCATCATACATGCAACATTTGAATTGTTTTTAATTCACTTTTTCTCAGTTCGAATTGCATGGCACACTAGTTTCATGTGGGTCAATCTCATTCTCTTACTACAAAATGAATTGAAAAAGAAAATTTAAACTCACATGCACACTGATACAAACAAAAGCAGAGCTTAAAAGTTTACTTTCCATCCTCCTCAGTCCAAAGAAATACAGAAGGACAGCTCATCTCAGCACACTCAAAAAGATGGCCAAACTGTGGTCGTGACTGAAAAACCTTCTTTATCCAAGTGCAAAAAAAGAAGCTTCACAGAGCGGGAGGAGAAAGAAGTGAGCAATGAGGATGTCATCCAAACCAAGGTCAGTAATCAACCAGCTTTGGATAACAAAATTAGCTTGGTTCCCAGACTTGGATTAGGTCTTGTACCAGATTCTGTTTCAAAACCTAATGAGCTTCCTTGTTGTCTATTGCCCACATTCTGTAGTCAACTGTCTTTTAAGGCAACATCCTAACTGCAATGGAACCTTATAAGAGACTGATTTGAAATGCTTTACATATAGAGCAACTCTGTGCATCATGTAAATAGCACCTCAGGATGCACACAGGAGACACAGCACACACAAATATTGGTTAAAATAATAAATTGACTTTTGTTTTTGTTAAATTTTTATTTTTTATTATAAGCATATGCATATCAACATTTCTCTCGCTTTGTCCACCATCTTGCATTATTTTTCCACTGAGCTTGTCACAATACATTAAAGGAAGTGCCTCTTTCATGAAGGATACATGTGATGCTGCCAGAAAATTGGCCAATACAAGATATCATTGGAGGCACCATAATTAAGTTGCCTACCTTTGGAACAGCCTTCGCGTCTGGAGTATGCCTTAAAATGCTGCCTGGGTAGGCAGATCACCAGATTTGGAACAGAGAATTGATGTTTCTTTAAGCATCATCTACTTGGCTCAATCTGCGTCTGTGCAACCTAATTTTGCTTTAACGCAATGGCCAAACATCATTCATAACTATATTTCTGCACTGCACTTTCCCTTTACAACTTCAGAAGCCCTGCCTTGAACTGCAGGATGAGAAGAAAAAAAAGAGAGGAAGAAAAGAAGATATCGAGGAAGATGACACTAACAAAGACACTACGAGGTCTGTCCTAGGCTACTTTTTTATCACTGTCTGCTGCAATGTACCAGCAATAAAGGAGTGCATGAATAGCTTTTTTTATTAACTTGTTTTACTGAGGCAGTTAATGACGGAGAGACATTCAAGCATTTTGTGGTCAATTTTGAGGTTGGATAAGAATGAAGTATTTCATTTGTGTTCATGGTATACAATGTGACACTGGTGAAATATTTTGATTGCTTATTAAGCCATGTCAGTTGTGAACTGACATTTACAATTGACTGTTCATGAGCAGAGAGGAATCTACACTACTTGGAGGAACATTGTACTGAGAAAGAAACCTGCTGGAAACGCACAAAACCATATTTTATGGTTGTGTGCATCGTTCTAGCATGCTTAATTTTCAGGACAATGTTAGCAGTGATATCCATTGAAAATCATCAGATATTTAAAGGTCACTTAAAAATAGTTGCATAAACAGTAAGCAGATGCCAACAGCAGCTATAAAAATCATGCTGCCTTGTATAAACAGCATCTTGTAAATGACAACGAGACTATTAACTAGTTTACATATTGCTGACTATTTTCTCCACTTCAGACATGAAACAAGTAGCATGTAGCTACTTCAAACTGCATGCTTTTGGGGGACGATATTGAGTGGTACTAAGAATGGTAGTCAGGATCCTCCTGAATCCCTCATTTACCGAGTAATAAATGAGAATCTCTCATTTACTCATTGTACTCAGTAAAATGTGTCCGATCCATGCTACGTCCAAATATCCATACTTCCCTACTAGATCGTATGCCAAAAACAGTATGCCAATGGTATAGTATGTCAGAGTCCTCAGTATTCATAAAACAGTGAGCGAGAAATACCCGGAAGACCCATTAACTACGCGAAATTCTGAATCAAATGGACACTTTACTATCCCGTAATCCCTCAGGAGCTGAAGAGATGTCACATTCAAAACGTTGGATTTAAAAGTACAGCAGTGAGCCAGCCGTGAGTCGGACAGCTCTTTTCAACTAAGTACTATAAAAGCAAGCAACAAAGTTGTTTCTTGTGTTTAAATGGTACGTTTTTAACAAAACCAGAGTAGATTTATAATTCGGTTGTTTTTATTATGTCATATTTTCGGGTCACGAGTCATTACCCACATGCCCGAATGAAGTATGTCCGGTATCTGTTCATACTAGCATGCATGCAAAATTTTGGATGCAGGGCCAGTAAAAAATTTAAATGCATGTGAAAAGCCATGCCTTTTGTAGATGAGTACGTTTTTGTAATGAAAGTGTACTCTTTTTGTTGTATACAAATTGCAGTCCATTGACAAATACAAATGTTCTTGCATTTCATGATAAAATCTGCATGTAATTCATTGAACGTTCCATTCAGAAGTAGATCATATTTTCAGTGTTGGGTGTAATGCATTACTAATAATTAATTACTGTAGTTAAATTAATTTTTCATTGAAGAAGTAAGGGATTACTCTTAATTTTTTAGTAATTTAATTAGTTACTTCTGATGTAATTTTGTTAAATACTGTATAGACTATTGAACAATTCTATATAAAACAATAGTGAATTTAAAATGGAAATGTAATGTCTAATGTTAAAATGTATGTTTTCTTATTTAATGCAGCCCCCTTAAATTCTTTGGCCAGTTCATGAATAATTTATTTGATTTTTATATGATATTATTTGAAAGAATTAAAAGAACAGTTTCAAGAAAGTAATCAGTTATAAGTAATGCAATTACTTTTCAGACAGAGTAATTAGTACAGTAATCTAATTGCACTGTAGAAGATGTAATTAGTAGTTAGTAATTAATTACTTTTTTAGAGTAACTTACCCAACACTGCATATTTTCTTTATCCAGTTACAATAATTCATGCTGCTGCTTCACCATCTAAGTGTCCACACCTTTTGACCACTGAATTTCCATGACATTTCCAGTGGTTTGTGCTTATTGGACAAGTTTATTTTTTTATCATTTTCGAAAAATTGCACTTGCAAAGAGCAATTTCTATCGGATTAAATATTTTAAAGCTAAGCATAAATAGAAAAACTATTTTCACTGAAGAAATGTAATACAGTATAACTTAAATGGTGATCAATTTTTATTTTATTTATTTATTTTTGTATATTGTGTTTTGCTAATTATTTTTTTTAATCATTATTACAAATATTCACTTTAGAAATAATATAAAGATTTTATTAATTTCCATGACTTTCCTAAGCCTGGAAGTCACATTGTAACTAATAATAATTTTGTTGCCAATTATATGAGCCCGTGAAAATTCCAAGTACTCCTTGATGCAGACTGTAGTGCAGTGATTCAGTGGATCTAATCCCATGCATATTGGATTTTAGTGGTGCAGTGGATGTTTTAATGCTCATGCGTATTCAAATTTTTATGTTTTGTTTTATTACTGTAGCGTACTTAACTGTCATTAATACAGTTGAAGTCATAAGTTTACATACACCTTAGCCAAATACATTTAAACTCATTTCTTCACAATTCCTGACGTTTAACTGTAGAAAACATTTCATGTCTTAGGTCAGTTATGATTACTATTTTAAGAAATATCAGAATAATAGTAGAGAGAATGATTTATTTCAGCTTTTATTTCTTTCATCACACTCCCAGTGGGTCAGAAGTTTACATACACTTTGTTAGTATTTGGTAACATTGCCTTTAAATTGTTTTACTTGGGTCAAATATTTTGGGTAGCCTTCCACAAGCTTCTCACAATAAGCTGCTGGAATTTTGGCCCATTCCTCCAGACAGAACTGGTGTAACCAAGTCAGGTTTGTTGGCCTCCTTGATCGCACATGCTTTTTCAGTTCTGCCCACAAATTTCCTATCGGATTGAGGCCAGGGCTTTGTGATGACCACTCCAATACCTTGACTTTGTTGTCCTTAAGCCATTTTGCCACAACTTTGGAGGTATGCTTGGGGTCATTGTCCATTTGAAGACCCATTTGCGACCAAGCGTTAACTTCCTGGCTTTTGTCTTGAGATGTTGCTTCAATATATCCACATAATTTTCCTTCCTCATGATGCCATCTATTTTATGAAGTGCACCAGTCCCTCCTGCAGCAAAGCACCCCCACAACACGATACTGCCACCCCCATGCTTCATGGTTGGGATGGTGTTCTTCAGCTTGCAAGCCTCATCCATTTTCCTCCAAACATAACGATGGTCATTATGATCAAACAGTTCAATTTTTGTTTCATCAGACCAGAGGACATTTCTCCAAAAAGTAAGATCTTTGTCCCCATGTGCACTTGCAAACTGTAGTCTGGCTTTTTTATGGTGGTTTTGGAGCAGTGAATTCTTCCTTGCCGAGTAGCCTTTCAGGTTATATTGATATAGGACTTGTTTCACTGTGGATATAGATACTTGTCTACCTGTTTCCTCCAGCATCTTCACAAGGTCCTTTGCTGTTGTTCTGGGATTGATTTGCACTTTTCGCACCAAACTATGTTAATCTCTAGGAGACCAAATGCATCTCCTTCTTGAGCAGTATGATGGCTGCGTGGTCCCATAGTGTTTATACTTGCATACTATTGTTTGTACAGATGAACATGGTACCTTCAGGCCTTTGGAAATTGCTCCCAAGGATGAACCAGACTTGTGGAGGTCCACAATTTCTTTTCTGAGGTCTTGGCTGATTTCTTTTGACTTTCCCATAATGTCAAGCAAAGAGGCACTGAGTTTGAAGGTAGGCCTTAAAATACATCCACAGGTACACCTCCAATTGACTCCAATTAGCCTATCAGAAACTAATTGCCTAAAGGCTTGACATCAATATCTGATGTTAACTTAGTAACTTAGCACAGTTAACTTAGTGTATGTAAACTTCTGACCCACTGGAATTGTGATTATAGTCAATTAAAAGTGAAACAATCTGTCTGTAAACAATTGTTGGAAAAATTACTCGTGTCATGCACAAAGTAGATGTCCTAAATGACTTGCCAAACAATAGTTTGCTAATATGAAATCTGTGGAGTGGTTTAAAAAATGAGTTTTAATGACTTCAGCCTAAGTGTATGTAGACTTCTGACTTTAACTGTATATTCATATAACACACACACACATTTATATATTAGGGCTGCACAATTAATTAAAATAAAATCGTGGTATGACATTGTGTGATTATTTAATCACAAAGGGCTATGACGATTTAAATCAATGAATGGATAAATCAAGCTGTTTGCTTCAAAGTCTATGCATATTGTGTATAAGCATTATTAGTGTATTCAGAGTGGTTCTGTGCTCCACAACTTTATCTTGTGCTCAAAGTAACAGATGAGCTCCATTTGGTTCCATGTGTTGAGTGCATTATTTTTAAAGCGCTCCAGATTCACTTTAATTTCACTCTTGCATACTTCCAAGTGTGTTTGACCACTACATGTTAATATACAAATACAAATAATTCACCCCATGGCATTTATGTACAGCAGAGGAGATGTTAAAATGAGCAGCACATTATAGTGAGGAGCATATTGCTTAATTTATATATTGTTTTCTGTGGGTGAAGAGAAAAAACATGGAAAAGTAATTTACGAAATCCATGGTTATGACCAGCTTTAAAAGCTAAGCTATATTAAACAAATGTCTTGGTGCAATACTTTATTACTAAGTAATAACGTACCCAGTAATAATGTTCCCCACGCATAAAGCCTGGTTTATACTCGCCGAGTTCGCGAGGTTGCGCGTGGCAAAAATGACGTCATCGCGGTGTTGGCGGAATTACTTGTGTGAGGCAACATTGGCAATATTGTTAAACATGTTCAGATACAATGCAAACATACTAAAACAAACCAAAAATAACAAAAACACAATAAAAGTAGGTTAATAATAGTAATAAAATAAGAGGGGTTTCAAAAGAAAGATAATCTGTTAGATAAATCAGACATTTTAACATATCTTTTTGCTTTATTATTTTTTACAAAGTTCTACCATCTTATAATAACATTGCCGTTCTATCAAATACATAAAAAATATAAAAAAAAATAAAAAATTCTGACCATTTCATCTTATGAATAACGAATCTTCCATAAATAGAAATAGAAGTTTGTTGCTTTTTATTACAAAGGTTCTAATGACTTTTACATTGCCAAAAAACTTTAAGGGCATAAAAAAACAACACAGGTTAATGAAAATTAAGTAAATTTGCCTTATTCATGAAACATGAGCAGAACAAAATTGTGAGCAAATTGTTAGTAAAACAATTATAGTGTAAATTGTGGCATTTATTTAAATGGAACAATTTACACAAGCATGCATTTACACACACATTTGTTTTGCTTATGTTTCATGAATTAGGCACATTTACTGCTCAGTCATTACACTGCATGTTAGCATTTCTATAAGAGTTTGTGAATGAAAGCATTTCAGTGTACATTTTATGAGCATAAAATATAGTAGAGGTGCCTTCTACACGCATAGACTGTAGTATTGCTCTATAGATTTAAATTGTTTTGAATAGTTTGTGTGAATATTTTTAATAATTAAATAATGTATAAACTTATATTAGTAAGGTCAATAAATATTCTATTAGCATTTTTATTGCATGATACAACAATTTGTCTGGTGCCTTAATGTAGAATTAAAACAAAACCAAATTGAAATTTGATGCTTTTATTACAAATATTCTTGTACAAGTTTTAAGTAGTTGTGTCTGACTGAGGATTACATCCACCACGTCATCGCGCTACAGTCAGCAGCGAGGACCCTCTCGAAAATTACGAGCAGGCATTGAGTGCGGCTGCCTCTCAGCCGGTGGTAATGGGGTCCTGTTGCTGTGAGTGTATCGCGCACCTCCCTTTCTCTCATCCAAACATGGCAGTATTGCGCGTTTGTCTGGCCAATAATACGGGGCTCAATGTGGCCTGTTAGTTTTGAGTGAGAGGTGTTAAATGAATGCTCGAAATCCTGTCCGTTTCTAGTCATTAGAGGCGAAGATAGGTGCGTGGTCTCGCTGTGCATTATACTGCGCGCGGGTGAGGGAGGAGGACAGATGCTGCTCAGCGCTCATTTACTCCCATCCGACAGTGCGGCGTAGCGTGTTTTGTATTACGTCTCTTTGTGTGGTTACGATATGCTAGAATCACTTCGCACTTTATTTGTATCGATGCATATTTTTGCTTGTTTTGGCGGCCGTTTGAACGTTGTGAGGCGATGAAAGAGCCTCGCCACGCGTCACTCCACTCTTGAGAGATGAGCAGTGCATTTACTCCGCGTGTAGCCTGGAGCTTTAATTTGGAGGTCAATGTGAAACTGCAGTCGCAAGGTTATAGATATTGCATAGAGATACTGATGTTTTAATACTGCTTGAGCGGGTGTTTGATTTTGGATGATACTTATGTAGAAATAGGCCTGTAATTATTTGTGGCATTTACAGATTGATCAGTCTGTTTGGGAGACGGTGTTTATTGTTGATTTTTTTTTAGAGTGTTTTTGTTTCAGAGCTATTAACCAAACACTCAGTTTAAAGTGATCATACATAAATGAGCATGGTCTATTTTGTACCTCTGCCATCTGTAATTGACCATGAATCTGACTTTACCATACTGAGTACAGTTCCGCAGACCATTTTGGCTATTAATATTTGATCATCACTTAACTATAAAAATTGCTGATGCGAAATCAATTTATACTGTTGCAATTAAGTACAAATAATGAGTTTGACCCTCCTTCCTCTTCTATTTCTTCTATTCCTCAGTAGTGAGGTGAAGGGAGCTGTCATGGCCGAGGTTCCAGATAGCAGTGAGGAGGTAAGAGCACAGAGAAGTGCTGGGCCGACCTAAGTATACCATGCTCCAGGATAGGGTGCTATAGGCAACCTCCACATAAGAAAGCACCATATTTATTAAAGATGTCACCCATCCCCTTTTGACTTTATTTTGTGTGTGTGTGTATATATATATATATATATATATATATAAGCATAGCGGCCTCAAAGAAATTAATATTTGGCTTTATAACATTTCATCAAGCTCACCAAGCCCTCTTTTTTTCCAGGTTTTGCTCTCTGTTAGTGTAGAGATATAAACACATGCGGGCATACCAATTTGATGAGTTTAAAGGAATATTTCAGATGCAATACAAGTTAAGCTCAGTGGACAGTATTTAATTCTATTTATTACCACAAAAATTTATTTAGTCTTGTCCCTCCTTTTCTTAAAATAAAGCTCAATGGAAGTGAACGAAGCTAATCCGTAAACTAGAGTGACAATACATCCTCTTTTTCGGACCCGAAAAGAAGTGTCCGCCTGGAATAAAAAAAAAAACTGCCTAAAATATCTGGGATTTGGCTTTGCGTGGTTTATGAATAATTGTGCACTCTCTACATTAAGGTCTGTTATACATTGTATATTTGATACAGCGCATCAGTTTTTATTTTAAGTATCTTAAGATGTCCGTACATGATTTGTCTGGCTGAGACCTGCAGAACGC
Organism: Myxocyprinus asiaticus; assembly: GCF_019703515.2. Taxonomy (NCBI): domain Eukaryota; kingdom Metazoa; phylum Chordata; class Actinopteri; order Cypriniformes; family Catostomidae; genus Myxocyprinus; species Myxocyprinus asiaticus. The sequence goes on along the minus strand of NC_059348.1, from coordinate 40,967,426 downwards.
GCTCTCTCGCTTGATCGCTCTCTGCGTACTTGCTCTTGTAGAGAAAAAGATCACCAGAGCGATGTACTGCTTTCAGCAAGAAAAATCAGTAATGCAAAAATGTAAAAACACTTTTAAAAGTATGTTCCCCAACTCTGCAAATTGTGGGGGGGGGGGGGACAACAAGACCTGCGTCTCTATTTAAATAGCCTACTACTTATACATTTGTGACAAGCAAAAAACATCAACGGAGGGTAAAAAATGTTTTTTTTTTTTTTTTTTTTTTTATGGCATTTTTTGTTGTTTTGTTGTATTTTATTCCATGGACATTCATTAAATGTATTGAAGGTAAAGTTTTGGAGTACATCTAAAAATTGGCCCCATTCACTTCCATTTTGAGTGCGTTACAGTCACCTTGGTTTTTATTTTTTATGTAAAGGAGGCACGAGTAGATTTTGTAATTTTTTTTTTTTTTTTTTTTTTTTATCAACTTTATGCCACAAATGCTGTTGATTGAATTGAACCCAGAATATTCCTGTAACACTAGTTATCTTTGCTTGTATTATTATTCATATTCATTTGCATGTAGTTAAAGCCTAATTATCACAAGCTCAGCTGCTTAATTTGGTCATTTAGAAGCTCTTTGCTGCATTTGACTTCTTTTGTGGTGACATGATTTAGCTTTTCAATGAACCTTTGCTGATGCTGTCCTAGACAGAAGCAGCAGGGGGCACTCTCTTACTTTGGCTGATGTTTAAAACCCCCTTGATTGCTTTGTTGTAAAGGTGCTCATGCCTCTTCCATTGCCCTTATTGGTACCTGCATACTACTACTACTACCTCTACTACAGCATCTGTACCACTATCCCCAAGCACCATGGCTATACCTGATAGGCCCTTGAGTCTGCTCTGCAGTGGAACACACCAGGCAACAATGGCCGTATTGCCACAATGGAGTTGGCTTGACGCACCTGTTGATTGGACTGATAACGAGAGGCTGTGTAATGGGGTGTAGTCTATCGCCAAATATGACTGAGACAGCAGTCTAAAAAATGTGTAGCAGTCTACAAATGGACACTCAGTACTATTTCAAAACGAAGTCACCTTGAACAGCCCTGAATGGAAATTGAGGAGCGGTTCTTGAGTTTGTTTTCCAGCGATTGTTCCAGTTGCTCACAAAATCATGGGACTTGTTTCTCATGAGCTATGGCTGCATTACCTGCATCCTGCAAAGATGTTATGATGGGTGTTCTAGTATATTGATCCTGAGGGACATTTTGAACTCCGCTTTTATCGTTGCACTGGAGCCATGATTGGTGGACTTATTGGATTTTACGTTTTGTCCAAGTTTCTCATTTTCTATGGATTATTGCCATCAAATCCAACTCAGATTTGTCTGAAGCTCTTGAAAATGGACTTTCAGTTTTGTCTGTTTTGCTGCATTTTGACTTCTCAGTTGAGTCGTTTCAGACTTCCTGATTATCTAGAAGATTTTGCTCTCAACACGGACGTCTTTACAAATAAATCAGAAATATGAGTGAAGTGACTCAGAAAATAATAAATGATTGCTGTCTTCTGAAAAATCCCATCAATTTGCTGAAAGACTCCTTCCACCTTCCAGTTGCATGTGAATACAATGGACTGGACTCCTTCAAAAATGACACTCAAGGCCTCTCAAACTCCACCCACTTTGTTCCACATAAGAGCTCTTCTGCCAACCTGCTGTCAGATCTCTGCCCAAACCTCCCAGCCTTCTTTGATTGGACTGTTGTTGCCTAGATACAATACATGCAGACGTGCGATTGGGCCATTCCCAACCAAGTGAAGAACATGTGTCAATGGTACCGGGGAATAAGTAGTCACTCTCCATTTTCTACTTTACAAGTTTTACCTAGACAATGCAGATGTTTTGCCAAGTGTCCCTGGTAACCCTAAAATGGAGCTTTTGACTACATGATAAACAATAGATGTATGTTTAACCATAAGGCCAATAGAGTTGTGAAGTAAAATTTAAAACATTTCTCCCTTTTAGTTTTACACTGCTGTCTCTTGAATTCCCTACTGTAACTGCCCTCAATGGATACTTCAATACTTTAACCTGAGTGAATTCTCAGTGTGATAGCTATTAGGAATTTAAATAGCAGTATGGCCTTAAAGAAAGCATTTAAATATAGGAGAGGACAGACCACATCTTCAGGGCAGAGATTGACATTTGATTCCAGATATTAAAATTGGTCAAACTGATGTGCCTGAGCAGTGAGAGATTCACATTAGCATGCATTGTATATGAATAAAATTTAATTGATACACTGAAGAGGTGGTCTTTCCTAATAGATTTCTCTTCTCTCTGTACCCAATCCCTTTTTGGTGACTTTTAGTCTCTCTTTAGAAGTATCTCTTTAAGTATCTTTATCTATCAGTCTTCCAGTCATTATTTTCTCCCTCAGACATGCGCACACACTCTTTTGTCCCCACTGTGTTAAGCCTGCACTGCTTTCTATATTTGCCAGTCTCACCTTTTCGTCCTGGCTTGGGTGTGTTTATCTTTCAGAGCACCACGCCAAAGGCCTTCTCTGCCCGAAAGATCTCTCTCTGCAGTGAGTATCATTAGTATCAATAGTGATTGATTGGACAGATCTCATTGTAAATGCTTTTACAGTATTCTTTTACATGCACCCCTTTACAAAGTTTTTAAATCAAAATTCTTTAATCTCTGTTATCTGTCTTCAGGCAGCAAATCATCTCCTGGAGTGGTTGGTTCGGAAGGGGAAGCGGAGACCGCAAGCGGTGCTGGCACTGGCAGAAAGAGGCGATGGGGCTCTAGTACAGCTGTCACTTCCAAGAAACCCTCCATCAGTATCACAACAGACTCTTTGAAGGTCAGAGAAATGTAAAGTGAAAAATAGTTAGGGATAGCTCAGTCAAAAAAGATAATTTAGTCCCCCTCATTTTGTTCCAAACCCACATGACTGCCTTCCGTGGAACAAAAAAAATGTCAGGCAGTTAGGCATGTTTGTGACAGTCACCATTTGCTTTCATTGTATCTTTATTTCCACTCAATGAAAGTGAATGGTGACTGTGGTCATTCTGCTTAACATCTCCTTTTGTGTTTGAAGAGTAGAGTATATGATGGCATAATTTTCAGTTTTGGGTGCACTATTTCTTCTAAAAATTGTTGAATGAGTTGATTATCAGTTGTACTGTATGTGATTAGCCACAAGAAACATTCTGTGAAGAGCTCTAATAATTCGTTCTTCTCTCTGTATAGTCTTTAATTCCATACAACAAGCCTAGCTTGGGCCAGGAGGCTGTGCTAGACCTGCACCCAGAAGAGATGCATCTCTCTGGGGAAGAGGAAGGTGGAGAGAGGGATGACCAAGACCTGAAAATCAGGCGGACTGTAACACAGGTGCATGTTGTTTCTTTACTTGAGAAATGAAAGTGTAGTGGAATCTGCTGCTTGTTTTTATCAGTTAAGGAACATTTCCAAGGCTAGACATGTCTTGACATTTAGGGATATAGAGAAGCTTATACAGTCTTGCCTTGATTATTGTAATGCCCTGTTTTCAGCTTTAAATCAATGCACTTTTTATTAGTTACAATCAGTGCAAAATGCTGCAGTTAGACTTTTGACACAAACTAGGTCTTCAAATCATATCACTCTAGTTTTCGCTTATTTGCATTGTTTTCCTAATCATTTTAGGGTTGATTTTAAGAGTGTATTAATTGCATTTAAGGCATTACATGGTTTGGCAGCAGAATATTTAGCAGAACTTTTAAGACCTTACGAAACAGACCTCTTAGATCTTGTCGGGAACTGTTGGTCATTACAAGTGCCAGATGTAAAACTTAAAGTGACAGAGATTTTGTAGTGAAGGCCCCAAGATTATAGAACAGCCTGCCCTGGGATATTAGATCTGCTGAATCTGTGTCTGCTTTAAAGTCTAAGTCTTTAAGTCTGTTTGTATAGACTTGCTTTTATTACTATGTGAATGTGTTGTGTTTTATTGAGTGTGTTTTGATTTTATATTTTGTGAAACACTTTGTGCCTAATTGCTAAAAGGTGCTATAAAAATTTAGTTATTAAAAATAGTAAACAGTGGTTTTAATATTGTACATTTGTTGATAAACTTTTTTCCCCTTTACAGGTCGTTCCTTCTGACACGCAAGAGAATGGACAGAAGGAATCCAAAAGAAGTGAACATGAGGATGAGGAAAGAAGTGAAGGGCATGATCGACTAAGCCAGGAGTTGAAAACGGAAGGCCCCATTCAGATTTCCATGGAGACTGAGCCATCCTCCCCAGAGCGTGATGTTGATATAAAGACAGGTGAAAGTTCTGAAAGTAATACAATTCAGATTCTCTATGTAATGCTTTAAAATTTATGGGAATCATAAATGGGGTAAAATCTGAAAAACTTTCCTAGACAAGGTTTCATTGGTCATGTAAAACCTTGGAAATGTCGGGGAATTTAAAATTGTGATTTCCATAGAAATCGGAAAAAATCCTACGGTCATTGAAATTTCTATAATGAATAGATTTTTCTTATGCTCAGCTCTAAAATTGTTTTCATTTTATTTTGACTGAAAATTGCACTATTAATTGTGCTTTCAGTGTATTGTATATCATTTTTAAAATCATTCTCCAATACAGATGACTGCAAAAGTCATGGATTGGTCAACATGTAGGCACCCTGCTTAGAAAACTGTCTTAAAGGAATAGTTCACCCAAAAATGAAAATTTGCTGATAATTTACTCACCCACAGGCAATCCAAGATGTATCAGAGTTTCTTTCTTCATCAAAACAGAATTTAAGACTTTTAGGATTTCATTTCAGGCCTCTTCCTCTAAACAATAAGTGAATGTCCTCCATTTTTTGACTGTCCAAAATGCATATTTAGGGTGCATCAAAATAATCCACACGACACCAGTCGACAAAAAGTTCTTCTGAACCAAAATGTTTGATTATTTTTAGAAACAAAACAATACTTATATACTTTTTATCTACAAATGTTCGCTTTTACATCTCTGTGACGTGCGCTCGTGAGAGGGATGATGTCACGCGTCACGTGGAGGAGGAGTCAGGAAGTGCGTCATTGTTTACATTGTTTTTAAAAAAAATATTATTATTATTTGGAAATGATTTTTTTTATTTTATATTGTTTTTAAATTGTTTTGGACTGTTTTGGTTTGTGAACGGCACAAGTTTCTCTTGAAAACAACGACACGCTTCCTGACTCCTCCACGTGACGCGTGACCTTACCAACGAGCTTATGTCATCCCTCTCATGAGCGCACGTTTTTAGGAAAAAGGTTTTAGGAACATCAAGGTGTGTTTTGGCAAAATTCAGACGAGCCTTAGTGTTCTTTTCAAATCAGTCAAATCACTTTATTGTCACACAACCATATACACAAGTGCAATGGTGTGTGAAATTCTTGGGTGCAGTTCCGATCAACATAACAGTCGTGACAGTGATGAGACATATACCAATTTACAATAACATTAAATTAACACAACACAATTTAAACATCTGTTATACACATAATTACACTCAACAGTATACAAATAATAACATACACTGTACAATATACAATACACACTATATAGATACACATTATTCAATAAAAAATGAAAAATAAAAATATATAAAGAAGTGTGTATGTATGTATATATATATATATATATATATATATATATATATATATATATATATATATATATATATATATATATATATATGTATAGATTTTATACAGTATTGTACTGTATTGACATTCAGGCTGTCGGTTGATAGTCAGTTGTTAAGAGAGAATATAATAATAATATAATTTATGACAGTCCGGTGTGAGATATAAGAGTAAGGGTAATAAAGTGCAGTGCTGATGTATTTTGATCGTGGGAGATCAAGAGTTCAAAAGTCTGATTGCTTGGGGGAAGAAGCTATCATGGAGTCGGCTGGTGCGGGTCCTGATGCTGCGATACCGCCTACCTGATGGTAGCAGTGAGAACAGCCCATGGCTCGGGTGGCTGGAGTCTCTGATGATCCTCCGAGCTTTTTTCACACACCGCTTTGTATATATTTCCTGGAGGGAGGGAAGCTCACCTCCGATGATGTGTCTGGCAGTTCGCACCACCCTTTGCAGTGTTTTGTGGTTGTGGGCGGTGCTATTGCCGTACCAGGCGGAGATACAGCCAGTCAGGATGCTCTCCACAGTGCAGGTGTAGAACCGTGTGAGGATGTGGCGGTTCATTCCAAACTTCCTCAGCCATCTCAGGAAGAAGAGGCGCTGATGAGCCTTCTTCACAACGACTTCAGTGTGGATGGACCATGTGAGTTCCTCAGTGATGTGGACACCCAGGAACTTGAAGCTGCTGACTCTCTCCACTGGTGCTCCATTGATGGTGATGGGACTGTGTTCTCTGTCTTTTCTTCTGAAGTCCACCACAAGCTCCTTTGTCTTACTGACGTTGAGGGAGAGGTTGTGCTCCTGACACCAGTGTGTCAGAGTGTGCACCTCCTCTCTGTAGGCTGTTTCATCATTGTCAGTGATCAGACCTACCACCGTCGTGTCATCAGCAAACTTAATGATGGCATTGGAGCTATGTGTTGCCACACAGTCATGTGTGTACAAGGAATACAGTAGTGGGCTGAGAACACAGCCCTGCGGGGCTCCAGTGTTGAGGGTCAGTGATGAGATGTTGCTGCCTATTCTAACCACCTGGCGTCTGTTTGACAGGAAGTCCAGGATCCAGCTGCACAGCGAGCTGTTTAAGCCCAGAGCCTGGAGTTTCTCATCTAGCTTGGAGGGCACTATGGTGTTGAATGCTGAGCTGTAGTCTACAAACAGCATTCTCACATAAGTGTTCTTTTTTTCCAGGTGGGAGAGAGCAGTGTGTAGTGTAGATGCAATGGCATCATCAGTGGAGCGGTTGTTGCGGTAAGCAAACTGCAGTGGGTCAAGAGAGAGTGGCAATACAGAGCAGATGTAATCTCTGATTAGTCTCAAAACATTTGCTGATGATGGGGGTCAGAGCAACAGGACGCCAGTCATTTAAACAAGTTATTTTTGATTGTTTTGGAACAGGCACAATGGTGGATGATTTAATGCATGTGGGGACTACAGACAAAGAGAGGGAAAGGTTGAAAATGTCTGTAAAAACACCAGCCAGCTGGTTCGCACACGCTCCGATGACGCGGCCCGGAATGCCGTCTGTGCCCGCGGCTTTGCGGATATTCACCCGTCAGAAGGATCGGGTTACATCCGCTACAGAGACGGAGAGTGAACTAACCTCTGTAGCTTCAGCCGCGAGAGCTCTCTCCGCTGCTAACCCTTTTGGGTTAGCAGTTGTTTTTGCCTCGCCACTCTTCCATGGATGGCATTTTTGGCCAGTGTCTTTCTGTTAGTGGAGTTATGAACAGTGATCTTTATTAATGTGAGAAAGGCCTGCAGTTCCTTGAATGTTCACCTTGACTTTTTTGTGGCTTTCTGGATGAGTCGTCGTTGTGCTCTTGGAAGAATTTTGGAAGGTCAGACACTTCTGGGAAGGTTCACTACTGTGCCAAGTTTTCCCCATTTGGAGATAATGTCTCTCACTGTGGTTCTTTGGAGTCCCAGAGCCTTTGAAATAGCTTTGTAACCCTTCCCAGATGTATTTCAATCACCTTTTTCCTCATTTCTGGAATTTCTTTCAACCTTGGCATAGTGTGCTACTGGGTGAGACCTTTTAGCCAACTTCATGCTGCTGAAAAAGTTCTATCTAGGTGTTGATTTGATTGAACAGGGCTGGCAGTAATCAGGCCTGGGTGTGTCTAGTCCAGCTGAACTCCATTATGAATGCAGTTTCATAGATTTGGGGATTTAGTAACTAAGGGCAATTAATAAATCAATAAATAACATTATCATTTAAAAGCTGTATTTTGTGTTTACTCTGTTTTTTGCCTTTGTTTTATGTTAGATTTTGTTTGAATTTTTGAAACAATTTAGTAAGAAATTTACACAAAAACAGAAGAAATCTGGATGGGGCAAATACATTTTTCACAACACTGTATATATTTAATGGAATATTCTGTGTTCAATACAAGTTAAGCTCAATCAACAGCATTTGTGGCATAATGTTAATTACCACAAAAATTAATTTCAAATTATACCTCCTTAAAAAAAAAAAAAAAAAAGCACAAATCATTGTTACAGTGAGGCAGTTATAATGGAAGTGAATGGTGCCAATCAATAAATGTTAAAATACTCAGTTTCAAAAGTATAGCCACAAGACGTAAATGATATGCGAGCTAACTTGATTTTAGTGTGATAAAATCACTTACTAACCTTTTCAGTGTAAAGGTATATCCCATTTTAACTTTGTTGCCATGGTGGCGCCACATTTTGTAACCAAAATGTTTGCTTATTTAAAGAAAAGCAAGGGACAAGTCAAAATTATTTTTGTGGTAATTAATTAGGGCTGTGTATCGCCAGTCACCTCACAATTCGCATCACGATTTAATTATTAAATTCTGATTCACAAGCTTTCAATTCCAGTTCCAATTCAATTTGGTATATTTCAGTTATATTGTCCATTTTGCTTACAGTATGAAAAATTCAATTTCAGCTAATGATGTAACTAATCATAAAGGGGACCTTCTAACTTGGTAAATTACGGAAATATTAATTAGACAAATGTTATTAGTTTTTCATAATTTTTTTAGTTTCAGTCTCGCTTATCTTAAAAGCATCTCTGGCTGTACTGAGGAACACCGCTTTCAGAGTTTGCACTTATTTAGACAACCCAAAACAATACTTGTATACTTTTTATCTACAAATGTTCGCTTCCGTACATCTCTGTGACGTGTGCTCATGAGAGGGATGACGTAAGCTCGTTGGTAAGGTCACGCGTCACGTGGAGGTGGTGTCAGGAAGCGCGTCATTGTTTAAATTTATTTATTTTTTATTATTATTATTATTATTATTTGGAAATTATTTTTTGTATTTTATTTTGTTTTTAAATTATTTTGGTTTGTGAACGGCACAAGTTTCTCTTGTAAACAATGACACGCTTCCTGACTCCTCCACGTGACGCGTGACCTTACCAACGAGCTTATGTCATCCCTCTCATGAGCGCATGTCACAGAGATGTACAGAAGCGAACATTTGTAGTTAAAAAGTATATAAGTATTGTTTTGTTTCTAAAAATAATCAACCATTTGGGTTCAGAAGAACTTTTATTTGTCGACTGGAGTCGTGTGGATTATTTTGATGCACCCTAAATATGCATTTTGGACCGTTAAAAAATGGAGGACATTCACTTGCATTGTATAGAAGAGGAGGCCTGAAATGAAATCCTAAAAGTCTTAAATTCAGTTTTGATGAAGAAAGATACTCACATACATCTTGAATGGCCTGAGGGTGAGTAAATTATCAGCAAATTTTAATTTTTGGGTGAACTATTCCTTTAAATATTGGCAAGAACTTTCTCTTATGTTAACTAACATTGTTAACTCTAACTTGTTTCCCTAACTTAAGTGACTCCTAGAGACACATTGATCCGGCGTTCTATTAGCCAGCAGAAGTCTGGAGTGAGTATCACTATTGATGACCCAGTCCGCACAGCCAAGCAACCCTCTCCTCCTCGTGGCAAGCTGTCTAACATCATCCATGTCTGCAACCTGGTAAAATCACCATTTTGGAAATGTTCTAATAAACCAATGATGCCACACATGGGTATTGTAACTTTTCCTGGTAAACATACTTTTTGTTCTTGGGAGAGAACCTCTGACCTCAGAGGTGCTTTGTGATATGTTTGAAGGTGAGGCCATTTACCCTGGTGCAGTTGAAGGAGCTACTGAACCGCACAGGGACTGTAGTAGATGAAAGTTTTTGGATCGATAAGATTAAATCTCACTGCTACGTCACAGTAAGTCTCTTCCGTTTCTCTGCATCTCTCTGGTTCTGTCTTTATGAATTTAAGAAGACCATACTGACCAGCTTTGATAAAGATTTTGATTCAGCTTGTTCTTAACCCTCTCCACTCATTTTCCCTGGCTTTTTCTACACTTCTCTCAGTACTCCAGTGCGGAGGAGGCGATGGCCACACGGACAGCCCTACATGGGGTTAAATGGCCTCAGAGTAACCCTAAGTTCCTCAGTGTTGACTTCTGCACACAAGAGGAGGTAATATACTTATTGCAGCTCCCTCATGATGTTAGAAACAAAATTTTCTCCATGAACACTACATCTTTTTTTTTATTCACTACATCTGGTATGTCTCAGTTGGACTTCCACAGGGATCTAGGTCCAACAGGAGAAAAGCCAGCAGTGGAGGTCCATGGGGCAGCAGCCGCTGGATCTGGGCGTGCGGTCCCCCTGCCTCTTCTACCAGAGCGTGATCAGTGGACGGAACGAGAAAGGGAAATGGACAGGAGGGAGAGAACGCGTACAGAAAGGGAATGGGACCGGGATAAGGTGAGAGACTTCAGTAAACCTGGAGAGGAACGGGAGGCTGGGGCCAGACGATCGCGTTCCCGAGATCGTGAGAGGCGGCGTAAGGAGAGAGGGAAGAGTAAAGAGAGAAAGACTGACAAGAAGGGTGAGAAAAATTAGAAGTATACTGAAGTCATCAATAACTCGTGTACACTGAAGTCATTGTACACTGGACTTTTTAAATTCTGTCTTGTTAGAAAAAGGACCCGAGGAGCCACCCGCTAAATTGCTGGATGACCTGTTCTGCAAAACCAAAGCAGCACCATGCATATACTGGCTCCCACTTACTGAGGAACAGGTATATTTTTTTTTATATATATTTTAGTTATTATTAGGGCTGTCAATTTAACTCATGAATTTAGTACAATTATTTATATTTTTAAAAATGGCACAAAGAATGTGAGAAGAACATTCCATGTGAACAGCCCAGGTCAACCTTGGACAGATTGGCAACTTTATTGCAAAATGGATTGCTGTGGACTGTAGACCTGTGATAGGGTCATGTTCAATGATATGGAATAAAATAATTATTGATCTTAACACATTTTGTAATGTCTATTCAATAATTTACTTGTCTGCCACTATTGTAATATCTGAAATTATCATAATTTTGGAAACTCTAAACAAATATTGACAAGCATATGAGCAGATCCTGTCACTTATTTAATGGAAGTGTTTAATGGATTGATGACCCTTCTACTTACAGTGCTGTGAAAAAGTATTTGCCCCCTTCCTGATTTCTTCTATTTTTGTGCATTTTTCATACTAAATTGTTTTAGATCTTCAAACGAGATATAATACAAAGGCAACCCGAGTAAACACAAAATACAGTTTTCAAATATATATATATATATATATATATATATATATATATATATATATATATATATATATATATTTTATTGAAGCAAAAAAAGTTATCCAACACCTATATCACCCATGTGAAAAACTAACTGCCTCCTTAAACTTAATAGCTGTTTGTGCCACATTTAGCTGCAAAAACTGCAACCAAATGCTTCCGATAACTGGAGATCAGTCTTTCACAATGCTGTGATGAAATTCTGGCCCACTCTTTTTTGCAGAACTGCTTTAGTTCAGCCACATTGAAGGGTTTTCGAGCATGAACTGCCCGTTTAAGGTCTTGCCACAGCATCTCAATCGGGTTCAAGTCTGGACTTTGACTAGGCCACTCCAAAACTTTAACTTTGCTTCATTCAGAGATGGACTTACACCTATGCTTTGATCATTGTCTTGCTGCATAATCAAGTTGCGCTTGAGCTTCAACTCACGGACTGAAGACTGGATGTTCTCCTTTAGGATATTCTGGTAGCATCAAAGCATCCCCACACCATCACACTGCCACCACCATTTTTCAGCGGCCGCTCAAGCAAAATTTCGGGCAGCCGAAGCAAATTCAATGACTTTCTTCTCACGTTCTAAATATGCTTCTTATCTCACACACGCAGCTGTGTATCATGTGATTGTCACTCTCCAGCAGGCTTCCAGATTGTGCTCCACAGACAGGAGAACGCAGAGCGTGTGATCACTGGCGCTACTCAGTCTGATTTCTCTCTATCGTGGCACAAACCTTTAAACTTGCATGACCCATTTGAATTCTTCTGAGTTTTAAGTTTTTTAACTCAAAGCAATATGGAGGAAGTCAAACATCTCAAACGGCGAAAGAGCCTGACATTCTAACCAACACTGACGAGGAAAATAGCTAAAACAATATGTCATATGGATTTTAAACTACACATCAACACCCTTAATAAAATTCAGTTCAAATGATGTTAGATATGAGAAAACAAATCAGTTTTGCTTTCAGATATTCAAAGAGTTGATCTCAAAGAGATGACTTAAAATAGCTAAATTAAGTGTTTTTTTTATCAAGGATAGGAAGGATATTTTTTACCACCCCTAGTAGGTATGATGTTCTTTTGTGGAATTCTGTGTTTGATTTACACTAGATGTAACGGGACGCTTGTCTTGCAAACAGTTCCACTTTTGACTCATCAGTCCACAGCACATTCTCCCAAAAGGTTTTAGGAACATCAAGTTGTGTTTTGGCAAAATTCTGACGAGCCTTAATGTTCTTTTGGGTTAGCAGTTGTTTTTGCCTCGCCACTCTTCCATGGATGGCATTTTTGGCCAGTGTCTTTCTGATAGTGGAGTTATGAACAGTGATCTTTATTAATGTGAGAAAGGCCTGCAGTTCCTTGAATGTTCTCCTTGAGTTTTTTGTGGCTTTCTGGATGAGTCGTCGCTGTGCTCTTGGAAGAAGGTTGGACACTTCTGGGAAGGTTCACTGCTGTGCCAAGTTTTCCCCATTTGGAGATAATGTCTCTCACTGTGGTTCTTTGGAGTCCCAGAGCCTTTGAAATAGCTTTGTAACCCTTCCCAGATGTATTTCAATCACCTTTTTCCTCATCATTTCTGGAATTTCTTTCAACCTTGGCATAGTGTGCTACTGGGTGAGACCTTTTAGCCAACTTCATGCTGCTGAAAAAGTTCTATTTAGGTGTTGATTTGATTGAACAGGGCTGGCAGTAATCAGGCCTGGGTGTGTCTAGTCCAGCTGAACTCCATTATGTATGCAGTTTGATAGATTTGGGGATTTAGTAACTACAAATACTTTTTCACACAGGTCCAGTTGGTATTGGATAACTTTTTTGCTTCAATAAATAACATTATCATTTAAAAGCTGTATTTTGTGTTTACTCTGTTTTTTGCCTTTGTTTTATGTTGGATTTTGTTTGAATTTTTGAAACAATTTAGTAAGAAATTTACACAAAAACAGAAGAAATCTGGATGGGGCAAATACATTTTTCACAACACTGTATATATTTAATGGAATATTCTGTGTTTAATACAAGTTAAGCTCAATCAACAGCATTTGTGGCATAATGTTAATTACCACAAAAATTAATTTCAAATTATACCTCCTTAAAAAAAAAAAAAAAAAGCACAAATCATTGTTACAGTGAGGCAGTTATAATGGAAGTGAATTGTGCCAATCAATAAACGTTAAAATACTCAGTTTCAAAAGTATAGCCACAAGACGTAAATTATATGCGTGTTAACTTGATTTTAGTGTGATAAAATCACTTACTAACCTTTTCAGTGTAAAGGTATATCCCATTTTAACTTTGTTGCCATGGCGGCGCCACATTTTGTAACCAAAATGTTTGCTTATTTAAAGAAAAGCAAGGGACAAGTCAAAATTATTTTTGTGGTAATTAATTAGGGCTGTGTATCGCCAGTCACCTCACAATTTGCATCACGGTTTAATTATTAAATTCTGATTCACAAGCTTCCAATTCCAGTTCCAATTCAATTTGGTATATTTCAGTTATATTGTCCATTTTGCTTACAGTATGAAAAATTCAATTTCAGCTAATGATGTAACTAATCATAAAGGGGACCTTCTAACTTGGTAAATTACGGAAATATTAATTAGACAAATGTTTTTAGTTTTTCATAATTTTTTAGTTTCAGTCTCGCTTATCTTAAAAGCATCTCTGGCTGTACTGAGGAACACCGCTTTCAGAGTTTGCACTTATTTAGACAACCTGCTTCTATATTGAAATGCTTGACATGATATGAATACACAAGTATTTGGATATTAATAATGATTTATGGATCTAAAGAATCGATACAATATTGTGGGAGACTTTAGTTATTATATGCCACAAAAAACAAATGCTTTTGATTTGAGCTTAACTTGTATTGAACCTGGAATATTCCATCATTTTATTTTTATGATGGTATGCCATCAGTACTCAATACCCACCGTACTTTGCATTCCAGGCAGCACAGAGAGTAGCAGCTCGTGCGGAGCGCATGAGGGAACGCGAGAAGAGGAGGAAGGAGATGGAGGAAGAGGAGGATAAGAAATGCGAAGAGCAGCACAGGGAGCGGATGAAGACCAGTGGTGGTGCCAGAGGGGAAAATGAAAGGGAGCAAGACAGAGATCAAGACAGAGGTCGAGAGAGGGAGAGAGAGGGGAATAAACGAAAGGAGACGTTTCGCAGGCCCAGTGGAAACAGTGCAAGCGGGAGCAGGAGATCACGCAGCCGCAGTGACCCTCCACCCAGAGACCGACGACGCTAAAGAGTCTGGAACTGTCCAGTTTGTGACCCCGTTCCTGTATGTGCTGTTACAGCTCTATGCCTACCTTCCCGAGGACAAACTAAGACTCTATACAAATACACTCACAAATACTCAATATACATCTGGACCACGGTGGTGCTATGTCTCCATGTAGACTCTTGTCTCATTGTCTCTTAACTGGGCTTTAAGACTCCTGATGTTCAATTTCCCTTCTCAGTGTTGATGGACTTCTGGTACAAGTGAGCAGGACGGCAAGACATTGTCACCTTTGAAACTTCACCTGATGGTAGGCAGGGCTTTTTGTTCCTCCGAGATCTGTCTCAGAGCCCTAACCCACTGCATCTGCTTTCTGTCTTGTTTTTTGAGGCAGGTTTGGTGAAGTTCTCTTTCAGTGTAGTGTGAACACAGATGGAAGAGTGAAGCTGCCTTCTGAAAGAGATGCTCTGAAAGCTTTGGTGTGACTCTTGTCCAGATCTCGACCTTATGTGTTTTCTCTTTTGTTGCCCTCACATTCCTTGTATCCTTTTTTTGTTTTGTTTAATTCCATATTGTCTGCCTTTTACCACCCCTTTGCCATGGAGAATGGGATGCATATTTAACCTTTTCACATTTGGTTTTAAAAAATAAAATAAAAAAATAAAATGTAAGCATAAAAGCTGACATTTTGTTTTATTTTTACTCCTGTAAGTGCTGAATGTACAAATAATAAAAAGGTTACATCTAAGAACTGAAAACAATGGTTATTTCTTAGTTCTTGTGGAAGATCAGTAATAGGGGAGGCTTATAAAGATCATTCTGGAGTTGCAGGTTAAATTGTGTCTACACATGACATGCAGGGTGTGAACTGATTGCAAGACCTGTATATTTAAATAACTTCTAAGTCTTATATCAAACCCTGTTCATGATATTTCAGGTCTCTGGCCTGTTAATTCTAATGACATGTACTCACTTGTTTCTGTATTATAAAATAGCTTATACAAAGTCAGTGTATACCAATATATTTGTTGGAGAACTAGAAATTCACCCCATTTTAGTTACATCGAAATATTGTCTGGCCTCTGGCTTGCTAATTTAAATCCCATTTTGTTTCTAACAACATGTATGCACAGTTGCAAAATAATGTATAAAATTATTTCGCTATTCATTAATAGCCCATACAAAGTTTTTGTACCTATGTATCTGTCGAAAAAACTAGGCCTAGACATTCATCCATTTAAATTGCATCAAAGCTGCTTTATGAGATTCTAGCCTATGCCTGCTAATTTAAATCACATTTTTACTAACCACATGTGCAGTTGTAAAATTATGTATAATATTGTTTCATTATTAAAAAATAGCCCATACAAAATCAGTTTTTATACCAATATATTTCTCTTGAAAAACTAAAACTAGAAATTAACCCATTTTAGTTATACCAAAACCTTTTTGATTTCTCTGGGCTCTGGCCTGCTCATTTGAATCATGTTTTGCTTCTAACGACCAGTATAGGCATTAAAATGTCAAATGTAATTCTTCCAAAATAGCACATACAAAGTCAGTTTTTATACCAATATATATATAACCACTGGGAAAAACTAGAAATTCACACATTGTGTATCGGCTATATTCTAAAATAGCCGATTATTATTTTTATTTAATTATTTATATTATCATTATTTTTATTCCACAAGGAGGCAGACTCTCCACAAGCCTAAATTTTATGTCACATGACATGCTTCTCTTTCACTCAGACCTGCCTTTTCAGTTTATATGAAGGTTCAAAAAGCTCAACAACTTTGCCTCATCAAATTTCAAGCAGTAAAACCTTTCTGATGTATTTTCTGCCTGTCTGTATTGGCTGATTGCATTCCATGCAGTTAACCTCCTGCAGTTTATGATTGGTTGTGTGAAAAGGTAGGTAATGTGTTACAGCTCCAGTCCAGACTCAATTATCTCAAAGCTATTGTTGTTTGGTTACGTAGTGCATACAAGCAGGTAAATATAGTGACCCAGAAAATGTTCACAGCCTGTCTGCATCTTACTCCCACCCGTCGTCTATTTTTACTGCATTGTTAGCTGCTAAATGGCCCTTTCCTCTCACTAATGCTTTATCACCCATACACTCCTTTTCGCCCTCCCTCTCTGCTCTCTTGCCTCTTTCCCTCCATCCCCATACTAGGGCTTTGACGTCCTTCCTGGTGAGCTCAGCAGAGGTCCTCTGTAATTAGCGCCCTGGTGGCTGAGTGGAGCATTTTTCCAGCCTGATGCAACACTTTGCAGGGCAGCTGAACTGGGTTGACCCTCCCATGCCCACACACAGCCCAGCATCGCTCCTGTGACCCACAGTCTCTTACTGGAAGCTCACACACTGGATGCTTTCAGAGGCATTGCTTGATTTGAGTTAGCAGTCTGTTGCATTTCTTACAGTACTTGTTGAAGAATCACTCTTTCTTTCTAATACTTACAATCCATTACCCAGAGTTAATTTTTGCAGGGGTGTGTGTGTGTGTGTGTTACACAGTTTCGGATTAGGGAGCACATGTTGCATCATTCTTTTTGGAAATTCAAAATCCAAGTTGCTTTTTGGGCTGATAAAAGGGTACATCAGAAGTTTGGTTGGCAGTGCAGCACCAAATGGTAAATGGATATACCAAAATGGTATATTCACAGACCACATGCCAGTCAGACAATGCATAGAGGACGTGGGATCCAGTCCTAAAATAATCTTCCTGGTTCAAGATACAAGTTAAGCTCTGATTACAGCACCTGTGGAATGCTGTCGATTACTGCAGAAAATTACTTGGAGTCTTCCCTCTCAATATAAATACAAGCAAAAATGGTTTACAATAATGAGCATATAATAGAAGTCTATTGGACAAGGATTTGTACTGGTATAAACTATAAGTTCCATTTCTTAAGTATAGTTATAAGACAAACTCTGTTATAGGCTAACATGAGACTAGTGTGATAAAATTGGGGTGACATGTACCCCCAACTTTTTTGTAGTTGAAACTATCTGGTGGCCACTTAGTATTCTCATGATGTCATCCATCAGCACCAGAGAAACGCTGGGAAGGACTTTTCATTCCTTCTCTCTCTGCACTGTTAAAATATGTTAAACAAATCTAGCTTTAATTTAGCTGATACTGGAGAAATCAGCTCTTCGATCCTTTTTTTATTTTTTTTGACTGAGAACCATTAATGATAAAAAAAAAAAAAACGGCTCTACTTGATTAAAGCCTATGATTGTTCAGCACGGAGGAGACGATAGGTATAACACGCAGCAAACATTTTCCCTGATAATGCTGTGATCAGCAATCATGTGTGATGGTACAGAATTGAAGAGTTTTCTCCAGTCATCTAGGAAAAAGAATCAGTACTGAACTGATGAGTGCCAAGTAGCAAGACCATGAGACACCACAGGAGTTCCTGTACCAAATGATTGGCCTAAAGCAGAAGGTACTGTTGTGTTCTACACAGGCGAACACGGATACTGGATATGAAACCCACACAGTTCAGAATGTGTTATTTCATACTGTTTCACAAGGCATTGGCCTAAAGCACAGTGACATTCGTAGAGAGTTGAGACCTCTTCTCTCAGACAACAGTATTTCCAATGAAACCCTACTGAGGCATGTCATAAAGATCGGCAATGCCGCTGTCAATATACACGTCATAAAATAGTGCATGCATACAGTGCCCAGTTTGAGCCTGACAGTGGGGCAAAAGAAGTGACAAGAGCTGATGAGGCAACAAAAGATGACCTATCAGCAGCTTAAAGTGTAAATAGAAGCCTTACCTAATGATGTTGATTCCCTAAAATAGCCCCTGTAGACAGAAAATCCTCATTCATGGTGTGATTACAGTGAGCAACAGCATCAAAGGCTGTCACAACTACAGCAACCACCCTAGCAGTCCATGGTGCAGTTCCAGCAGCCCACTTTACAATTCCAGCGTCCAACACAGTTCGCACCATCTGCCATGCCTCTGTACCAGAAAAACACACAGGTGCAGTCTTAGACCCAGTATCAGTCACCACTTCATCCAGGCCCACAGCATCAATACAGGTCAAAATCACAGCCACAGTCAACATCTAATAGATGGCCTCAGAGAAGAGACAAGCAGTCGAGGTGCCCAAACCGCAGAGAGAAAAATATGATCACCTGTTGCCATTGTTTTGTATGTGACGAAGAGGAACACAGAGCTGTTGGTTGCCTTAGGAAGCTAAAAGTTCAGGGAAATCGTTGCAGGGGGAACCAATGATCAAAGCAAAGCCACTGTCCCAGTTTGAAATGACACATGCTGCTACACCCATACCAACTTTGCCCAAACCAAATCCAAAATATTACCTCTCCATATTTATCTGATCAGCTTGTAGGGGACAGGTGCTTGCTGAAACATAGTATGAATTGTTATCCTGTCCATGTTTTATAAGACACAGGAGCCCAGGTGAGCATTACAGACCCTTACTGGAAAAATGTACTTGCCTCACATAGAGTTTCGTCCCCTCACTGAGATTATTGATCCACAGTAACTGGAAGTCATGTCCAGACCACGCTGAAAGTTGAACCACAGGATGTTGATATCCACTTGTCAAGTGTTGTTTTCCGGACAGCTTTGATCTTACCAGCTCTGTAGTTCTGTTTGAACCTGTCATTGAGTGCTCCCAGTTGGACCAGTTGGCGAGGGTCTTCTGAAAATTCACAACCCACAGAATCCAGTTGTTCAAATTCCTGTTGGCAATCCAGCATGCATAACATCACACTGCCTCGTAAGACCATATTGGGGAGCATTCAGACAGTCAGCAAAGTAATTGACATAGACCAAACACTGGCTTTTGAAGTAAACAGTATGGACTCCCTGGCTAATACCAAAGATGAAGAAAGGAACCCTACAGCACTTTGGCATCCTCCAGTTGATCTCAGTCATTTAAAGAAGGAACAGCAGGAGCTGGTAAAGAAAATGCTTTATGAAGAGCCAGCAGCCTTTGCACATGGAGAAGATGATATAGGATGCATTCCTAGCCTGCAGATGACTATTTTGATAAAGGATGACATACCTGTCCGAAGATAATATGCCTCAGTCCCTTAGCCGCTCTACAAGGAGATTAAGGAATACATTCAAGAACTGTTGGCTAGAGGGTGGATCGTAAAGTCCGAGTCTCCCTCCTCTGCTCCTGTCGTATGTGTAAAGAAGAAAGATGGCTCACTTCAGCTGTGTATTGATTATTGTTCACTTAACCAGAAGACAGTACCTGACAGACATCCTTTACCTCGTGTACAAGATCTCACAAACATGTTAGGGGGCTACAGCTAGTTTTACATTCTTGATGAAGAGAAAGCATATCACCAAGGGTTTGTGGTTGAGAAATCCAGATATCTGACAGCCTTCATCATACCTTGGGGGTTGTATGAGTGACTAAGTATTCCCTTTGGGCTGAACAACACACCTGCTGCTTTTCAGAAAAGCATGGAAGAGATTCTGGACTCCCTATGAGATAATTGCTACATACCTCACCTTGATGATATACTTTGCTATGCCAAGACTTTTGAGGACCATTTTGAGAGACTTAGAAGCATCTTAAAAGCACTGCAATGTCATGGGGTGAAACTCAGACCAACCAAAAGTGAGTTCTTCAAAAGAGATGTCCGCTTTGTGGGACATCTTGTTTCCGCTGAAGGTGTCCGTGTTGGTCCCAAAGATCTTAATGCCATTTTGTCCTTGAGAGTTAAGTCACCAAGCACCATTGGGGAAGTACGAAGATTGATAGGATTCTTAAGTTACTACAGAATGTATATCCAGGACTTCTCCAGAATTGCAAAACCGATCTATGATCTTCTGCAAGTAAAAGCTAATAACACAGCTTCCATCAAGAACACTGGTGGTCTGGACTGAAGAGCACAAGAACACCATGGGAATACTGACTGACTGTAGAGCCGAGGAGGGCAGGGCCGGGCTGGATTAACGCATGCCCGGTCCCCAATCAGCCTGATGGGGCACGCGAGGGATAAAGGCGGCCGGGGACGACAGTTCGAGAGAGAGAGAATTACAGGCAGCTGTACTGTGTGGTTTTTGGTTGTGTGTTTTTGGTTAAGTTTATTATTAAACTATTATTTAAGTTGTCAAGCCGGTTCTTGCTGCCTCCTTTCACTGAGAAGTATTACACTGGTGCCAAAACCCAGGAAGGAGGAGGGATTCCCATCGCAGGGTCCTCGACACTTCTGTTCACCCAGGGGAGCGCCGCTGTCATCCGACGGGGGACGGAGTAGCCCGACCACCTGGACTCGGGGAACGGCCGCCGTTCGCGAGGCGAGTGTGGACGGGACTCCCCGACTGCCTGGAGTGAGGGAGCTGGGGGCGGAGGAGTGCCCTGCCGTCCCCTGGGAACGTGGAGGGGTCGAGAGAAGACCGCCATCCGCGGGAGTGGTAGGGCGCTGACGGGCGGAGGAGTGTTCCCCACGGGACGCCGGGACGGAGGAGTGTTCCCCATGGGACGCCAGGAATGCGGAGGGGTGTTCTGTCCGCTGGGGGTCGGAAGTCTGACTCCGGTCCGCCCGGGGATGAGCGGCTGCCGTCCGCCTGAGAGGGTGGAGGAGTGATCGAGGACCACGCGATGGCGTATCAGAGAACGGTGAGTTTCTCTCTCTCCTCTCTCCTCGCTCCGTGTTGGCCTTTCCCTCGCCTATTTTGTTTTGTTGTTTTTCCCCTCCTGTCTCCTCCCAGGTCGCGGAAGGCGGGGATGACCCGCCGGCAATCGGGGCGCAAGGCCCCCCCCCAGAGAGGAAGGGGGGGATGTACTTCATACCGGGGGCTCCCCGGCCTGAGGCAACACCGGGAGGAGTGTAGAGCGGAGGAGGGCAGGGCCGGGCTGGAATAATGCACGCCCGGTCCCCAATCAGCCTGATGGGGCGCGCGAGGGATAAAGGTGGCCGGGGACGACAGTTCAAGAGAGAGAGAATTACAGGCAGCTGTACTGTGTGGTTTTTGGTTGTGTGTTTTTGGTTAAGTTTATTATTAAACTATTATTTAAGTTGTCAAGCCGGTTCTCGCCTCCTCCTTTCCACTGAACCCCCTTACACTGACATACTTACCCATCCACCTGTATTGGCTTATCCTGATTTTAACTTCCTATTCACTCTACATACTGATGCATCTGAAAAGGGTCATTGCATATGGATCAAGATTCCTTAATAATTCCTGAAAATAATTACAACCTTCATTCCAGCAAGCTTGAATTCCTAGCTTTGAATTGGGCCATATGTGAGAAATTTAGAGATTGTCTGTTTTATGTTCCTCACTTCACGGTGTATACTGACAACAACTCCTTGACCTATGTGATGAGTAATTCCAAGCTGCATGCAGAGGCTCATCAATGGGTTGGAGAACTATCAGATTTCCATTTTGATATCAGGTACTGGTCAGGAAAGTAGAATATTGATGGTGACTTACTCTCTCATTGTCCCTTGGACATTGAACATTATGTAGCTTCATGTTCAGAGGAGATGTCTGATGATGCAGTCCATGTAACCTGGAAAGGAAGCCAAGTAGAAATGAAGAGAGATGTGGCCTGGATAGCTACTCTTGACACAGCCCAAAGCCCAAATACTAGCAGCATGTCCACAGAATTTACTTTTCATGGCTTTCTGTCAGCAGTTGATCACAGTGAATTAGAAGATCTTGCTGTTGGAAAAGTATTCAAACTTAAAGAAAACAACCATACTCTCACCTATGAAGTCAGAAAAGGGTTATGTAGCCCAGCCAAGAAATCATTGCATGAGTGGGAAAACTGCATTATGAAAAGGGCTTGCTGTACCGCAAGACCACTCATCAGAAACAAATAGACTTGCCTTCTGAATTCAGGAAGAAGGTCCTGAAGCATTTTCATGAGAAAATGGGTGATGTTGTCACAGAGAGGGTAAAACATCTGGGCAGAGAGAAATTTTATTGGCCATACATGAAAAGGGACATTGAAGATTATGTTACCAGAAGATATTCATGCATCAGGCTATACAAATAAAAATGACTTGACATCAAGCAAAAGATTGTAACCCATGAGAAGGCTCTCATTGGAAGCATTACCACCACTTTACCCCTCAAACTAGTCTCTATAGACTATCTTAACTTAAAGTAAGTAAAGTAAAGTAAAGGTGGCTTTGAGTACATACTGGTTGTAGTCGACCATTTTACCAGTCTGGAAGAACAGCAGCAGAAAAGATATTTAATGACTTCATTCCATACTTTTGATTTCCCAGTAAGCTACATCATGACCAAGGAAGAAAGTCTGAGAATTAACTGTTCAAAACCTTGAGAAATCTGTCTGGAGTTGGATTTTTAAGAACCACCTCCTACGATCCCCAATGCAATCCTGCTGAGCAGTTCAATAGGACTCTACTGAAAATGTTGAGAACACTTAAGGAGAAAGAAAATGAGAACTGGAAAGAGCATCTAGCATGTGCTGTCCATGCATATAACTGCACAAGACATGGGGCAACTGGATTTTCACCCTTCTACGTAGTGTTTGGTCACTCTTCTCGCTTGCCAGTTGACTTACTGTTTGGACTGAACTCTGAAGAAACAGATGAGTCTCCGAAAAGATATGCTGACAAATGGGCCACATGAATAAAAGAAGCATACAGAATTGCAAGTAAAAACAGTAAGTTGTCTAGTGAAAAGAGAAAGAAATATTATGGTCATCAGTCAAGAGGAATCATACTACACCCTGGAGACAGAGTCCTTGTCCAGAACATGGTGAGAAAAGGTGGAACAGGTAAACTGAGGTCTTATTGGGAGAAACAAATCTAAATTGTTAGGGAGCAACTAAACAACAATCTAGACTACAGAGTCAGTCCAGAGAATGATGCTTTACAAACCTGTACTCTGCATAGAAATCTTTTACAACGTGTGAATGACTTACCTATTGACTTTCCTGTACCACCTTTGCCAATGTCACCTACAGAGGGAAGGGAAAAGAACAGAGTGATCAAACAGAGTGAAAGATTTCAATGAACAGTGACACAACTGATTTTGAAGTGCACATTACTGGCTGAGATTATTAGAGAGAAGAGTGGAAAGAATTGAAAACAGACAACCTACCTGGTCCAAGGAGAGAGATCCAACTCGCCAACAATAAACTGAAGAACCGACACCTTCCAGCCTCAGGAAGCCTGTAAGAGAAAAGAGACAAAGCAAACAAGAGAAGCAACTTAGGGAAAGAGAAACAGATGGACACTTACCTGTAGACGAAGAGATGTCCATTCCAGAGGGCATCCATGAAGGTGAAGACAGCATTCCACTGGTTAACACCTGTCTCAATGAATTCCCCTTCTACTGACCCATCAATTCATCTCAGAAAATCTACAAGAGACCAAATACCTACACAGAGACTTACCTACCCACATTTAGGCCAGCCCATATTACAGTCATATGCAGCAGTAAACACTGTAGTTTTTTTTACAAGGAACCAGCTATGCCAGTGGGGTCCACACTGGTCAGGTTAAAACTTGTGTTTAATTTATTGCATTGCGTCCAGCTTTTTTTTTTTTTTTTAGCATGTGTCAACAAAAAAGACCAATGAGCCAAACAGTTTCATCCAAAGTGATTTACAACTGAGGAACATTAGCAATTTGTTATACAAGCGTTAAAAATATCTTCAGTATCGCACTGCCAAGTTCTCAAAGTGGCTAGAGTAGTATAGATGCTAGCACAGAAGAAAGAGACAGACAAGGATTATTTTTAAATTGTTAAATAGTAAGTGCATTTAGTGTGGAGTAGTTAAGTGCTTGTAGAACAAATGTGTTTTCAGATGGTTCTTGAATGCTGAGATGGAATCAGCTTGATCATGTGGAGGTTGGAAGCTCATTCCAATACAGAGGAACAGAGAAAGTCAATGATCATGAAATAGACTTTGCGCCTCTTTGCGACGGGACCACCAGGTGCTGCTCGTTCACTGAACACAGAGAGCGAGTTGGGACATAGACCTGGAGGAGTGAATTGAAGTAAGAGGGTGTTGTTCCATTGGCTATCCTGAAGGCCAGAGTCAAAGCTTTGAATTTGATGTGGGCAGCTACTGGTCGTAAGTGGAGTGAAATCAAGAGTGGGGTGACGTGAGCCCTCTTTGGCTGATTGAAGACCAGACACACTGCAGCATTCTGGACCATCTGCAGTGGCTTAATCATGCTAGCTGGGAGGCTGGCCAACAGGGTAGTACAGCAGTCCAGTCTTGAAATGACCAGAGCTTGGACCAGGAGCTGTGTAGCATATACAGACAGGAAAGGGTTGATTTTCCTGATATTGTCAGTGAGTGTGAACCTGCAAGACCGGGCAGTTGATGAGATGTTGACAGTGAAGTTAAGCTGGTCATCCACCAACCTTCCCATGTTCCGGGCTGTCCTGGTTGGCGTTAGCGCAGTTGAACCAAGATGAATAGAGAGGTTGTGGTCAACAGATGGCTGGGATCACAAGGAGTTCTGCCTTGACAAGGTTAAGCTGAAGGTGACGCTCCTTCATCTAGGCTGAGATCTTCAAGAGGCAGGCAGAGATACAAGCTGAGATGGTGGGGTCGTCAGGCTGGAACGACAGGTAGAGCTGCATACAGAGCCGTGGGATGTAGGGGTGCAGGGGGTGCTGCAACACCCCCTGTCGGCATTGCAGCACCCCTGTTAAGTGCTGTCAAACCATTGTATTCTGTGTTAATCTCGTTAACAAAAGTAATGACGAAAATGTTAAGGGGTATTTTTGTTATTTTCTCAGCAGCGGCCAACCCTAAACCCCCCAGCACCAATCAAAAATCCCCCCAACCCCACGTCCATCGGTCTGTAGCACCCTCTGTTCAAAATCTGTTCCCATGGGCTTGTTACCACTGTTAGTAACGGTTCCAGTAGTTCCCACTTCAGTATGGTTCAATGCTCCAATAAAATACAGCCTACTGCAACAAATTTACTTGGAGAAGAAATTATAAAGAGAGTGAAATCAATTTTGATTTCATGATAAAATTTGTCTTGGGGACAGGCCGGGTTTCAGGTTTCAACTGAAAGAAATAGTTCACCCAAAAATGTTAATTCTCCCATCATTTACTCACCCTCATGCCATCCCATATGTGATTTTCTTTCTTCTTCTGAACACAAAGATTTTTTAGAAGAGTATCTCAACAACATAGGTCCATACAAGGCTAGTCAACAGGGTGTAAAACTTGAAGCTCAAAAAAGTACATAAAGGCAGCAAAAAAGTAATTAATACGAATCCAGTTGTTTAATCCATGTCTTCTGAAGAAATATGATAGGTGTGGGTGAGAAACAGATCAATATTTAAGTTCTTTTTTACTATAAATCCTCCTCCCTGACCAGTAGGTGGCGATATGCAAAAAAAAAAATTGCAAATCACTAAAAACTAATGAAGAAGAACTCTCAGGGGAGAAGAGCGATATAGGAGGGCTGGAGTGGAGACTTATAGTAAAAAAGGACTTAAATATTGATCTTTTTCTCACCACACCTATCATATCACTCTTTTTATGCCCATGCTTCTATTGAGAATAAAAAAATTTTAATAAGAAACTGAGTGATTTTTGTTTTTTTGTTTTTTTTGTCTGTTGTTTTGAACTTGAAACACTGAAACAAACAAGGGAGCAGGGAGAAACCCACAGAACATTTAAAACCACTTGTACAGGTGGAAGTCTGGTAATGTAAGTGTGGTCATACTACCCCAGCCCTTAGATCAGGCTTACCATACCACATCCTGTCCATTCTGTGTGATAACTGCTGATGAATGAGCAATGTAAACAGATTTTAACCCTAGTAAGCAACCTTCGGCAGACATCCCCTGCCCTCCTCCATCCTACCGCATTGTCTTTTGTGTCCAGCAGTCTGAGAATCTGACCACAAGACTCCCATCTCCTTTTTCAAAGCCCACCTCTGATGTGGCTTCTCAGAAGTCTTTCTAACCCTCTTTATTTCTCTCGCTACCCCAAATAGTTCAAGCTGTAAAAACTTAGATTCTTTATAGAAATAGAGTCAGATTTGGCAGTTCTGCTTATCACAAAAAAGCTGGAAATCACTGCCTTTTAGCAGGGCCATTTCCACCATAGAAATTAAAACAAATGGTTCTCAGAATAAAGGTTGATTAATATGGATTTTTCAATGACCACTTCTTAAGCTTTATATGAGGTTCCACCAGTCTTAAATATGTGATTATTACGCTGCCTTTTAGACACTTTATGGACACATTGTTTAAAAAAAAGAAAGTAGTATTTGTTGTTCTTCTTATGCACCATTTTACACCTTGTTTTCCATGTTTCTTTTACTTTGAGTTAGACCTTGAGATGATGACATGGATTTATACAGTATATGAGAACCATATGTGGTTTAGTGTTGTAAAGTGGAGGAGGGGCAAAGGATCATAATGCAACACAACTTCACGAGAAAAGAGGGACCCCTGGGAAAAGGAAATATTAAAGACAGAGACCAGGGGAACATATACCTCATGCTTCTGATGTGGCAGTACAGTCATTAAAGTCATAAGGTGAAGAAAAATTGCAGTGAACTATTGGAGGTCCGATTTGAAGCAGGGGGGTTTCCTGGAGGATGTGACTGGGTTAGAGTGAGGGAAGTTGGGTTTGGTGAGGCAGAGGGGGAAGGGTAAAAGACTGATTCAGCAGCTCCTGGTGGGGAGTCTTTTCCTCCCGCTTTGAAAATGTTTACCTTTAAAGAGTAGGAAAAAAAACCAAAGCTATGAGTTAAGAGATGTTGTTTGTTTTACTTCCTACAATATGTTTTTTCACAATGCCTCATCTGGCATTGTGGAAAAAACAATCCTCTGCTCATACCACACCCTGTCTTAAATGTTGACTGTATGTTTCCCATAGCTCAACAAATGTGTTCAGGTGCCTCTAGTCTTTTATGTGCATTTCCAGCTTATTCAGCATTACCAAATAGATTTATTCTATACCAGCACTTAACAAAAATATGCAAAGCCCCATGTAAAGATATGCTTACTCCTTAATGTCAGCCTTTGACTGTAAAAGCACGCACACTTACTATACTGTATATCTGATGTGTAAGCTGGAATGATTATGTTCTTGTGAGGAATATATCTGTCACACATAAAGACCACAGAAATGCAACTGTGATAACACATTGTGCACATACTAAAGCAAATGAAAGATATCAACAGAGGACGCAGAAATTTTTTTTGCCATTGTCTATCTATTGTTTAAATCTATTTTTCTGTCTGGAAATGTACTAGACTCAACTAGAGAGCACCAATTGTTGGCTAAATACAATGTAGCTGTTTACTAGGTGTTAGAAAGTCTTCTGAGTCTGATCCGTTGGTGAATTTGTGGCTTGAAACTAAAACCATGTGTAACCTACATTAAGACTTTGTAAATTTGACTGCATCAGTGATGTACAATTACATCCTTTACAGGCCTGATCATATAAAAATGTGTTTCCTTTTAGGAGTGTCATGTGTGCATGTATTGAGCAAACATGTTAAAGAAATTATTATAATAAAATCACTAACACAATTTTCTTTCTAAAACATTTATATTTTCTCTTTATACATATAATCCTCTCTCTTCATTTAGACAGTTACAGTATCTGACTTATAAATAGTTGATTTTTGGTTAAATAGCTAATTCCTCAAAATGGTAACGTTTAATGGCTTTTCTTTCACACATTCCTTCAAACTCCTTTATTTGACATTTTAAAGTCTGTACTTTTTATCTTTAGTCTAGGAAAGACAGGAATTTTCTGGCTAATGAAACGTGGACAGAACCTCTGTGAAGTAATGGTGTTAAATAGCATGAAACTGACTTTCAAAAAGCACAGCAGTGTCAGGAGGTAAAACAGATAACAAAAAGCAGGCAATAAAAAAGTGTGCAAAGTGTGTTCTGAGAGAGAGAGAGACTTTAAATGTTTGTGGCGCTGCTTAATTTTTTCAGTTAAGCCAGTTTAGTGAGTTAAAAAAAAGTCACTGAGCAGAAACTGAGGAAACTCAGATCTACTTGCCTGGAGAAAAGAGAGAGAGAGAGAAATTGAGGGAATTGTGGGCAGCTCAGAAAGTGCTGAGGTTGTTTTTCATACTGCAGAATCAGCTGGGAAAAGATTGAACTTGCTTAAAACCCGCACAGGGTGAAAAATACTTGTGTAGGGGGATACGGTCGGACTGAAATATATACAAAAGACAGCCTTTAAGAGCAACAGTTCACAATTCGATGAGACATAGGATATTTCATCCAAAAATTCTAATTATGTCATCATCAGCCTCATGTTATTTCCAAACTTGTATGACTTTCTCTATGGAACACAAAAGTCAAGTTTTGAAGAAACTCTTGCAAATGCAAATAAAATGAATGGGGACTGTGGCTAACATTCTAATTTTGTGTTCCATGAAAAAGAGTCATATAGGTTTAAAACAAGATAAGGGTGAGTGAATGATGACAGCATTTTTATTTTTGGGTGAACTATCCCTTTAAACAGTCTTTGAAGGTCTATCCCAATTCTTGCTTTCTTGTTTAATCACACTTCACATGTTTAGACAGATGTTTGATCAGGAACAAAAAAAGGTTTTCATTTTAATGATCTGAAAAGAACAGTGTTTGTGGAGGGCATCCAGTGCCAATGCAATCTTATAGGTCCTTTCATTTATATTACATCAACAGTATGTAATCAGACAAGCCCTGTTTGCCTCTCTTTGTCCTGCAGTTGAAGCAGTTTGGATTCCAGATGTTGCTGATGGAATTCTTTTTCAGTGTTGGCCTCCATATGTCCATCCCCCTTGCCTCCCTTAAGCCTCGTGACTGGCCTCTGAGAGCCAAAATGAACTATTTCACAAAGACTCTTATATCTAACAGTAAGTGCACTGCAAAAAGATAATTTTCGTAATCAGTTTTCAGATGAAAATATCTCAACATCTTGAAAACAACATACATTTCCTTGAAAAGTAAAACTGCATAAGAAATTAAGACTCAAGATTTTCTATTAACATTAATCTAACTCAATTTAATTAGATTTATGCTTAAAACAAGAAGACTGTTTTTTTTTTTTTTTTTTGCACTATACATTCCACTGTACTGGATCTATCTTCATTATGTGAATACCAACACATATGGAACTGCGAAAGTCATCTCTATCTTAGACACACATATGATTTTGCCTCAATCATTATCTGGAAGTGTAATTATTCTCAATGACACACACACACTTGTATTATAACTGAGAAATGTTTCCTTATGAACTGTGCCAAAGGGTTTGCAAAATTATAATCATTCCTGGTTTCACTTAATCCTTGGACATAACCTGCTTTTTCCATCCCACTTATATGGCCAAGTGTTTCCGAGTGCCAGCAAGAGGGAAGAGAAAGAAGTATGGACAAAAATGACAAGAGAGAAATGCATTTCTATGCAAAAAAAAAAAAAAAAATCATGTAGTTGTTTTGCAGGAAGTTTGTCTTATTGTGTGGTAATTATTTATGGCATTGGATGAGATTCCCTAATTTGAGGTCTTATTTTAAAGGGGATTTAGGGAGGTAAAGAGAAGTTTGGAAAATATAGCTAAGGAAAGTTTGAAGTCTTGGACTGGGATGCAGGTTAAGAGGAACAGCTGGAGAATAGGATAGAGAGAACTGCATTTCCTTTCAAATCAGTGTTGAACAGGAAAGTGAATGGGAAAAAGGGCTTAACAAATCTAGGTTTTGGAAAAACATGTTAAACAACATTTTTAAAATATTGCAGAAAGTAACAAGCCTAAAGAAAGAAAAATCTGACAGGAAAGAAAACACAAAATATTTTATTTCTGACTTTATAAACATAAAAAAGGTTTGAAAGAAAAGCACAATTAATTTTTTAGATAATGATCATCATCATTCAATTATTATTATTATTATTGTTTTCCCCGCTAATTTTATATTCCAAACTAAAAAAAATAGCACCACAAGTTTTGAATAATTGTAAACACAAGCAGTGAAAATTCATATTTTAAATTTATTTCAGTTCAAAAATATAAAACCCACCCATTCACTTACCCCAAAATTAAGGCCACTTCATAAGACATACATTATTGCCTGTCCAGCAGGACATTTTAATGACAATTGTTAATAATAATAATAATAATAATAATAATAAAAACACATTCTTGTCATGGTGAACAATAACAATACTAATAGTCATAATGATAATGACATCATCATTATCAATAATAGTAATTATTTAAAATACAGTACAATATAAAGCTATACTACTTGAGGACACAGACAGACAGCACAGCTTTGCAGACTTCTAAAGGCACTGTTAGTGGGTTAAGTATCAATATCTTTGAAATGGTAGTTCTTTGGTTCTTTAAACTGTTGCATGGGGTGGGAAGGGCACAGAGACTGCAGCCCTTTGCTATTTTAGTGTTTAATGGGATAGTTCAGGATTTGGAAGAACAAGAAGGTGAGTAAATGATGACAGAATTTTTGGATGAACAATCCCTTTTGAACTGTGCATCTGGGAACCATTACAAATAGTACTGCTGTGGCACCATGGTACAGTGATGTTATCTGATAATACCATGGTAATGAATGGTTATGATATTGATGTTCCATGGTAACATGAATATGGTAATCAAAGAATACGACTTCAAAGAATATCATGGTATTGTCATGGTACATGTCCAGTACCATCAGGGTTCCCATTCCTTTTGACCAATGAAGGATGTTGAAAAATATGTAAAATATTTTTGTGAAATTACACTTACAAAGATCAATTTCTTGCCAATAGAATATTGCAGAGCACAAACAGAAAAATGGTATCCTCAATATAGAGATTACTACAACTTTTCTAAATCTAGAAATCACAATTTTAAAATTCCCTGACATTTTCAGGTTTTCCATGACTCTGAGAACTACGAACCATGGTACCACATGAGAATATCCATGATAGTACCATGGTTCTTTTTGGTTCTTGATTTGTAAGTGAGGTTGCATCAACCTGAGATAAGTACAAAGTCTACTGAAAATCTGTCAACATCTGGACAAAACACTGTTTTTGACAGAGGGTAAGAATTCACAATGAGTCAGACATACAACAACCACAACTACAAAATTACATTTTAAAAAAGGCTAAACAAACAGCGATAAGCTGGCGTCATGGACTACACCAGAAGGGAAAGAAGAGAAAAACAGTAAGAGAAGAGGGGAGAGATGAAGTAAAAGTGAAACAGGTGAAAAAGTGAAAAAATCAAGTACTATATGCCTTTTTAGAGCTTGCAGGAAGAGCTTGGCACAGGTGTAAAAGCAAAATGTTTAAAGGGATAGTTCACCCAAAACAGAAATGTTTGTTATTTATTTTCCCTTTTGTCGTTGCAAAGCCATATGACTTTCTTTCTTCTGTGCAACACAAAATGAGATATAAGGCTAACATTCTGCTTAAGATCTCACATTGGGTTTCACGGATAAAAAGAAACACAAACAGGTATGAACAACATTAAATCAGTAAATGATGACAGAAATTAAATTTTTGGGTGAACCAACCCTTTAAGACCACTATTTACAAAATATTAAAAAAAGGAGTGGCATAATTTTTAAAGTAAACAATAAAGGGTCCCTTTTTGACTTGTGCTTCTCTTTTTGCTCTGCTTCTATAAACCCCTTCTTGCATTCTCCTAATTCTCTCCTCTCCTCCACTTTTTTCCTCTGTTCTCCCTTCTTTAAACCTTTAAACCTTGTCCAATAGGGAGCGTTGGCAGTAGAGCAAGCGTCTCGGTGTGCCATACCTACGGAAGAAAAGCAGCGCTCCGAGCGTGAAGATCACGCATACCAGGAGCATGAGTGGCACCACGACAGCTGCCACCCCTCCACGGCTGCTGGGTGCATCTTCAACCTCAAGTATGATCACCTCTGTCTCCTCCTTTGTGCCCTCATCCTCAGTCTTGTCTTCCTCACGTCCACGCTCACGTTCACGCTCGCGTTCGCGCTCGCGCTCGCGTTCGCGCTCACGGTCACGGTCACTTCCTCCATCACCGCCGGTTTTGGGCTCTTCATCAGGACAACCCATCCAATCTTTAAGTGCAGACTTGGGGTATCCAGGCTCCACTCTTAATAACTGGTTATTAAACTTCCAGTACTTATTGGCTTTGTAGAAGTAGGTGTAACCTGTGAATTTTGGAAAGCAAAGATCAGGTTAGGGTTAGGGTTAAGAACCACCACAGTTCCTATGCATTGCAAGAATGCACACTACTATAAAGAGCAACAGTCTGGTTCTCTAAATCCAATTCATGTTCTCTATAGGCGAACTGATTTGTAAGGATAACTTATAAACAATTAAAGACAGACCAACCATGACCTCTAAGATTGTTAATCGATGGTACTGTATATGCTTCAACTGACGTCATCAGTTAGTTATTTCAACTTCATAAAAATAAAATAAAAAAAAATAAACTAGCTGTGAATCCTGAAGAGAAAGATCCACCAATCAGAGAATAGCAGTGAACAAAGTGCACCAAAGTGAGCTCTGTAGCGACTGCCCACTTCCATAAAGCACTATGAATGACGTAATCAAATCGGTCTCCCTACAGTCTAAAACGACTTATATATTTGTGTATGTCTGAATATTTTGCAATAGAATTAACACCAATTAACAACTTGAAATCAATAGTTTTTCAATCGTTTTTATTTCTATTAAGTCATTTGCAATTCTTCATGGGATTATAGTTTGTGCCCTCGTAAAAGACGGTAAGTCTTGTACCTTTGCTTTTTGCCCAATTTTCAAATACTTTTTTGATTCAAATCAAAGTTTGTAATGTTGTGTTTTCGCCCTTGGTTTGGTTCATGCCTTAGAACTCTTATGATGGATTGTACTAAATCCCTAAGGGAAAAATGAATGGAAAAAACACCAAGATGGCTGAAAAAGTGGGCGCTCTATTATTCCATGGCTCAGACAAAAAAGCATTAGCTTAATGTGTCTGCACTACTTATGTTAATTTTACAAGTGATTTGAAATCGTTTTCCGCAACACTTCCTCTTCAATCTGTTTTTTCTTTTTTCTTTTTTTTTATAAACAAAAAAGGTCTTTAAATTTTAGTCTTTGATTGCCCAAAAAGAAAAATAACAGATCATCACTTTTACTCTGTCAATACTTGTACTCTTAAAGGGATAGTTCACCCAAAAATGAAAACTATCTTATCATTTACTCACCCTCATGCCATCCCAATGTGTATGACTTACTTTCTTCAGCAGAACACAACAAAGATTTTTAGAAGAATATCTCAGCTCTGTACTGTACTGTAGGTCCATACAATGCAAAAGTATATATATATATATAGAGAGAGAGAGAGAGAGAGAGAGTAAAAAAGGACATAAATATTGTTCTGTTTCTCACCTAGACCTATTATATTGCTACTGATGATATGGATTTAAACACAGGAGTCTTATGGACAACTTTTATGTTTCCTTTATGTGATTTTTGGAGCAACAAAGGTCTGATCACCATTCAATTGCATTGTATGGACCTACGGAGCTGAAATATTCTTCTAAAAATCTTCGTTTGTGTTCTGATGAAGAAAGAAAGTCACACCCATCTGGGATGGCATGAGGGTGAGTAAATGATGAAAGAAATTTCATTTTTGGGTGAACTATCCCTTTAAAGGCAAGCTCTCCGAAAGCTTTATGACAGCACATGTGTGGACATTGTCAATGTGAATAGGTGTTTATTTGAGTTAATGCAGAGTTTTTTGTGCATGTGTCTGTCTTAAAGTATACATATTAAGATAAAGAATGAGCAAAGAACACCTATTTTAGAATAAAAAGAAAAAATGTTATGCATGAAAATGAAACCTTAAAGCAACAGTTCACCCAAAAAGGATATTCTGACCTCAAATGCATAGTCTGGAGATAGTAAAAAAAAAAAAAAGAATAAAAATAAAGAGACGAAAGACTCACTTTGATCTCGACTCATGAAGGCAGCCTTGATGTTGTCTGGAACGCCTTGCCATTTACTCATAGGTTTGGGGTAGTCTGAATCCACTGACTGCATTTCTTCATTGTAACGATAATATCTGATTGAAGATAAGAAATATACAGGTAAGTGTTTCATATACAGGTACATTTCCTCTGTGCTCAACTGAGTCATGCTTCACACTGTATTATGGGATATCAAGCAATACTGACTTGTTTCCTCTGAAGAAGTACGTGTTGCCAGTTGGGGTGTATAAGAGGGCTGCATCCAGTCTGTCCTTAGGGAGACCATTGCCCATCTCTCTTAGGGTCTTCGGGTATCCTGACTCCAAGTTTGACTCCTCAAACACCCAATGCCTGTCCCCTGAAAACAAGAGAAGACAAATGTATTTATTTTGGAAACTGGAGCAATAAGCAGGCCTTTTAAAGATGATGGACAAGTTTTTCCCACTTCTTTCCAATGAAATCAGAGGACAGAATAGGACCACTACCTTTGAAGAAGACAAATTTTCCATCTTCTCTTTCATAGGCAGCATTAATAGTTGTCGGCAGACCTCTCCAGAAATGTCCAATTGGCATGGGGTAATTTTCCATAACTCGATTATTACGGACACGCCAAAACCACTTATCCTAAAACATAGAGACAGAGCTATTGATGAATACATATACAATACATGCACATACAATATGTAATCCAACTCAATATGTTCACAAATATTCCATTAGTACCTTAAATACAAACATTTCTCCTCTGAAAATGGCAATGGTGTCAAAATGGCCCTCACAGATATCAGGGCCAAAGCTAGGTCCTCCTGGCCTGTGTGGTGTGGGGTATGGGGTGTGGTGGGGGGTCTGAGGGGTGACGGGTGGTCGTGGACGGCCTCCGGTGTTTGGACCTACAGAGCACAAAAATATGAAAATGTTTAATGTTATCTACAACTAGCAAATGTCTTCATTATGGTTATTCTATATACTGCTTGCAAATATTTGTACTAGCTCTTCATAGTGGTCGACCGATATATCGCTGAGGCCGATAAATCGTCTGATATTCTGACTTTTTTTAATTATCGCATCGGCCGATAAATTTTCCTGTTTGGACGATTTGTTTCTTGAGGGAGCCAAAAATCATCTGCTTGCATGTGAAGCGACTGAGACATGTAAACGACCAGTCACGGTTCGTTTTATTGTTATGTGCCATCGTGTTACAACAATAATAGACCGGTGTGCAACACAGTCTCATTTAAATGGTCTGCATATCAGAGCCATGGCAGACACGTTAGAGCTCATAATGTTAAAGTGCTTGCCTGTTTCATTCTCCCTCTCTCTCCAAGTAACATTTAACTGTCTTGTCTAATGATAAAAAGGCAAACATTAATAAAACTAATATCATATACCGTCTGCAAATATGCACATATCTCTTTTAAACTGATGTAATAAACAAACCTCACAAAACTTGAGCAGATCCAACATTCTGTGGAGCACTCAAAAGTTATCTAACCCTAACCCTTCTATCAGCCTCTCCTCAGCAATTCCTTGTCACTTTTAACTTTCTTTTCTAATGATAAAAGGCAAATATAAAAAACATCTATTATATACCATCTGCAAATATGCAGATATCTCGTTTAAACATATATAATTCACAAACCTCACGAAAATCCAGCATTTTCTTCCCATCGAGCGCTCATCAAATATCTTCCTTTGAAGCGCATATTCTATCAGCCAGAATCAAAAACTTAAAGATCAGGATCAAAAGTTTCTCTGATTCACAAATCATGACGGTCACACCATGACAATCCAAGCAGGTGATCCAGGCCATTTAAAATATCAGGAGAATGCTGCTCGCGCTGGATCCGCAAGAGCACGTGAGAGCAACTTCAAAGTAAAAGCACTTCACATGTGCTACAAGTAAATGTCTTATTCACTATGCACTGAATGTGCAATTGGTTTGATTATGTAATTTTTTGAGAAATTGCGATTGCTAACGTGGACATGCCATCTATGGTTGCTGGTGTACTATGTGTACTGTTATTTCCTTTTTCCTAATATATTAACATTTCTTCATGTGCAAATAAATGACTAAAATTTTATGACTAAACAGAAATCAGAAGAAACTGCTATCTACCATTTAAAATACAATATTATTTTTTTTAGATTCTTTTTTACAAAGTTAAAGTTTTGAGTGAAATTGAGTAAATATAGTGCTAAATAAGAGTTTATAATTTTTTTAGCAATTTTATGTTTATGTTATTTACTATATTAAATTGTGTCATATATCAGCATTGTATCTGCCTATCGGCCACCCTGCTCTCTGGATATCGGCATCAGCCATTAAAAAACCCATTTCGGTCGACCACTAGCTCTTTACTACATCATAATTTTCTAGCAATTCTGGAACTTTTTATTGCAGCACTTTTCATGATACTGTCTCCCTAGGATGAATTGCTTTTTTAGTTTGTTGTAACATTCAAGACACATGGATAAAAGCATCTACTACATTGATAAATGTAAATGTGATGAGGAAGAGGGCGTGGCCAGGACGAGAGGATTCACGCCTGGCGCTGTTTTGTCCAATCAGCGGGAGAGAGAGTCGTACAAAGCTGTCTGTGTGTTAAACGCTGGAAAGCTATTTTAAGTTGTTATTAAAGACTGACCTTTTTGAGTTGAAGTCACGTTTCCCATTTCCTCCTCTACACCACAAATGAACCCCGTTACACTAGTGCCGAAACCCATAAATTTGGAAGAAATATACGTCGGCATGGAGTCCTCACCATTGGTGGAAGTTATCCAGTCCCTCGCCAGCATGCATCATGCTCAACATCAGGCCCTGATTGAACTGCGCCAGGACCAGGATCACAAATTTCAGGAGGTGCTTCGGCTCAAGCAGAGGACTGGCAGGCGATCCAGAGCTGCACTGGGAGAAAGCCCCGCCCGTGACCCTGGACACAACAGCCTCCATGCCTCCGGTCGCCCTCATGAAAATGGGGGCAGAAGATGATCCGGAGGCGTTCCTAGACCTCTTCCAGAGAACGGCCGAGATATGGAGCTGGACGCATGCTCAGTGGGCGGACAGATTCATCCCACTGTCGTCCGGGGAAGTCCAGCTCGCGGCGCAGCAACTACCGCCGGCGAGTATCCTGGTGTACAATAACCTGAAATCCATCTTGCAGCGATTTGGTCGCAGCCCCAAACAGCACCGACAACTCTTGTGTTCGATGAAGATGGACACGCGCGTCTGCCCTTTGCCTTCATGCAACAGCTCTGTGACGCCTGCCCGGAGGAACTGCTGCCATCCGCCAGGGGACGGAGGAGCCGCTGCCAACCACCAGGAGGCGTAATGCAGTGTCATTGCCCAGCGCTGCAGAGGATCGCTGGACAGCTGGCTGAGGACCGAATGGTGGCGTTTTCAGGAACCAGAGGTTTTTTTTTATTTTCTCTGTCTTTCCCGCTATCTTTCTCTCTCCCCTCCCCTCATCCTACCCAGGTACCCATGAAGCGGGTTAGACCAGCCGGCGACGGAATGGCCGAAGGGGCAATTTCTCCCCTCCAGGAAGGGAGGGAGGGGGGAGTAAGTCAGACCAGAGGTTTCCCCTGAATCGGGCGGTGGGGGTATGTGACGAGGAGGAGGGCGTGGCCGGGCCGAGAGGATTCACACCCGGCGCTGAGTTGCCCAATCAGCGTGAGAGAGATAAAAGGAGGAGCCGGGGATGCCAGAGAGAGAGAGATAGACGCACGCAGTGTTTTGTGTGTGCACTTTTGTTATGTTTCAGTTCAGTGTTTTATGTTGAATTAAACATAAAAATAAAATATCAATAAATTATCTGTAATATCTGTAATATCTACACATCTTCAAAAGAACTATAGTGTGGTGGAACTATTTAAAGTTGTAAAGACATTGCCTTCCTTACCATAAAGCTGCTGAATGCCTCTACGGTCATCTTCAGGAAGTTCAAAGTTCTCTGTGTCCATCCACTGGTAAAAGGGAGCCATGATGGCAGAGGGGTCATTGGAGTGTTCCAAACCCAGGGCGTGACCCAGTTCATGCACAGCCACCAGGAACACGTCATTACCTGCGTGAAATTAAGAGATAACCATGTTAGGTTAAAGGAATAGTTCACCCAAAAATTTAAATTCTCATATCATTTACTCACAGTAGTGTCACTTGTAGTGTAGTCTACAATAAAACTTTTTGAATATTAGCATTTAGGTCAAAGCAGGAAAATTCAGAGAATAAAAAAAAGCTTTTCAGACAAAGATGTTCCAAACAATCTCATGAAAAGGTAAGGCTGAGTCAAGGCCTGGGGCCAAACCCAGTGCAACAAAAGCATGCACATATCCAGCAAACACACCTGCTTTGGCATGCCTTTTGCTTTCTTACACAAATATTCAAAGCAGGCCATTCTAAGTTTATCTACGCTCTTTTATGCATGTTTTAACAAGAACCACCAACCATACTGACATATTTGTCAAACAAATGAGAACCCTAGGGGATCCAGAGTATTCCTTAATTTCTACTGATATTTGCACTCTTTACCCAACAGATCACGGTTGCCGATTGTCCAAGGTTCTGCTGCATCAAAATGTGTGTCCCCTCCTATGCCATTGCCTGGGAAGTAGGCATGGGCCAAGAAGCCTCCTTCACCATCAAATGGACTGGCATCACCATGGAAACCATCAGCAAAGAAGAGCATGATGTCTGCAAAGTTTTCAACCTTGTCTCTGATGTCACTGTAAGGGATCTCTCTGAATCGCAGAGGTGTAACACTTTCCCACACTTTGAAGGCTTTTCTGATTGCCTCAAAGGTCTCGTACTCCCCAACCTTTGGTGTGTAATTCTGTATACTGAGAAGGAGAAAAAGATGATAAAAAAGGGTGAATTGGTGAGGCAATCAGAGAAAAGTAGGCCTTAGGAAAAAGAGGAATAAAGGCAGGAGAGGGGAGAAAACAGTGATTTACATTACAGACAAGTCACACAGGAATTTTGGCCCAGGTTGCAGTGGAGTCTTATAGCAGGGCTGAAGATGACTTTTCCATAAGTGTGGTGTGTATTTACTGAAGAATTCCCACTGCCAAATCTAAACGTTTATGACAGCAAACCTCAATTAATCGGTAATGGTTCGGTCTGAGTATTTGGGCCTAAAATGACCTAAATACAGTTTAAAATTCACTTTTCCTTTATTGATCGAGCAGAATTAATTTAAAGGGATAGTTCACACAAAAATGAAAATTTTGGAGTGACATGAGGGTGAGTAAATGATGCCAGAATGTTCTTTTTTTGGGTTGTCCCTTACCAAAATGTGACGTCATTTTTATCCCACTTCAGTCCCTGGATCGCATAGCGCTTCTTTCTCAGGTTGCTCTTCAGTTCTGTTCCAAACTTGTCTGGGACGCCACAGCGGGGCCTCTTCATTGCCCTGGCAATCACCATCCAACACATTAGATCATCCACCGCACAATAGATTTAATTTAAGTTTGAGTTTGGACAGGATGTTAATTTCTGTCCTCATATATTCTACATCTTCCATGCACCATTGCACACCAGTGGTAGATTGCTGACACAATATACAAAGTTTTCCATTCCACATATTTATTTATTTATTAGCTCTTTAATCTTCTGAACTGGCCACAGGTGATCAGTAAAGCACAGCTCCCATGAAGGGAGAAAGGTATCACCTAACTGAAAATTTATTTTTTTGACATGAAGGATGCATAGACTTTTTAAAAACATGCAACTGTCAGCTTTTACAGAAATGCAACCCTAGACATGACAACACTTGTTAACACAATAGTAAAATGTATTCTAAAAATGATCACTTAAAACCACTATGTATACAGTATGCAAGCAGCTGACTTACGTAAGAGTAGCGGGATCCATATTGCCAGTGATTTTCAGGCCGTAGAATCTCTGCATGGCAGCAATGGCAGAGGAGACAGAGTGTGGAGAGCGAGCAGTGTGTGTCCGGAGATCACCGGGTGGCAAGTAACCATATTGCTGTAGCCATGCCTAGAACAAGAGAGGTAGGTAACAAAAGTAACAAAAACTTTTCTTTAACAAATTTATCTTACAAGTTTAATGGATGTTGAAATATTTTATTTGTTTTTTCCGTTTTTGAGTTTAGGATAACATAAGGGCATATTTTGACAGTGTCATCCATGATAGTTTCTGTTATGTGACTTCATTTTAGAAAATAAGCACTTTGGTTGTAATAATTTCCCCTTCCATTAGCACAATTATACATTTGGTGCTGCATAAGTTTGATACATGAAAGTGAGTCATTTTTATTGAGTTGGGGTACTAAATGGATAGTTGTGCCCCTGATATTGACACATTGGGCGCTATTTTAAGAGCAGCATGCGCTAAGTCTAGGTTCAAGTGGGTTTGGCAAACTGTCTGCAAAGCACTAATGGGCTGGGTGCAATTTATTTCTGAAGTTCTTGCACTGTCTGCGTCTTATTATATACTCCATTCCCTGACAAACATCAGTGATATAAATAAAGACAGCACATTTACAAGAATTTGGTAGTGTGTATGGACTGTATATAATGGATTAGAAGAATAGAAATATGGACTTATGCTCTTTTGTGCATTAACTGTGTCCTTGTTGAATGTCAGGCATATTTCTATGACAGTAAGATGCACCTTTTATAGACAGGGAAAATGTGATTCTCGTCAGGATTTGGATGTACACTCTGTTTAATTGTATATTTATTGTATACAGTCTTCTTATTTTGTGTATACTGTATATAATTTTTTTTTCGTATACAGTCTTATTTTGTGTATACTGTATATTGTATATTATTAGGTGTATATTGAATTTTGTTTTGTGTAACAAGATGTGTAAACTGTGTTATGTGTAAATCAGATGTTTATTGTAATTGTCATACTGCTATGTTGAACCGCACCCAAGACTTTCATCCACTGTTGCACTTGTGTATATGGTTGAGTGACAATAAAGTGATTTTATTTTATTGTTTTATTTTTTTTGAGGATTGTTCTCCCTTCAAAGCTCCCTTCGGAGCGTGTTTATTCAATTCAGATTTCAGGAGCAATCATGCAACAAACAAACTCTTTCCAAATGACCGCTACTCTAATTAAAACATCTTCTCAAATCAATCAGACATTTTAGCGCGAGCTCGATGCCACAGCAGCACCTGCTCTGACATACATTTCGCCTTTTCACAGCACCCGAGCTCATTAGAGAAAACTCCTTAGTCACCGGAGCTTGAGGAGCTCAGCGCAAAAGCTGGAGGAGCTGAACATGCAGTGCCAGCTAAAGCCTGGGCTCTGATTCTCCAGGGGTGGAGTGGAGCATTTCTTCCTCACTAAACTATTGGTAAGCAACGCTTCACCTAAGCAAGACGTACATCGTACAGCAGGTGGTGGTCATACTTTTCCATAGGCAATGCAGCGGCAAAGCTCTTTTATTCTAATGACTATTCTACACCGTTATTCACTTCGTTTCTAAGCATTAACAGTCTCTCTAATTGAAATAATTCTAATTACAACATCTTCTCAAATCAATCAGACACTTTAGCGCGAGCTCGATCTCACAGCAGCACCTGCTCTGACATACGTTTCGCCTCTTCGCAGCACCCGAGCTCATTGGAGAAAACTCCTTACTCACCGGAGCTTGAGGAGCTCAGAGTGAAAGCTGGAGGAGCAGAACACGCAGCGCCAGCTGAAGGCTGGGCTCCAATTCTCCGGGGGTCAAGTGGAGCATTCCCTCCTCACAAAAATATTTATATGCAACACTTCACCTTTGCAAGACGTACAGCAGGTGGCGGTCATACTCCTAAAGAATGAATGGCCACAAGTGATGGTATATATCTGGATATGTAGTTTCAGATGCCTTCTAATTTCACAACAAACCAACCTTAAATGACATTGTATGTACACACACGCTAGCATATTCCCTGACATTGCTTCACACATGCTCCCGACATTTAATCTAGCAAAAAGTTACGTTCAGGCATCCGCAGACGCAACATTTACTATGTTACCTTGTTTACTATTGGCTCAATACATCCGTAACCAGCACAATGTGCCGTCCAGGTGCCGCAACCGCAGCGTCTTTTGGGCCACGGGACTAAACCTCCCACTATATTGCAAACAGCGCAAACGCGCTGTCCAAGCGCAGCAACCATGGCATCTTTAGGGCCATGCGACAAACTCCCACTACACTGCAAACAGCACAATGCGCCGTTCATGGGCCACAACCGCGGCACGTCTTTCAAGCCATGTTTAACGGTGGCCAGCTGATAGATAGCTGTGCAATGTGTATAAACCTCACTCTCCTGACCTCAAGAGGTACACTAGGGACTGACGCTAGAGGCTATAGCCTTTAGCCTCCTTGTTAGAGCACCCGCCTTCCACACCGGAGAGGCCGGTTAGAGTCCCATACAGAGCGGGTAGAACAGGAGCATCACACATGCGTATAAGCATCTGAAGCCCCGTAACTACATTGTGCCACCCATACCAAACGAACCATTACCCACCTAGCGTTCGACACAATCGGATAGTTTTAGGTCTTCCCTAAACATTTAAACAAAAACTCGCACCTCTGCACCAATCAATTTCATTCGAACATAGCCTACCATACACCCTCACGTCAAATGCCGTGCTTGATGACTTAACCCATTCGTATTGCAGAGTGAGTTCTATGCAGCATAAACTTTTCACACGAAAACACCAGTGATCCGATGCTCGAGGATTCAGCCTGTTTCGCTTCGCACAGGGAGCTCCTTTAAAATACAGCATATATTCACTCAAGTACCAAGTGTTCAACCCTCCAATGCCGTGTGGGCCTGCACCCGTTGCTGTTTTTCCACGCAACCTATTTTTATGCCAACAAATGATGTGCGGGCACACGCTTGCGGTTTCAGCCGCTCGCAGCAATGTGCAAGCTCAGAAAAATGCAGCATAAACCATTCTCACATGAAATTGTGCAGTCCCGTGCTTGAGGATTCAGCCCATTCAAATCGCAAAGAGGGGAGGGCTCTTGTTTAAAATAACTCTACTTACTTCATTTGAATGCAGCAAGAGCTCTCCCGTTCGAATGCAGCGAGAGTCAGCACGTCCAGGCCGTGGGCTCTCCCATTCGATTCACAGTCCAGCCCTCCCGTTTTATGATGTTTTAAGTTGAGTTTTACATTAAACTTTATGTTGACTGTTCAGCAGGTTCCCGCCTCCTCCTTGCCCGTCATTTAACTGTTACAAAGGTGCCAAAACCCAGGAGGGAGGAAGGATGTGCTGTCGCGGAGTCCTCGCAGTTACTTTTGAAATGTATTCCACTACAGATTACAGAATACATGCTGTAAAATGTAATTTGTAATGTATTCCATTAGATTCCTCAAGGTCAGTAACATATTCTAAATACTTTGGATTACTTCTTCAGCACTGGTAGATTTTT
Source organism: Myxocyprinus asiaticus (assembly GCF_019703515.2). NCBI lineage: Eukaryota > Metazoa > Chordata > Actinopteri > Cypriniformes > Catostomidae > Myxocyprinus > Myxocyprinus asiaticus. Next base: position 40,923,557 of record NC_059348.1, on the reverse strand, counting down.
TCACTTGTTTTGACTGTTAAAAATCTGCCAATACAGTAAGACAAAATACACATGTTAAAAATACATTCTCTGAAAAACCTAAATATCTTATGCAGTGTTGTTTCTAAAACAAGATAAATCTAATTGATCTTGTTTTAAGGATTTTTAGATATTTTTACAGGAAAACAATACAAAAATTATTATCAAGAATAAGATTTTTGCCCTAATATCAAAGGTCTTACTAGAAAAAAGAAATTATGATCCAACGTGAATTTTCTTGATAAAAAAATATGATCGTGCCTGGTAACGTGCATGTAAAATGGCTAGAAATAGCATTTTAGCTTAGCGTAAAGCTGACAATTTACACAAGGTTTATTTCTATTTCTTCTGCACCAAACTTACTTCAAACTTACTTCTCTCTCTGCTCGTATGAATGTAACACATCATAAGAAAGCGGTTCTGTTCAAACGCTCTTTAAATCGCATCATTTATATTGATAAATGTTTTCCATCTGAAAGGACTAAATATTAAATGAAACAAATGACAATAAAATGCAAAGTAATCTCTTCAGTAATCAAAATACTTTTTGAATGTAACTGTATTCTAATTACCAATTATTTAAATTGTAACTGTAGTGTAATACAATTACTTATATTTTGTATTTTAAATACGTAATCCCGTTACATGTATTCCGTGTAACGTTGTTGCTGGCACTGGCAATGACAAAGACGATGAAGTAAAGAATCCAAGTGCAAATTTATTAACAAAAGTGAAATCCAAAAACCCTAACTACAAATGTAAACAAAAACCATGAACTTGGCTTTAACTTGACATAAACTTGAAACCACAACACTCAACAATACCTGCCCATGGACCATGGAAAACATGAGGGTTAAATACATGACATGGGAGAACACATGACAAAGATAACCAATAAACACAAAGAACTCTAAACAAGATAACAAGACAATCAACCAATGAAAACAAGACACATGAACATGGAGGGAAACATGAAATCACATGACAAGGGAAACACATGACATGAAACAGGAACTAGAAATTTCAAAATAAAAGACATGAAAAACATGAATCAACAAAATACACATGATATTCCGTTACTCCCCAACCCTGGCCTGGGGACGGAGGGGTCACTGCCGGCCTCTGAGAGCTGGAGGAACCACTGCCATCTGGCGAGAAGGGGAGGAGCGAGCTGTCATCTGCCAGGGGTCAGAGGGCTCGCTGCCATCCGCCGGGGGAGGAGCAAGCTGTCGTCCACCAGAGGGCAGAGGAGCGGGCGAGGGCCGGACATCAGCGTGTCCGGAGAGCAAGCTTTTCTCTCTCTCTCCTCTCTCTATCTCTGTGTGTCTCCTGCTCGCCCTTTCCCTCTCCCCACGCCTCCCTTCGTCTCTCCCCAGGTTTCCAGGAGCCGGGGTGGACCACTGGCTGACAGAACGGCCGGAAGGGCAGCATCTCCCCTCCAGAGATGGTGGGGGGGGGGGGGAGTCAGTGTGGTGGCGCCCTGGCCTGCATCAGGCGGGGGAGGAATGTGACGAGGAGGAGGGCGTGGCCGGGCCGTGAGGGTGCAATGAATCAGATGGTAAGCGGGAGAGCGAGATAAAGGGGAGCCGGAGATGCAAGTTCGGGAAAGTGAGAGACGCATGCGGCCGTGCTGCATGTGTGTGTGTTTGTTTTATGTTGTTTTAAGTTGAGTTTTACATTAAACTTTATGTTGATTGTTCAGCCGGTTCTCGCCTCCTCCTTGCCCACCCTTTTACTGTTACAATCAAGTGAAGTGTGGGTCTATATTGATTCTAAAATGTATGACCTTGCTTTCCTTTGAGGCAAAATAATGAAGCTGCATTCTCTCTTTGTAGAACAGGGAAAGTCAGATCTCTCTCAGGGACAGCACAAAAATATGTCTAGTCACAGTGTTATAGAATGATGATGGATCAAAATGATAATAAGGAATATCTGTCTGTGACTCCCTCCAAGAGACAGTCAATGTCTCCATTTAAACCACACTGTCAGTCAGTAATTTCCCAGGGAATTTCTGTTTAATTCCATTTAAACCTCAGAGATGGAGCTCTTATGCAGTAATCCCGCCTTCTCTACCTCCTCAACCACTGTTACTCTAACGGTTCTGCAGGAATGAAGGTCAACATGCCCAGCGGGGCCTCAGTACAGCCTCGTTCAGCTGTTGCTTGTATTAAGAAAAACGTGGATCACATGAGATTGTGCGGCCTTTTGTCTCATGGTTTCCCCCCCATGTGAATAAAGTGTCAACAACAGAGAGTCTCCTTGGCGTGATTAGCATTTTTTTATGTCTATTATGGTCCTTTTTGGCTGAATGTGTTTTTGTGTGTATTTTTTGGAAGCAGATATGATTACGTCCCAAGTTAGATGCTTTAGGGCATGGATTCCAAGTTGATGCAATCCTGGAAAATTTGTTTTTCAAAAGAAGGACTTCCTGTTTCTCTCACACTCTATTCCTTCCTTCTGCAGTCTATTTTTCATTTGTTCCTTCCTCTCAAAGAATCTTTTCTCATCTTTGTGATTTCATCTTTGTTGAAGGAACAGTTCATCCAAAAATGAGAATTCTGTCATAATTTACTCACTCTTATGCCATTGCAATCCTGTATGGCTTTCTTTCTTCTGCTGAACAGAAAAGGAGATGCTTTGAAGAAACTCTTTTTCATGCATTTACAATGAATGGGGACTGGAGCTTTCAAGCTTCAAAAAGGACACAAAAGCACCATAAAGGATAATAAAAGTGGTCCATATGACTTGTGTGGTATCTTTCAAGTCTTCCAAAGTCATGTCATATCTTTTAGTGTGAAACAGACCAAAATTTTAGTTGTTATTCACTAATAAATCTTCCCCTCCAATGACCTGTTAACACAGGAACCGCTGTCACCAGATCACTGAACTTGAGAACCTGATCAGTTCGATTCATGAACAAATCATTTAGATTGGTTTTGTGAACCAGATCACTTGATTAATTGAAAAGATCCAACTCAAAACAAAGATTTGTTCAGAAATCAGACATGGCTACTTTTGTAATAAAAGCTCATGAATGGTGAATGTGAAGGTTTTAGTGGTTGTATGAAGTGAACCACAATTAAAATTTTTTAGTTGTACAGACCACTTTTGTAACACTTTTATGGCTTTTTGTCATTTTGAAGCTTAACAGCTCCAGTCCTCATTTGCTTTTATTAAAAAAAAAATTAAAAAAAATTCACCTTTTGTGCAATGAAAAAACAATTAGTTCAGTTTGTGACAACTTGAGGGTGAGCAAATGATGAAAAAATATAAATCTTTGGGTGAACTATTCCTTTAAATCCCTGTTAAGCCTTCTCAATTCATTTCTATCATTATCCATTGCTTTGCACAGTTTCTCTGGCTGTATCACTCTCAGTACTCCATGGCACAAACAAAGGTTCACTGTTATATCCATATGAGGAAAAGAAGGCTTGTTATGGGATATGAGATGGTGGGGGATGGTTAAGAGTGTGATAGATGAAAATAATGCGAAGTGAAGAGTGTTTTGGCGAAGAACAGGTATTTGTCAGCTGAAACGGGAAAAAACATCATGTGTAATGTCCTGGTGTTGTGCAACGTTTCTTGCATTTCTTAAAAACAAGTTGTAAAATCTAACTAAACCCATCTGAGCAGAGTCCAACTCTCTCTGCCAGTACTTCCTGTCCTCCTCATAGACCTGTCCACAAAAAAAGAGCACCCTTACACTTTCATAGTACAGTTAACTCATTCTTCACCAAAGTCCTACATGCTATTAGGACACATATCAGTCACATGCATGACTAGCTGTGTACCATCCTTTTCTGCTGTGCTTTGCAATAGTGGTGGTGCCAGTGTAACGGTAGCTAGCTGGTACGTGCTGTGCAGTGTGTGTAAATCTCACTCCCCTTTTCTCAAGAGGTGCACTAGCGACTGATGCTAGAGGCTGTAGCCTTTAGCCTCCTCATTAGTGTGCCCACCTCCCATGTCGGAGACAAAAATCCCGCTCGGAGCGGGTTGAGCAGGAGCGGTTACACCAGCTTCACAAGATGGCCAGTCTATGAATATGTAATTATACTAAGAATCAAGGCCAAGTTTCTGGGACTGGGAAAAGCTTACATTTTCATATTCTCTTAATCAACTGTCCACTTTTGACTTTCTGATGTATATTGCACACAAAAATGCAAAGAACTGGTAAAAATCACAAGCTCCAATCAGATTGCCCTACTGCAATGCAACTTCCAAGAGTTTGGGGCTCACAGGTTTTTATCAGTTCACTGATAAAACAAAACGGTGAACTAGGTTGATATTATGAGCACTTGTAAGCAAGAGCTAATCACTAGTTTAGCTCATTTGAATGGTTTGTGGCTTCAGCTTCAGGTTTTGTGTGATGCAATTAAGTAGCAAGCAGAACTGTATATTTCGCTTTTGTTTTCTGTCCATGAAAATATAAGTACTTATTACTTGTGGATGGACAGAAATTCTGATCACTAAGTCTACTCATATTTCTGCTAATTATGTCACTGTTTCTTTTACAAACATTAATGGAGATTGCTGTGCCATATATTGAAGATTTTGAGTTTTTTTGGCACTGGCTATTATTGTTGTATCATCAATTTAATATTTACCCTGGCCTAAATTGCACAGAAAAACTAAACAAACTGTGGTTGGTTGTTTCACATGTCGGTCAGACGGTCTCTTCCTGTCCAGGAGGTGTGTCTCCTGGTCAGAATAAGCTGCAAAAAAGGACCAGAATGTATGCCACAAGTCAAAAGTCTGGCTATGCAATACTTACATTTCCAGAGATTTATACATTTAAGTATCCAAAAGAGCACATGTTCGCTCATTTGCAAATGACTAATTTGGTAATATTTTTGTCATTGCCATTTAGACCATTGACAGCCTGACACAGTGATATTATACATACCAAGGCACATTTTGCATTCATAAAATAAATTGCAATCTACAAAAAGAAGCAATACATTAAGTACCTTTGTGAGTGTCTGTAATTGCGGACATATGCACAGCAATATCAGAGACACTATGTGAAAGACATGCAATTTTCAGGGAAAAATTATTCACAACTTGCATTTATTTTGGGCCAGTTGAATAAAACAAAATCCATCTTAGCCTCAATAAACAATGCAGTTCAGCCACTCGAGTTACGTTAATGAACCTCAACAACTGGCTAAATGTATCAACACTGCATCAACATTAGGACTCTCATTTTCCAAAAGGGTTGTCTAATGTGATCACAACCAAGCAGATTTATACACAACAGCATTAGGATCTCTGTGACAGCCTTACATCCCTAATATTTAATTCATTTAAACTTGGAATTTAATTAGTAGTTCTATTAGGGAAAATGTTCCCCAATTATTATGATGTTAAAATCACAATCAAAAATGTTTTCAATGAATACTAGTGGATGGACTCTGAAAGGGTCTGAAGATACCAGTAAATATTCAACTTTCCAATGTGCACACATTCACCAGCTGACAGTTGTCAAACAGGTCCTTGCCCATTTAACTGTAAGATAGGACAGAAAAAAAAATTAATTTACCTGGAAAATGGGTAGTCAATCTAAAACTATTTTTAGATTATTATTATTTTTATTTTATTTTTTTAAAGAATTGGCATTTTACCAATGCTTTTATAGTTATTATGCATGCAGTTTTTTTAAACTCATTTGACTTGAGAGGCTACGTGGAATATTTGTACTTAACATTCAATTGTTACACCCCAGGACCACATCAAATGAGCTAGTGAAGGCAAAAATTTAATTAAAAATGGTGAAAAACCTAAAAGAAATGTTGACCAGTTTGACCTAAGATATACAATTTCCAGTACACATTAATGTCCGTTTTTACCTAAAATCTTGAATATAAAATATAAATATTTATATAATATATAAAATATAATATAAAAAAGTCCATGGACACATTATGCGTCACCATACCAAAGTGTATAATAGGAAGATTGGGGATCTTACATAGGAAGGGAAGACTTTTTCATACTTGATGCAATGGTCTGTGGGTTGTTTGGCATTAAGCGCCACCGGAAATGGACAATTTGCCGTCCACTTTCGCCTTTCATACTATTATTCTATTATTTCTGAAATGACATCACAGCCTACAATAACTTCTATTCTTTATGCAGACTTGCATCATTTACACCCCACATTTCCTGTCTGAACAGATCAATCCCCCTTCTTTCCCATCTCTTTGTGTCTCTTTTCTGAAACATGCCACCCCCATTAATATCCTGCTTCCTTCCCTACACTTTGCCACTACCTCTTACGGTTGGCACCATCTCACATCTGTTCTAAAGAGCAGTGTGGTCAAGCCCATAAAGGGGAAAATCCCCTGCCCATTTCCTCTGGTTCTGTTCTATCCAGGATGTGACTAGCCATCTGTGGCCAAATGCACCATCCAATAAAACACTATGATGCTACACATACTGTTAAACTCACAATTCCCTGGAAGTGCTGCATAAATATTTGTATCACTCATCATCAGGTTACTTATCCATGACAGTCACTAACGAGAAATGTACCAGAAATAATGATTGTCTGTGTGGGAGTATAAATATAGTTGACTTTTTCCTCCAACTTTCACAACAAAAGCTGGAGGATATAGATACTAATAGAATTCAAAATCACAGGTGTGCATGGGTCTGTCGCATAAGGATATCCTTTAGGAAACAGGAGAACTTCCTGCAGGATTGTGATGACTTCCTGCTAGCCAAAGCTGACCAGAGAGAGAGAAAGAAAACAGCCCATATGAAGTTAAAACATCAAAACCCCTCTTCTCATTTCTGACCAAAATTAAAGACAGATGTCAACCATTATACCTCTCTGCTTATGGGTGCAAAAAAAGCCCTCTCCCCCTAAACACATCCTCAGCATATCAATTTCACACTCTCCACAACATTACAGTCATGACTTTTCTTTACTGTTTTCCTGTGGTGATTGGTCGTCCCTTATTTCTTTTTATTTTTAATTGTTTTGCTTCCTCAGCATCTTTCAAACTCTGTGGTCTCTCACATGACCTAAATTCAGAATTGTGTACTCCTCCCCTAGTTTCTAAGTGTTTACTTTGATCACTGAGCAGAGAGATCACAGATTCTCAATGCTAAACCCTGAGGCAAAACATCTGCACTGATTAATACTGACTGGCAGCTAATGAAGTCTTCCACGTTTAACGATTTCATTTTATTTCAAATCCTGTAAATAACACATCCATAACCTTGCCTAATATTTCCTGATTTTCATTATTACACTGTGAGTTAAAATGGAAATTATAGTGCTATAAAGTGATCTATAAAATTAAACTAGTTTTATTATTTTAAATGTATTATTGGTGAATCTCAGGAAAACATGTCAAGGTCACATTTCACACCAAAATCAAACAGAAAAAAATAATAATAATTATATTGTGCTTAAAGAAAACAAGGCATTTGTTTTTTTTTTTGCATAGGGAGACTTTTGTCATGACAATTGAACTCATTTCCCCTCCAAATTCTCATGACTGTAATGTGTCTAGATGTTTTACTTTTGAAATTTCTCTAAGTCTTATTATTCTCAACTAGTGATAGACCGATATATCATGCCAGGCCCATTTTGCAATTATTGGCATAGGCCGATACCTGCATGTGCTTAGCAGATTAACAGAAGTGTTGACTTAGATTTGTCAATGGATAGTCAACACTTTCTGTTTTCAAGGTTTTTAGCTTTTCAAGTTTATGCAAGTTTGAATAAATCTTACATGAAATCTGATTTGCTGTTGTTAAATTGCATTATGTTTATCAGCATGTATATCGGCCATCCTGCTCTCTAGATATTGTATAGGCACTGGCCATTGAAAAACTCATATCGGTAGATCACTGTTCCCAACGGTGATTCTCATTAGATTCTCATTACTGTACAACCGTATTTCTTTTTTCGTATTACAGTTCAAAATAACTGTACTACAATGATTTTATTTAAATCATAAAAATTAAAGGTAATACAACAAATCCTACCATTATATATATAAATAAATCAAAATGATATAATGTTTTATTCGCATTACAGTTATAATAATTAGATTTGTGCATAACTAATAAGAATTTGGAGGAAAATTGTCATGATAATGTCACAATGCAAAAAATTATAATAATAATCTTAAAGGTCTGAGGGAATTTTGGGGTGAAATATGATACGGATATGTTTTGACAGGTTTAGTGAAATTCATCCTATTAACTTAAAAGGAAGGACACTTTAATGATCAGTCTTATCTTGTCAAGTCTGAACCACATGAGTGGCTCTTTCATATCATAATCTGGATCTGTGTTTACAAGTGAAGCATTTCATTGAAGGTCATGCGTGTTGTGGCATGCATATATAAGTAGTGTTTTTTGTATTGTCCAGAAGGTTTTACCTTTGATGTATGCGTTTGTTTAAAAAGTGTTGTCTTTTATATATTTTGGTATAGACATAGGTCCGTCATATGGATGTTAGCACGTCATGAATTATATGTAGTTATAATTTGAAATCCTAATATAGGCTACAAGATAAACCAAACTCTTATCTATCTATACTTCGCGCATAAAATGTTCCTCTACTTAGAAAATGGATTGAAAATTAAATCTCAACATCTGCATTTTTCACACAAGATAACATCTGCCACAGCACAATCTAGATTTAAATGTGTTATCAGTAAAAAATTCAAGTCTCAAACAGAATGAAAGATACTCACCTCGGGTTTCATGTCTTGTTTTGAGGTCGCTTTGTGCAGGCACAGAAAGCCCAAGAATATGAGCGACAGCTCCGTAAACCCGCTCCAAATCATTCTTCAGTGGATGAGTCCTTTCGATGAAAATACGTGTATTACTCTCAGTTAAGTTTGGTTGATCTTTGTAACTGTCAAAACATATCCAAAAAAGCGCCTACTACTTTTGTGGTACAAAATTCACGGGAACTGGACAATACTGAAGTTTATCGAAATGTTAACAAATTCTACATGGATTAATGGTGCAACGCAATGACTGTTTCTTTATAGGTCATCGATTATTTTTTATTCGCTAATCTTTGGAAATATTGCACTGAGAGACCGGTGTCCAAATCTTGTTCTCTTTGTCCTATTTCTCTTTCATTGCGCTAGTTGGTTCAGATTTCAGTCCTCGTTCTCATATGCACAGCTGCCCCTTTCTCTGGGATGTAGACGTGGTCGCTCGATAGGTGTTGTCAAAAAAACTGATCCTAAAAACCCAAAGCCCTCCCTCCTCAGCATTAGCCCATCCCGTTCCCTTCTCAACTGCTCGAAATTAATGGCCTTGCTGACGACCTTTTTCTGCTTTGGTTGGCTCGACCTTGTGGACAGAGAAAATACTTCATCTGCCAGCAAAAAAAAAAAAGTATTATTTAGATTTTAGCGAATTTCATTCATGGGTTTTCTTTACATTCAGTTGGTGTTTACCATCTGTCTGTTCCTTATAGTTTCCACAGTTAGCCTACTACAATTATTGTCATTACAGTGAAACTGTGGTAACGATGTAACACTGTCATGACAATAGATAAATAAATAGATAAAGAAATAGCCTAAGTAAATTAAAATAAATGAATTACTGCTATTTGAAGGGGATCACATACTAATGTATTATGATTTTACAGTAGTAGGATAGGCTATAAATAATAATAACTATTTTTGTATTTTGACCAAAAAAAAAAAAAAAAAAAATGTAATGTAATTATTAAAAAATGTTCCCTTTAACTACAAGTCACTCATGTTTTGAATAGGCAGTGTTGGATGTAAACTTATTACAAAGCAATTAGTTACTGTAACTACTTTTAAAGTGAAAAAGTAGTGTACATTACATTTTAAATTCTTGTAATCAGATTACAATCAGGTTACGGACTTTCAATGAATCCAATTACTTTTAAATTACTTGGATTACAAAAATAATGTAAACTCAGCAAAAAAGAAACGTCCTCTCACTTTCAACTGCTTTTATTTTCAGCAAACTTAACATGTGTAAATATTTGTATGAACATAAAAAGATTCAACAACTAAGACATAAACTGAACAAATTTCACAGACATGTGACTAACAGAAATGGAATAATGTGTCAAAATCAAAAGTAACAGTTAGTATCTGGTGTGGCCACCAGCTGCATTAAGTACTGCAGTGCATCTCCTCCTCATGGACTGCACCAGATATGCCAGTTCTTGCTGTGAGATGTTACCCCACTCTTCCACCAAGGCACTTGCAAGTTCCCGGACAATGGCCCTAGCCCTCACCCTCCAATCCAACAGGTCCCAGATGTGCTCAATGGGATTGAGATCCGGGCTCTTCACTGGCCATGGCAGAACACTGACGTTCCTGTCTTGCAGGAAATCACGCACAGAACGAGCAGTATGGCTGGTGGCATTGTCATGCTGGTGGGTCAGGTCAGGATGAACTGCAGGAAGGTTACCACATGAGGGAGGAGGATGTCTTCCCTGTAACGCACAGCATTTAGATTGCCTGCAGTGACAACAAGCTCAGTCCGATGATGCTGTGACACACCGACCCAGACCATGACGGATCCTCCACATCCAAATAGATCCTGCTCCAGAGTACAGGCCTCGGTGTAACGCTCATTCCTTCGACGATAAACGCAAGTCCGACCATCACCCCTGGTAAGACAAAACCGCAACTCGTCAGTGAAGAGCACTTTTTGCCAGTCCTGTCTGGTCCAGCGAAGGTGGGGTTTGTGCCCATAGGCGACGTTGTTGCCGGTGATGTCTGGTAAGGACCTGCCTTACAACAGACCTACAAGCCCTCAGTCTAGCCTCTCTCAGCCTATTGCGGACAGTCTGAGCACTGATGGAGGGATTGTGCATTCCTGATGTAACTCGGGCAGTTGTTGTTGCCATCCTGTACCTGTCCCGCATGTGTGATATTCGGATGTACCGACCTGTACAGGTGTTTTTACACGTGGTCTGCCACTGCGAGGACGATCAGTTGTCCTTCCTGTCTCCCTGTAATGCTATCTTAGGCATCTCATAGTACAGACATTGCAATTTATTGCCCTGGCCACATCTGCAGTCCTCATGCCTCCATGCAGCATGCCTAAGGCACGTTCACGCAAATGAGCAGGGACCCTGGGCATCTTTCTTTTGGTGTTTTTCAGAGTCAGTAGAAAGGTCTCTTTAGTGTCCTAAGTTTTTATAACTGTGACCTTAATTGCCTACCGTCTGTAAGCTGTTAGTGTCTGAACGAATTTTCCACAGGTGCATGTTCATTAATTGTTTATGGTTCATTGAACAAGCATGGAAAACACTGTGTAAACCCTTTACAATAAAGATCTGTAAAGTTATTTGGATTTGTACAAAATTAACTTTAAAATACAGTGTCCTGAAAAAGGGACGTTTCTTTTTTTGCTGAGTTCATATGTATAAAACACAAATTATGTTCTTAAGTACAGTATGTCTGTTTGCATTTGTGTAACAGCTGAAGAGTCACCAACGAGTCATTGTAAGGGAGAAACGTATGGTTCTGAGTGCATGACTTGATGCCACACTGAACAAGAAGGAAATATAGACATAAATTTGAATTTGTTGACTAGGAAAAGCAAAGTTTTTTTGCAATGTATTTTAGAAAGTAACTTAAAAGTAAAGTAATTAGTCATATGATTACTTTTCCGATCAAGTCATGTGATTACAATTAGATTTTATTTAGATTTTTTAGACACTTTTTTGAATAACTTACCCAACACTGTGTATAAGTCATATACAAAATCCATAGATAAGCTTATAAATGCTAATTGGCTACATTTATGCTACTCACTGTTGAATCAAATTTTATTTTTGTCTTGTGTTGGAAAGGACTGTTGTTTTGGAATATTTTAATGTTTAATCAATTTTAGGGACAACTTTGAGAAAAATATGGTTTAGAAACACTTTGTGTATTTCTTACCAGCCCCTAAAAGAGATCAGTACACAAACAAGCTTTCCCACAGTCCATTAGTGAAGGATTTAACAGCCTTCCTCGCTCAACAACACCATGACTTACATAAAGCTTAATTTGTACAAAATTACAAACTTGCTGTTGTCAATATTTAAATGTTACAGTTCAGCACTCTCACCCACTGTTGCAATCCTATCAGTGCACGCTGTATTCCATTTAGCCTAATGGTCAAGACAAAGAATTGAATTGTAAGGAACGTGGAAATAGAGACTCCAGACACCATTGTTAAATACATTTCGTGGGCTCGGGCATCTGACATCAGATCAAATTTACAAGTCTGGCTAATGCTAAATGTAGATTTTCTAAAATTGTTATTCATGTCGGCACAAACGATGTTTGGCTTTGCCAGTCTGAGATCACTAGAGATAATGTTAAAGAGATATGTGAACTTGCAAAAACGATGTCAGACCCTGTAATATGCTCTGGCATCTCCCTGCATGTCGTGACGACGAGGTTTATAGTAGATTATTGTCACTGAATGGCTGGATGTCTGAGTGGTGTCCGGAGAATAGCATAGGATTTATAGACAATTGGAAGAGTTTTTGGGGTAGACCTGACCTGCTTAAGAGAGACGGACTCCATCCCTCCAGGAAAAGTGCTTCTCTCATCTCTAGTAATTTGGCTCATAGACTTAATAGTGATAGTATTTGACTAACTGGGGCCCAGGTCAGGAAGCAGACAAACTGGTTAATCCGAATATCTGCTAGCTGCCTTGAAACGTCACACAGGTCACATAAACTACAACAATAGAGACTGCATCACCTAGATATAATATAGAGACTGTGTTTGTTCCCCGAACTACCAAACACAAAACTCTCACTAAATTATTAAAAAAAAATTTGGTTAAGGTAAAATAAAAAAAAAAAAAATAAAATAAATAAAGATAGACATCATATAAAGGTAGGGCTACTAAACATTAGATCTCTTTCAACCAAAGCACTAATTGTGAATGAAATTATTACAGATCATAATTTGAATGTGCTCTGTTTGACTGAAACCTGGATGAATATATTGGTTTAAATGAGTCTACTCCCCCATGTTATAGTTATAAACATGAGCCTCGTCTGAAGGTTCAAGGAGGTGTTGCTACAAGTTTTTGGTGTTACTCAGAGGACAGGATATAAGTTTAAGTCTTTTGAACTAATAATGCTTAATGTGATGCCATCAGATACAAGTAAAAACTGCCAACTTTTGCCCTTGCTACGGTATATAGATAATCTGGGCCGTACTCAGAATTCCTTGGTGAATTTGCAAATTTTCTATGAGATCAAGTAGTTGCTGTGGATAGAGCTTTAATTGTTGGTGACTTCAACATTCACATAGATAATGAAAATGACACATTGGGATTAGCATTTATTGATATTCTAAACTCACTTGGAGTCAGACAAAATATGACAGGATCAACTCATCGCCATAATCATACGCTAGATTTAATTCTGTCATATGGAGTTGATGTTGATACTATAAAAATTCTGCCGCAGAGCGATGATATCTCAGATCATTACCAGGTCTCTTGTATGCTGCGATCAGCTAATATTACTCAATCTACACCACGCTATCGTTCATGTAGAACTATTCTTTCGAACACTAAAGATAGCTTCACTAATAATCTTCCAGATTTATCTCATATACTCAGTAAGCCACGAAGTCTAGGAGAACTTGATGTAATAACAGAAAATTTAAATACAGTCTTCTCTAGCACTCTTGATAGTGCCGCCCCCCTTTGATTAAAGCAAATTAAAAAAAAAAGCCCCAAACCATGGGACAAAGATCATACTCATGCTCTCAAGAAAGCAGCTTGGAAAATGGAGTGCAAGTGGAAGAATACAAAATTATAGGTATTTTACTGTGCTTGGAGGTATAGTGTCTGTAGTTACAGACAGGCACTAAAAGCTGCCAGGTCAGCATATTTGAGCAAACTCATAGAAAATAACCACAACAGTCCTAGGTGTTTATTCAGTACTGTGGCTAAATTGGATAGGAATAAAGCCTCAGCTGAACCAGATATTCCGTCGCAGCACAAAAGTAATGACTTCATTAATTTCTTTACTGATAAAATTGAAATAACCAGAAATAAAATTGGAATGATCAGAATCAGAAGCAGAATCAGCTTTACTGCCAAATATGCTTACACATACAAGGAATTTGTCTTGGTGACAGGAGCTTCCAGTATACAACAATACAAAAACAATACAAAAACAGCAGCAAGACATAGATAATAATAAAAATAAAAATAAATAGTTATACACATACATACATACACACACAGACACACATATACATACATACACATATGTAGTGCAATCTAATATAAATCTGTTATCTGTTATGTACAGTGCAAATACAAATCTGTTATATACAGTGTAAATGTTTTTTTGTTTTTTTGATTTTCCCAGAGGAATGAAATGGCAGAAGAGGTTGGATGTGTTGGATAAATATAAAAAAGACTAAACTGTGTATTGCACATAGTTATTGCTCAATGGGGCAATTTAACTGTTCATGAGATGGATAGCCTGAGGGAAAAAACTGCTCCTGTGCCTGATGGAAGCGTCGGCCAGAAGGCAACAGTTCAAAAAGGTAGTGGGCAGGGTGAGTGGGGTCCAGAGTGATTTTTCCAGCCTTTTTCCTCACTCTGGAAGTGTAAAGTTCTTGAAGGGAGGGGGGGCAGGGGGCAACCAATAATCCTCTCAGCAGTCCGAATTGTCCTTTGTAGTCTTCTAATGTCTGATTTCATAGCTGAACCAAACCAGACAGTTACTGAAGTGCAGAGGACAGACTCAATGACTGCTGAGTAGAACTGTATCAGCAGCGCCTGTGGCAGGTTGAACTTCCTCAGCTGGCAAAGGAAGTACAACCTCTGCTGGGCCTTTTTCATAATGGAGTCAATGTGTGTCTCCCACTTCAGGTCCTGTGAGATGGTAGTGCCCAGCAACCTGAATGACTCCACTGCTGCCACAGTGCTGTTTAGAATGGTGAGGGGGGTCAGTGTTGGTGGTGTTCCTCCAAAAGCCCACAATCATCTCCACCGTTTTGAGCGTGTTCAGCTCAAGGTTGTTTTGACTGCACCAGACAGCCAGCTGTTCAACATCCTTTCTGTATGCAGACTCATCGTCATCTCGGATGAGGCCGATGACAGTGGTGTCGTCTGCAAACTTCAGGAGCTTGACAGAGGGGTCCTTGGTGATGCAGTCATTGGTGTAGAGGGAGAAGAGTAGTGGGGAGAGCACACATCCCTGGGGGGCACCAGTGCTGATTGTACAGGTGCTGGAAGTGTGTTTCCCGTCTCACAAGCTGCTGCCTGTCCATCAGAAAGCTGGTAATCCACTGACAGATAGACATGGGAACAGAGAGTTGGTGTAATTTTTTCTGGAGTATAGCTGGGATGATGGTGTTGAAAGCCGCACTGAAGTCCACAAAAAGGATCCTTGCATATGTCCCTGGTCTGGCCAGATGTTGCAGGATATGATGCAATCCCATGTTGACTGCATCATCCACAGACCAGTTTGCTTGATAAGAAAACTGAAGGGGATCTAGAAAGGGTCCAGTGATGTTCTTCAGGTGGGCCAACACCAGTCTCTCAAATGATTTCATGACCACAGGCATCAGGGTGACAGGTCTGTAGTCATTAAGTCCTGTGATTTTTGGTTTCTTTGGTACAGGAATAATGATTGAGCGTTTGAAGCAGCATGGGACTTCACACTGCTCCAGTGATCTGTTGAAGATCTGTGTGAAGATGGGGGCCAGCTGGTTAGCACAGGATCAAAGATACGCTGGTGAGACGCCATCTGGGCCTGAAGCTTTCCTCGTCTTTTGTTTCCGAAAGACGCGACTCACATCATCTTCACAGATCTTAAGTGCAGGTTGAGTAGCAGGAGGGGGGGGGGGGGGTTTGCAGGAGGTGTTGGTGTTTGTGTGAATTGAAGGTCAGAGTGGGTGTGGGGTGTGAGATTGGGCCTTTCAAATCTGCAGTAGAACACATTCAGGTCATCAGCCAGTTGTTGGTCCACCACAGGGTTGGGGGTAGGAGTCCTGTAATTTGTGAGTTGTTTCATGCCACTCCACACTGATGCAGGGTCGTTAGCTGAAAACTTGTTTTTCAGCTTCTCAGAGTATCTTCTTTTAGCCACTCTGATTTCCTTGTTCAGTGTGTTCCTAGCCTGATTGTACAAGACTTTAGCCCCGCCCCTGTAAGCATCCTCTTTGGCCTGATGAAGCTGCCTGAGCTCTGCTGTAAATCACGGTTTGTCGTTGTTGAACTTTAAATAAGTCCTAGTAGGAATGCACATATCCTCACAGAAACTGATATATGATGTAACAGTATCTGTGAGCTTGTCCAGGTCTGTGGCTGCAGCCTCAAATACACTCTAATCCGTGGAATCAAAGCAGGCTTGTAGTTCCCGCTCTGCTTGGTTGATTTTAATTTCTGCCTGTAAGTTAGAAGAAGATGAATCAGACAGTGATCAGAGAGTCCCAAAGCTGCTCTAGGGACAGAACGATATGCATCCTTTATTGTTGTGTAGCAATGATCCAGTATGTTCCTGTCTCTGGTGGGGCATGTAATGTGATGTTTGTATATGAGCAATTCACGTGTGAGATTCGCTTTATTAAAATCCCCAAGAATAATAATAACTGAGTCCGGGTATTGTTGTTCCGTGTCTGTGATTTGATCAGCCAGCTGTTGCAGCGCCGCATTCAAAGATGCGTTTGGCGCGATATACACACTCACCAGAATAAACGAGGAAAACTCCCGCGGCAAGTAGAAAGGCTTACAGTTAATAAAGAGAACTTCCAAATTAGGACAGCACATCCTCTTTAACGTTGTTACATCTGTACACCAACTTTGATGTAAAAGCATGTTCCACCGCCTCTCTTTTTCCCCGTTAACTCCGCGATGCGATCCGCTCTGAACAGTTGGAAGCCCGGCAGATGTAACGCGCTGTCCGGAATGGCTTCACTCAGCCAGGTTTCAGTGAAGCACAAGGCAGCAGAGGTTGAAAAGTCCTTGTTTGTGCGGGTGAGGAGATGCAGTTCATCCGTTTTGTTAGGAAGAGAGCGGAGATTCGCAAGATGAATGCTCGGCAGCGTTGTTCGAAAGCCCCGCCGACGGAGTTTGACCAGCGCACCGGTTCGTCTTCCTCGCCTGCGTCTCCTGAACAACAAAGCCGCGCCTCCAACTAAAATGTCTAGCAAAACGTCTGAATATTCAAAAACCGGGAAAAGACTGTCTGGTATAAGCAGTTGAATGTTCAGCAGTTCGTCTCTGGTAAAACTGACTGGAAAAAGATTACTAACCACAGGACAAACAAACAAAAACAACAAAACAATAGGAGCGCTCCACACCGAGGCGACCATCCACGGTGCCATCATAATGTAATTATGCAATCGTCTGTCACAGAACTTCAGAAAACAGTGTCTCATAATTTTCCTCATGAGCAGCTTCAATCCTTCGCTGTCATAGGTCATGAAGAGCTATCAAAATTTATCAAAACATCAAAAGCCACAACATGTATGTTAGATCCAATACCAACTAAGCTCTTAAAAGATGTATTCCCTTCTTAATATTAAAAGAACCTCTTCTTAATATTATTAACTCCTCGCTATCCTTAGGACATGTCCCAAGAAACTTTAAAATGGCAGTTATTAAACTGCTTATCAAGAAGCTACAGCTTGATCCTGGAGAACTGGCTAATTATAGACTGATTTCAAATCTCCCATTTATGTTGAAAATACTAGAAAATGTAATGTCCTCACAACTATGTTCATTTCTACAGAGATTTGTATATATTAACAATTTCAGTCAGGATTTAGGCCCCACCACAGTACAGAGACTACACTTATCAGAGTTACAAATGACTTGCTCCTATTTTCTAATCGTGGCTGCATTTCTCTTCTAGCCTATTCAAGAGAATGACATTCTCTTGAATAGGCTTGAGAATTATGTTGGCATTTGTGGACTTTAAATGAGGAATTGTCAAATCAACCAAAAGCTAAGTATGGAGTGCAACAGGGATCAGTTTTAGGGCCTCTGCTTTTCTCCTTATATATGCTTCCCCTGGGAGATATTATCAGGAATCATGGAATAAGTTTCCACTGTTATGCCGACGATACCCAACTTTATATTTCTTCGAAACCCAACAAAACTTCACAATTCTCCAAATTAGCAGAGTGTGTCTATGAAATCAGAGACTGAATGGCCAGAAATGTCCTTCTACTCAATTCCAACAAAACAGAGGTACTAATTACTGGACCAAAAACCTCTAAAAATAAGCCACTAAAATATAATTTGACTCTTGATGGATGTACTGTTACGTCGTCTTCTACAGCGAAGAACTTAGGTGTTATATATGATACCAATCTGTCATTTGAAAATCAAATTTCCAATGTTTGTAGAACAGCATTCTTCCACCTCAGAAATATTGCTAAGTTACGACACATGCTCTCTGTTGCTGATGCCGAAAAACTAATTAATGCGTTCATGACCTCAAGACTAGATTATTGTAATGCATTACTGAGAGGATGTCCAGCAAGTTCAATAAATAAACTTCGTTCAAAATGCAGCAGCCAGAGTGCTGACAAGAACCAAGAAATATGATCATATTAGCCCCATTTTATCATCGTTACATTGGCTACCTGTTACATTTCATATTAATTAAAAAATGTTGTTACCTACGTACAAAGCTTTGAATGGTCTAGCTCCTTAGTACTTAAGTGAACTTCTACCACTCTATATTCCATCACGTTCATTACGATCGCAAAATTTTGGCCTGTTAATAGTTCCTACAATATGAAAATCCACAAAAGGAGGTAGATCCTATTCCTATTTGACTCCAAAACTATGGAATATTCTCCCTAACACTGTTCGGGATGCAGACACACTCACTCAGTTTAAGTCTAGACTAAAGACTCATCTATTTAGCCAGGCATACACCTAACTTATCCATCAACTCACAGTTAGGCTGCTTTAGTTAGGTCTGCCGGAACCAGAAACATTTACCATGATCTATAATGCTGCAAAAATTCAATGGCATCTACGCTAATATTATTCTATTTGTATCCTTGTCTGAACCTCAGAATTCCTATCCCGAGGTCACCAGAACCGGCCAGATCCAGCTCCATTCCTGCTTGGTGTCAGACTCCACTGCTACGTGTCTCTGAGTGATGACGACTAAATGCAGCCGGTGCCAGCCAGACATCACTTCAGTCTATTACGATGGACTTCAGAGGATGAACTGATGCCAACTCCAACTATAAGACATGGGATACTTCATATGCCACTGCCTGAACCTTGGATTTAGGATAGACCTCACTGAAATGACTGGCCTGTTGAACTGTGATGCACCTCACTCATCTCTGTCTGCATCACCTTGGTCTAATAATGGACTACACTCCTGAAATGGAATACATAGACAATCAATTAATTGCCAACAAAAGGCTTCATCAGCCAACTAACAAAGGATAATACATCTATGTAAACTTCTGCAGTTAATCCAGGATGGACTTCAAAGACATTAGTCATTAATCTTACAGTTCATACAAAATTTTTGTTTAAACACTGACCCTTAACACTTCCTTAGTTTAATAATTTTAAATCATGACTTGCACTGCACTTAAGTAATCCTGTCATTATATTCATGCTGTTAGCCTCAGGGGAACTGGCTCCCACAGTGAGCCTGGTTTCTCCCAAGGTTATTTTTCTCTATTAACCAACATCTTATGGAGTTTTGTGTTCCTTGTCACAGTCGCCTTCGGCTTGCTCACTGGGGTTCTAAATACAATTATTATTTAATTATTTATTTTTATACAAAATTTACAATCATATTTAATCAAACTACACAATGATGACTCTAAGACTTTATAGATTTTACAGTTTCGTTTTCTGTTAATGCATGATTTTCTGTAAAGCTGCTTTTGAAAAGATGTGTGTTGTGAAAAGCGCTATACAAAAAAAATTACTTGACTTGACTGTAAGCTCAGACTTGTGACCACAGCACCTCTTGGCTGACAGAATTAGGGTACCTCATTGTCTTCTTTGCAGTGGTATACAAATAACCTCAACCAAATAACCTCACTGCACTTGATGTGGTACACACAGAAGTAATGCAGAGAAGTTTTAATTTTGAGGGAGAAAATGGATTAGGGGTGCCTGTGTGTGAAGAAAACAGTTTTCCTCAGACCACCAAGGAAGAGTAAGATCACTGTGGAAGTTATATAAATTTCTGTACAACAGAATGTGTGTGATATCAACAATATATAATTAAAGAATAGCTTATGGTTCTTTTCATGATTACACTGGTTTTTATTTACTTTTTTATTTCATCTGTACTATGAAATTACAACTTAGAGTTTACACCCAATTCATTTCTAAGCAATAAACATTAGGGAATAATTTCATGTAAAAGTATCCAGACAAAGAACAAACACCACCAAAGAAACAAACATTGCCACCAAGAAAATTAGAAATGTCTTTAAGCTAATGGTTAATCTCAGAATGAGTCAGTATATTTTTGCCTTTTTCAATGGATACACTAACAATAGGTAACAAGAGCTAACTCTAACTAAGATACAGGCATGTTAAACAGTCTCAACTAACTCTTTAGTCTAGTTGGTGTTAAAAGCAGTATTTTATCTAGTAGTGAACAGCTGAACAAGACAAACATGAACACAATGGACATACTGTACTGTAGGTTGACAGGCTATATTTATGGTGTTTTCTTCATTTTAGAACTAATCCAACTGTTCCTTGACGTCAATTAAAAGCCAAAAGATTTAGTACAAGTATAAAACATTAACAATGTAAGTATGATATATTTTTTCACCATAGCTATCAAAATCTTAAAGGTTGCGCCAAAGCATTTTAGTATATTGCAATAATTGGTAGGAGCTTGTATTTCAGGCTAAAGGTTAATTACATCCACATAGGGCCACAAGTTGTTTGACCAAATTAAGATTCAATAAAAATTGAATTTATGAATTTTTATGTAAAATACTGTACACTTCCTTCAAATTGGATCATCCATTTACTGTTTTATTAAAATCTCAGCACATATTTTTTTTAATATTGTTGTTCTTTAAGGTTAAAATAATAGTTCACCGACACAATAGCCTTTTTTTTATTATTATTATTTATTTATTTATTATTATTATTTTTAAGGAAGGGACTGATATTTAAATCATTATTTGCTTAAAATGTTACCCTCTGCCATATAGCTTTGCAAATCTCATTCATGCTTGTGCATGTTCAACCGATTGCACATATTGACAGGTGAGAACCATAGGTGTTTAACATTAGTGAAATCAAACTTGGCATGATATTTATTGAGGTGACACCAAGTTTGAATATGCAAGCACGAATGAGATTTCAGAGCAATGGCGGAGGACAGGATTTTCAGTGAATAATGACTTAATTTTCTATCTGTTCCTTAAACAAAGCTATTTCTTAGCTACCTCTACATGTTCTCTTTGATATAAACAAACAAAACCATCATGACAACCTTACACTAACAAAACAATTTTAAGCCATCAAAAAGAACATCACATAATACTCAAGGAAGTACTACAAGATATTTTTAGACATTATGTTCCAAGAATTGACTGCAGTTAAAGGGCATCAAGCACTGACATAAATGTATCACATATTGTATATTAAAAATGCACAATGCAGGTATTTTAATATTACAGTATGATCTGGGTGCATTTTCAGTTGTAATAATGCCAAGAAATGGCCATGTACATGTTTAGTGTGTGCATGTTTACATGTGTGGGAGCAGTCTAAAATCAAGATCCAAAATATCCTTCAGGTTCCTATGTCTTCTATTACATTTTTTTCAACACTTTGTCCCATTTTCCTTGAAAACAAGAAGCTCTGAATAAAAAGTGAAAAGCTCTGAAATGTGCTGATGTTAAGGAGGGCTTGGTTTTGTTCAAGAAGCTCACTGATGCCCAGGTGGTAGAAGAGACGCATGATGTATTTCTGACCGCTCCTGATGCAACACTCTCTCTGGGCCCTTCGTTTTAGCAGGAGCGCGAGGAGCCTTGACAAATCCTCCATGATGCTTCATATGTCCCTAGAAGTTATAAAAAGATTATACTGTATATTTATTTATACATATAAGATTATACATGTGTATATATATATATATATATATATATATATATATATATATATTAGTGCTGCCCCCAAACATTAGTAGATGAGAAGATTTTTGAGAAGAGAGAAAGAAAGAAAGAAAGAAAGAAAGAAAGAAAGAAAGAAAGAAAGAAAGAAAATCCACAGGAAACCGACAAACACCAGTATTACCAGTTGGACGCTAGTGGTCCTATGGGGTAATTTTCGTTAAGCAGGGTTAGGGTTAAGCCTACACAATAAAGCAAGACTCAACTTTTTGAAAGATGGCTTTACAACAGTTGTCAACAGGGCCGAGTGGCTAATCGGGAAGATCGGGAGAATTCCAGCTGGGCCGGTCAAAAACTGGGCCGGTTAGGTCCGCATGTTGATTGACAAATTTTCATCATATGTCGCATAACAATTGCCAACAGTCCGTAACATCCGGTTTTTAAAGGATCAGAATTGCGTTCCGTATTAGCGGACGCAGTCTGTATTTTGATCATCTCACACCTAAACAAATGAGAGAGTAGCCTGTGAGAGACCAAACTGATGTTGCGCCGCTTCACTTGACAGCGCAGGACGGATCACGGAAGATCCATCGAGAACAGATAGGCTACTAATAGCTGAATGGATGAACGTGTTTCAGGTACAAGATCATCACAAGTTTAATACTGACTGCAGTCTCACAATCTCAATCAATTAATCTCTGAAATCCTCTTCCCTAGCAGTGCATAATGATAATTATTTTGTAATTATAAAATTATTTTTTGTCACAAAATAACGGAATACTTAAAGTAAAGTAAAAGATTAAACTAAACGAAACAAACTGCAGAGAATGCCTTCAATGTTGTATAATGCGATAAAACCCTCTTAAAGAGACAGTAACCATTTTGCCTTTGTCTTGAACATTTACATTCCAAGTAAAAGAAAAGTACAAATGTGATATTTTTAGTCTTTTATTTCACTCTTATCGTTGTAAGATGGCACGATTTTGAATGGCATGTAAAAATGTAAAAACAATCACTCAACCTTCATTGTTTCAATGGATCTGTTGCTATTTTAATGATCTAAAATACAAAGCACTGACCATTTTTGTACAGTTCTACAGTGTTATTATGTGCCTAGATAGTCTTTAAAATAAACTTAGTTTACCCAAATATGAAGTTTCTCTAATTATTTACTCACCCTCATGCCATCCCAGAAGTGTATGACTTTCTTTCTTCTGGTGAACACAAATGAAGCTTTTTAGAAGAATTTCTCAGTTCTGTTGGTCCTTTCTATGCAAATGAATGGTGATCAGAAATCAGAAGGCACAAAAATCACATAAATGCAGCATAAAAGTAATCCATACAACTCCAGTGGTTTAATCAATGTCTTCAGAAGCGATATGAATATTTACGTCCTTTTTTACTATAAATTCTCCTCCTGCCCAGTAGGGGGTGATATGCATATGTAAATCACCAAAAACAGAAGAAGAACTCTTAAGAGAGAAGAGTGCTTATGAAAGTGAAAGTAGAGATTTAGAATAAAAAATGACTTAATTATTGATTTGTTCCCCACACTTCTCATTTACTTGCATTGAATGGACCAACAGTTCTTCTAAACATCTTCATTCATGTTCTGCAAAAGAAAGTCATACACATATGGGATGGCATGATCAAATATCCCTTTAACATTCACTTATTTTTACAACACATACAATGATGTCTTTTGACAAAGTGAAAATCTTAGTGAATGCCGTATGTGGTATAATGACATGGAGAGCTTAAATAATTTTCAAGTAATTGCACATATTGCATATTTTTGCTGTGATCTTGTTTTATTGTTATCATCTTCACCTCCAACCCCCCTTTTGGGTGTGGGCTGACTAGGACATGACATCCCGGGGCAGAATATGAATTCCACTCCGGCCCTGGTTGTCAGCATCTCTCTGGCAAAGAACCTGCTTCATCTGTGCATTCTCTACCAGTCGGGTATTTCGTTGTCCGGGAAAATACATCATGTGTGTGAATACATTTGTTTTGTTCCCTCCTTCACGATATATATATCGTGTATATATATATATATATACACACACACACACTACCGGTCAAAAGTTTTGAAACATTTACTCATTCTTTATTATAATTTTTTTCACATTTCAGAATAATAGTAAAGTCATCAAAACTATGGAATAACATAAATTGAACTATGGGAATTATGTTGTGACTAAACAAAATCCGAAATAAATCAGAACTGTGTTATATTTTAGCATCTTCAAAGTAGTCAACCTTTGCCTAGATTTTGCAGAAATGTACTCTTGACATTTTCTCAACCAACTTCTTGAGGTAGCACCCTGGGATGTTTTTTTAAACAGTATTGAAGGAGTTCTCATCTATGTTGGGCACTTATTGGCTGCTATTCTTTATTATTTGGTCCAAGTCATCAATTTCAAAAACTTTTAGTTTTATAATGGAATAAATTAATATGGTGGCACAATTATATTTTTGTCTACAAAACGAATTTCAAACATTTAAGCATATGCCTTCAGATCAAAAGATTATGATCATAAGAAACATTTCAGTCAAGTGTTATAATAATATAATATAAATAATAATCACTGAAATATAAATCATGGTTCGAGGTGAACGTGTTTTTGTATTATTTTATGTTTTAATCACAGATGTATAGGCTGCAGAGTTGTGTTCACAATGAACTGCTCTGTGGAAATAAAGTGAACAGAACTCAAAGCACCTCCTGAGCTGAGATGTCTGAGGTCATTTGCAGCACTCATAGACGATACTGTTCTTGCAAAAAAATAAAATAAATAAATAAAATAAAATTGGAAGACAGAAACAAAGAAAGAGTGAGAACCTTTTACATACGCGTGTTCCACGAGACTGCACGCCTCCGAACAAACAGCATGTCACACATGCGCATAGACGGCTTTTCTGTCATCTGTCTTAAAACTATAATAAAGTGTATTTCTTCAAGCGCGTGTCTGTGTGTCTACGGGCAAATTATTTGTAATATTAATTTGATAATAATAATAGCCTAATAATAATAATAATGTTACACATTAATGGGAAGACGAGCCAAATATCGTCTTGACATCGTCAAAGGCATCAGCTATTGGCGATCACTCTGACCATCGTCGATCCCCGAGATCATCGTCTGTTGACAAAACCCTAATGTGCATTTCTCTCTATAAATTAACAAAATGTTCAGACAGTCTCCTTGCTGGTTTTTCCGACACATTCAGAATCATTACCGCATGCGGCTCGCTTCGTGCGCTTGTAAAATTGATATTTTAAAGGCTCATTATTACGGTTTAGTATTTCTCTGTAATGTAGAACAGTGTTAGCAATGTTACTTATAACATTCTTTCTCAGCCCTGGAACTCAAACCATTTTCTGATGCCCCCCAAAATATATATATATATAAGTAATTAAATTCATATCATAAACGTGCGACTAGTTGACTAATGGCTTAAATTAACGCCTACAAGTTGTCTAGGAAAATCTTTGGTCAGGGGCAGCCCTAATATATATATATATATACTACTGGTCAAAAGTTTTGAAACACACTCATTCTTTATTATATATATTATTTTGTATTTATTTTTATTTATAAATCAAAACTGTGTTATATTTTAGCATCTTCAAAGTAGTCACCCTTTGCCTAGAATTTGCAGACATGTGCTCTTGACATTTTCTCAACCAACTTCTTGAGGTATCACCCTGGGATGATTTTTAAACATTATTGAAGGAGTTCCCATCTATATTGGACACTTATTGGCTGCTTTTCTTTATTATTTGGTCCAAGTCATCAATTTCAAAAACTTTTTTTTTAAATTAAATTTTAGTTTTATAATGAAATAAATTAATTTGGTGGCACAATTATATTTTTGTCTACAAAACTCATTTAAAACATTTAAACATACACCTTCAGATCAAAAGATTTTTAAGATCATGAGAAACATTTCAGTGAAGTGTTTCAAAACGTTTGACCGGTAGTGTGTGTGTGTATGTGTATATATATATATATATATATATATATATATATATATATATATATATATATATATATATATATATATATATAATTCTCTCAAATTACACCAAGATATAACTGAAACTCTCTTGAGTAACTATCAGGATTTTCAATTGCAGCATTTGTTTCAAATTAAACTGTATATTTGCATGGGACGACAATAATGGCTCAGTTTAATTAATTCAACAAGGCCTCTCACCTTCAATCCACTGCGACTTGCATACTCTTTTCCACATTCAGAACAGTGGTAGGTTTTTCTCTCTGGCATGGGAGGTGGAAGACTGGGAGTCAGTGATATGCGTACAGTTGATTCTGTTCTGTTCTTTTCAGTTCCAGTTGTATCTTTAAGGTCAACTTTATCCTTTGCAATTAAACTACAGTGAGCTTCCTTTATGGTCTTCGCATCTTGTGTGTCAGGCTCCTCAGGCACAGTCTCAGCTGCATCCTCAACTGTCTTGTTTAAAGTGTCTGATACTATATTTGCATTAATACTCAAATCTGGAGTTGCCCTTTGAGCATTCTTTGGTGTTTTGTGTGCTTTATCTTCACTAATTTCATCCTCACAAAACTCTTGGGGGATTGAATTGGATGTTTCAACAAGGCCTTGGTCAGGCTCCAGTAGTTCTGATGCTGGATGTGGTAGAGGACCTTTTGATGTATGATGAGCTTGTATACTAAGAAGATCTTCCAAATGTGATCTTGATGCAGGAATAGGCAAGGGAGATCTATTTTCACTAAATTCACAGTCGTCGCTGTGTGAACTGGCTTTCACCGAAACAGAGGAGCAGGACATTTTTTTATCTCCTAGGAAGGCAGTGTTGCTGGAACATTCAAAAGATAGTTCATCAGAGGCAGGAGGATCTGTTGTTGCTGAGATTGGGTGGGTGGTGGGAGGAAGAAGACAGACAGGAGATTCTTCTGGAGAGGGTACACTGAGAGGGAGAACAGGGGGATCTGCTCTGCCTGTTGGAGGTGAATGGGTGGTTGGATTCAGAGAAGGGTCAGGGCTTATGTCAAAATGTGGTATGGGACCTGGGCTCAGTGAACCAGGTAGACTGGAGGTTAGAGGACATACTGTGGGAGCAATACTGACTGCAAGGGGGTCAGAATGACTACTAATGGAACATTTCAAATCTAAAACTGTTTCTATATCAGCATGTAGTAACTGAACATCAGTAGTCCTAGGGCTGATCTCTGAAGTAGGGAGTTGGGAATGGGACAAAGTATCACTTTCCATTGAAATTTCAGGCAGATGCTCTGGTGGTAGCTGTCCTCCTAAATGCATGCGAATATGATGTTGCAGCACAAGCGCATTAGTAAACTTTCGCTGACATAAGGGGCAAGAATTTTGTGCACAACTGTTTGGTGGCCGTGCTCGATGGGTGGCAAGGTGAGCTCGAAGGCTTCCTTTAGTTGATAAGGAACGACCACACAGCTTACAGGGGAAGGGGCGCTCACCTAAATGGGTAGCCTGGTGCAAACGTAGTGCTCTTGGGCAGCTTAGCACCCTAAGACACACACTACACTGATTATGGGCAAGTGCTCCAGCAGAATTCATAAGACCCAGATAAGGTGACTCCTTGTTGAAGATAGATGATGGTATCTGGACTGTAGATGATGGAGATGAGGTGATTGCATTTGTACTGAAAGTTCTTGTGCTCATTAAACTACTGCTGCTATTGCTTAAACCTCCTGCTGTGCTGTAGCTACTGGTAGAAGTTTCCCCAAAGGATGAAACCCAGTGGGACTGACCATGAGGTTGCTTCTCTAACTTCTCCACCAGTTTCTGCAGTTTTGATGTGTCTGAGGTTAAGGCGGAGGTTGAGATGGATGGGGAAGTGGAAGAGGCTGTGAAAGGGAATGCAATCTGTTGTTGTGGGGTTGTAAGGAAGGATCCTGTTGTAGTTGTGGGCCTCAGAAGCCCATGGCCTGGGTGTTGGTGGCTTGAAGATGCTGGGAAGAAGATTTTGGGTAAGCTGGCAAGCTGTGAATAAGCAGAATGGGGGAGTAGGGTAGGTAGTGGAGGGGTGTTCTCATCAAAGCACTGTTGTTTCACTCCTTTAAACACACCAGCAACAGATGAGGTGGATGAGGCAGGGGATGAAAGAAGGGTGGAGGCAAGCGAGGAAGAGGATGAGGACGTAACTGAAGAGGTAGAGGATTTAGAGGCTGCTGCAGCTGCAGCAGCAGCACGGTTGAGCTGAAGGAGAGAGTGTGCAGTGGTCAGCAGGGCCAAATCAATACTTGGAGGCAGAGATGATGTTGTGGTATGTGGTAAATCAGTAGCACCCTCAAGATTCTCACCACACAGACCATCCCCGACTTGCTGTTTCTGATGCCTCTGAGCAGCACTCATGTTGGTAGAGGACATAGTTTGAGTTTGTGCTGATCCTGTCACTGACCCCCCTGTCACAGATCCAAATAGGGAACACGGAAACAAAGAAAAAGAGAGTTCAGGGTTTTGCTCACGATGCCGCAAGAAGTGGACCTTGAGATTCCCTCGTGTGGTGAATCGACTGAAACATACAGGGCACTGGTATGGACGTTCCCCTGTGTGTGAGCGCAAGTGTATTTGCAGGGATGAATCACTGCTGAAGATCTTCCGACAAAAGCGACATGCATGCTGCATACGCCCTGATGTTAAAGTTGTACCTTCTTGCACAGATAGTTTTGGATCCAGTGAGGGGGCTGAAGGGGCAGCAGCTGCTTGCATAGCTTGGTTTGGGTAAGTCAGACTACTCTTCCCTCTGGCTTCTGTGATGTCAGATGCTTTCTCATATGCATTTTGGGCTGGTAGGCCAAGGGAAGGTGTGAGTGGATAGTTTATGGTAGCAGATGTGGACATTGGTGAGGATGTGGAAGAGTGAGTACTTGTATGACTGGTGAAGTTTGCTGGAGTAACTGCCCCACTGTCAAACTGTGTCTTATGAGGGTGTAAGACATTCAAAAGAGATTGTGCATGTTTAGAGGACTTAGAGGTGGTCTGGGAGGGAAACAGGGATGATACACAGGCCAAAAGGGGAGCCACAGATGTAGGGGGAGGTGATGAGTTTTGCAGAGAGGGTTTGGGGCTGCTTTCAGAACCCTTCAAACAGAGCTGTGGCAGAGGTGGTAGTGTGAATGGCATTGAATCCAGTTCACAAGAAGCTCCTCCCAGCCTTAATACTTGCCTACAGATCTCTTCAGTCATCTGCATCTGATGGATTTGCCTCTGCTGCAGCACACGTAGCTCATCAAGGATGAACGCGATGCTGACAGGTGCACATGCTGGGGCTGGAGGTACTGTACTTGGGCTGGAAGAAGGTGTAACTGGGCTTGGGGGACCTCCAGGCACAGGACTGGGACTTCCAGCATGTGGAAGTGCGCAGAGAGAAGCAGCAGAAGAGGAAGATGAAGATAAGGTTGTAGTAGCTGACACACCTAACTTTGGAGAAGCCATGAGTGATTGGGTTTGGTTGTGGGTAGGGAGTTCAGTGGTGTAACTGCACAGTTGGTTCAGTGGTGTAAATACACTGTTTAGAAGAATGGCTAGAAAAGCAGGATTGTGGGATGTCAGGAAATTGGACCAGGTGACACTCGTTGAGGTCTACAGGAAATGTTATGAGTTGTGAGCCTCCCTACAGATGGGTTTAGGCTCAAGGAAGATTGGCAGATCTGAGTTGTAGGATGAGGTAGAGCAGGAAGTGTTCTTTGCAAGAATAGAGGTGAGGGATTTCACTGCCAACTGTTCCTCTGAGAAATCAGAGAAAGAACATTTACCCAACAATATAAGCCATCATTATAAGATACTTAGCAATGACATTGCTGAGGGCTATATAAATATTATTGTAATTTGGATACTCCTAGTCTAATGTTTAAACCTTAAACCCAATAAATTGCAATAATAAAAAGCAATACTGATAGACATTATCATACTTATAAAGACTGGATACAATATCCATACAGTAAGTGTAGTGAATTATAAGTAGAACAGTTTGCATTTGCTGTTTGTTTAATAATACAAACAGGTCATATAAATTATGCAGACTTTTTAATTCCATTTAATTTATACTTTCACTTGCTTTGCATATTTATTGATTGTTATCAGCACATATTGTTGTCATGGCAATGATGAACTGATAAATCCAGAGGCATTTAATCTTATGAAACTTCAAATGTAATTACTAACTTTTAGTCTCTGTATTTTGCTTTTGGTTGTTGTTTGAGGCCCACAAACTAAGAGTTTACTCCTGGCTGACACTCTTAGAAATGCTATAATTCTGTAAAAGGCCAACCAAAGAGTAATTTCAGGAATTCTAACTAAGGCTCCTATCAATGGCACCCACTGTTCCACCTGAGCCCCCATCTTCTTTAACATGTTAACATTGAATAATGAGCAATAGTTCACCCAAAAATGAAAATCCTGTCTTCAAACACTCATGTTGTTCCAACCCTGTATGACTTTCTTTCTTCCATGGAATATAAAAGGCAGAATGTTAGCCATAGTCACCTTTCACTTCATAACATCTTTTTCAAGACAATGAAAGTGAATGTTAACTGAGGCTAAAATTCTGCCTTACATCTCGTTTGTAACTACATGTATTTATTTGTATAATTAATTAAGAAGTTCTGTCCTGTTTACTTTTTACCTCTTTTTTCCCTAAACTTCAGCCAGTCTTGACTATGGGTGTCTCTCCCCTCCCCTCCCCTCTTTATATCACCTCACTCCCTCTGATCTGAAATCCCATCCCTCCACCAGTTTACAATGCTCTTTGCACAGCTAACAGCCAACTTTGTTTCCACAGCAACACATGAACACAGACAATGAACCTTTCCAAACCCCTTAAATGACCCACCTACCCACCCTACACACACACAAAGACTGAGAGAGTGAATGTATGTGTCACAGTCACAGTCACCATGTTTCCTAGGACTCTTATTTTGAAGTGTTTTTCGTCCTGTCTTCTGTTTCCCCTGGACTACGTGCCATCTGTTCCTCATCACAGCCACCTGTTCTCCATTCCCTCATCAGCACCTTGTGTGTGTGTGTGTGTATATATATATATATATATATATACCTTCTTGTTCAGTTCCATCCTTGTCAGTTCTTGTTTGTTGTTTGTAGTTGCTTTGTTTATGTTAACTCTAACGACTGTCTAGTTTTGTAACCCAAGTCATCATCTACTGTGTATCCTTGCCTTCTTGTCATTGTTAATTAAAGGATTGCTGCACGTAGATCCTGCTCTCTCGCCTAATCCTTACAACATGTGACAGTATGCTATTACATCTCTTATATTTATTTAAACAAAACGTATGTCCTAGCCCAATGAAGCCTGAAAGGTCAGGGGGCTTAAGTGCCTTTGTTAATCGCTACAAAAAGCAGCTAGATACTTACTGTAAAATAAGTTACCTTTAGCATAGGTTTTTTTTAAAAACAGCGTGATTTTCAGAAGAACACATAGAACACAAAGCAGTAATGCATAAAGGGTTGTCTGTACTTGAAGAACTCTAGAATTTAAGTCACAAATCGACACACTATTATGCACATAGTTCCTGGCAGTTAATGCCTCACTGCACAGCCACAAAGCCTTATGGAGACAATTAAGTCTTATGCCATTACAGTAACAGCACTCAAGTGGCTCCTTCTTTTTCAGTGTTGTCCAACTCAAAACTCTAGTTCAGCATATTACACATCTCCCTGCATTTTAGTTTCTCTCCACCATTTTATCATTTATCTTTAAAGCATTTTCACTAGCCATGCATATCATATCCTGGGTGGTCTTCTAAGTTCTTAGCTTGGACACAGAAGTACTGTAGCTACATGTGCATACATTATGCTGGGTTGGAAAATGAAAAGTACTCATTGGAAAATGGGACAAAAGCTGTTGGGATGTAATGTAAGTATTAGCAAATTATTACTGATTTTGTTTCTGACTTTCATTTTTACTGTTCTTAAAAGTAAGAAAAAGATTAAATCTTAGATCTGGTAAACTGATTATCTTATAATGTCACAGCAAATGACACTGACAGAAACAATGGGGCTCTCTTACTAAGCAGTAAAACATTTCTCACCATTTTGAAGTAGCAATGAAGTGTTGAGCATGGGGCTGAAAATGTGCTGAGGTCTTTTCTGCTTCTGGCATGACATGATGCAAGAGACATTCAATGACTAATTGGCCCATGGGCTGAACAAGATTGAAAATCTTTCTCTATGAGTTAAATTACAATAAATTTTTCATCTTCTCTGAGAATCAATCAAATCAAAGTATTATTATAAAGAAACAAAAGGGCCAAATGGCAAGTACAGACATGAGAAGGCAATGTCTCAAAAGTGAGTAAGCACTTGGCAAACAAATCTGTGTCTATTCAGTGTCTATCTAAAATCCAAAGACATCTCTCCACCTCTTTTCTCCATTTCTCTCTCAAACACAGTCTCGGCTTGTTCTCTCTCTACATTTGCATTCAAATAACGCAGAACACCACTTATGCATACACCCCTCCTTTCCCTTACATGCCCCTAGTTTTAAGGTGTTCCCTGAATCTTAAAAAAAATAAATAAAAATAACATCTGAGATGTAGTAGCCTACAAATAAAGTGTACTTGGGTGAACACTAAATGACATTTTTTAATACGCCTATATACAGTAGCCTGGTTTTTGTAGTGTCACTCTCGATTCACTATTTACATCTCAAACCTGACTTTCAACTTTCACCCAAATGATGTTAGACAAAATGACAGCCTCAGTCGCCATTCACTTTCATTGTAAGGAAAAAAGATGCAATCAAAGTGAATGTTGAGTGATACTATCATACTGCCTAACATCTCCTTTTGGGTACCATGGATGAAATAAATGGATACAGGTTTGGAACAACAATAGGGCGAGTAAATAATGACAGACTTTAAATTTTTTGGTGATCAATCATATTAAGATTATTTACTGAAACCTAATACCCCAAAATATGATTTCAAACATTAATACACCCCAAAATATGATTTTAAATCCTTAGACTACTCTTGAGAAAGGCAAAAACTAGCTTGCACATACATGCATGTGTTAAGTTTGGCTTTTTAGGACTTATTTGGAGGCCCAAAGGACAGAGATTGTCTCATGTGACTGCTTTCACTGTGTGAATAAAAATCATTAACAGATGGAAGAATTAAAACAATATCTAGAGTTTGTTTAGAGGTGTATCTTGTTTTCAGAGGTGTTCGATTCAGTCTAGCACAATACATTATGTCCTTGTATTTATTTCAGAATGCCATAACACATGAATGTCCTCAGAATTATAGTTCATGTATGCTTTTATTTTTTAAATAGCTAATTTGGCGTTCACTGCATGTAGTTATGTACTGTAGCTACATATGTACACACATTTTACAAATGAGACACTTGTGTCAAAACGTCAGATGGCTAGGGAAAACAATTATCAGTGCTTGAATTTATTAATAAACTAAAGATTTTATTATTAAAGTCATAGTATGCCAAAACGCAAAGCTGTATTTAGCAAGCATTTATAAGCTGTTACAAACCAAGTGAAACTCTAGTACAAATTTACGTCAGCCAAATGCAGGCGGGATCACAGCTCTACTGTACACGCGACCTGTTGCGTCCGCGGGCGCGCGCTCTATGATCATAACCAGTTATGATTCATATTTACTATGACTACATGAGATACTTTGTCGCAGTTGACACATCTAGTAACAGTATTGTAAAAGGTGTAAATACACTGCGCTACTTACCAGAAGACGATTGTCTTTCACAGCTGTTTATGAAATTACTAGACAAAATGAGGCGCGCAATGTCTGGCTCGGAATATCATCATTGCTGTTCCGGCATTTTGCCACCAAGATGCGCAGTCGGCTTTCACAGCAGCCAGTTCGACAGTTAAATTATTTATTTGCTGTACTGTCTTTAGTACACGGTATAATCTGCTGTAGTCGTGACTGGTCAATTTTCATCCATTGTTCGATGTTTAGGTTGTTGGTACATTGCGATATCGAAAAATGGCATATTCCAGTCGTTCCCATAGTCTACCCCTCCCTTCCTCGCTGTTGTACTCGATTTTTGTAAAATGGCTCTCTCTGCGGCCTGCGTCTTTGTTAAGCAGACTAGCGCTGCAGCATCGACGAATGTCTGTCCGCGAGTCTGTCTGTCTGCAGAGTAATTATCGAGACCTTAAACGCCGTGTTTGCTTTTAATTGGCAAACTATACATTTGGTCAAAGTTTATGCTCAGTTTTTGTGACACACAATGGAAACGTTCGTCTTGAAGAGAAAATACATGTTTTACAAAATACTATTAAGTCATGACAAAATCACTATTTTGACAAAGATGAAGACAGACAAAAGGAAACCAAAGCATCTATAAAGGGAAAAAATTAAGCATCTGTATCTCTCAGTGCACTTGTGCTTGGTAATAAGCTACATTGTACAACTAAAAATATATAATTTCACTTATTTTCATATAAGAGCAAACATGTTCATGTCCACACTGAGTATGAAATAGCTTCAGACCTTAATAGTAGTCAATCTATTTACTTTCTCCTTTTCACAAGGATGGTTCCTGGTAGATTTTTCAAGGCAATCAGTTTGCATGCTTTTTCTAAGTTAATGTACTTATTTGGCTTATTAAGCTTTTTTATTCTTTTAAGTAACGTTGACTAGTTACAAGTAAACTTAACTAATCTGAGATTAAAGTATCGTTTTGATTTAATTATTTACATTTGGTTATAACATGTCTTATACAGTGTAAAGGAAATATGACTGGATTCTAAGTTAGCCATATGGCACATCGGATTCTGTTCAGTTCTTCTTAGTGCACAAATCTGCACTTTTGTAAAGTACAATTGAGTAAAGAAGAATGGCTTAAAATGAACAGGCTCCAAGTTCTACATGCTATCATAAATCATCTTCATGGTGACTTTACAGAAATCTCAATTACCATTGGCTGTTCTAAACTTATGGCTAGAGTAAATCAGCATGAACAGAACGTTCCCCTAACGTTAGCATTTGGTTCCCTTTTGATTATTTTTCTTTTGGGAACCAATTCCTAACGTTCTAGGAATGTTGTCTTTAGGTTATCATTTTTGTAACCATGAACTAATGTTCCCAGAATGTTGCAGGGAAGTTTTTGTGTGACACCATAATAAGAACCCTCACAGAACGTAAATGGTATAACTATAACTATAATGGTTATTTTTAGGTTTTGTTTTTATAACAATAAACTAGCCTTCCCAGAATGTTCTGGGAACCAAAAAATGGTACCTGGGAACTATATGTCACATCACATGTTGTTACATCTTTTTAGCCACAATTAACCCAATTTCGGGGTTGATATCATGAAACATCTGAAATTTCATGAAAATTTAAGGATTTTTTCAACCTTTTTAATAGCAATTCCTCTCCCTCTTCTACTGCACTTTTATTTATTGTACTTTTAATCCAGCTCATAAAACTATTTTGGTATTTTAGATGCATGCTCTACGTTAGGCCTCTGTGTAAAATTGTTATCTCCACTGTTGAAACATTTCAAACATTAGTTAGGAATCAAGAATACCGACCAGTTATGTTATGTGTTTTCTTGTGCTTAAGATACTTGACAGATTATCTAATGTTCTGGTACATCATCCTCACCAAAGTTTTTTATTTTATTTATAAAATATAAGATTCAGAAAATGACCAGCATTGTTGTCACTTTAGGGCGGTTTTGCACACACACACACACACACACACACACACACACACACACACACACACACACACACACACACACACACACACACACACACGTTGGTGCAGCTATCATTATGAGGACTCTCCATAGACATAATGATTTTTATACTGTACAAACTATAGATTATATCCCCTAACCCTACCCCTAAACCTAACCCTCACAAAAAACTTTCAGTATTTTTACATTTTCAATAAAACATTGTTTAGTATGTTTTTTAAGTGATTTAAATTATGGGGACACTAGAAATGTCCTCATAAAGCACATTTATAGCATAATACCCTTGTAATTACCAGTTTGTAACCTAAAAAATAGTCCTCTTAAACCACACACACACACACACACACACACAAACACACACATACAGACAGACAGTGCAGACAGCAACATAAAGTATACTTTTATTAAAATTGCTCGTAGTTTGATTTTCCTGAAAAATGTTAAAAAAAAAAGTTCTGTAGCACTTTTAACATTCCACTGTTTATTTTAAGTGGCCTGACACAACAACATTGGCTCAATCAGTGGTATCAGTTTAGGGAGGGACAATTCTTCAGTTCAACCAATGGCAGTTAGAAGGTCTAATCAGAAATCTGAAAAGTGTTACAGAAATGACACACTTCAGCTTTAATAACAGATATAGATATGGTAACAGATTTGAATGGAATAAATAGAATATTAAAGAACAGACATGAATATTAGAACATTTTGCAAAGAATGTTTACACAGATGTGCACAGATGTGGAACAAATTTTCTTTTACAATGTGAGCAATGAATAAAGAAAAAAACAGAAATGGCAGAGATTATGCTTGTAAATAAAATGTTGTTACATAACATAAAGCAACGCCATTGTTTGTTTATCATCTTAGTTTAAATTTAGGACAATCTATAAAAACTTCCAACACTAATTATTGGAGAATGCACATAATAACACACATAAACACTGTATGTACAATCAATCATAAGATAAATTGTATGACAACATATGTATTGTATTTTTCTCATTTGGATGGGGAATAAAACTGTTTGCAGATATTTTTAAACAACAACAACTAAAAAAAACTTTCCTGTGATTTGGTCCATGTTTTTATTTATATGTTAAAATGTAAGTAAAATTAAATTAATGCAAATATTTGTCATTTTGCAATGTGACATGACAAAATGATAAAAACAAGTATTGCTTTGACACTGCAGATAATACTGAATTTAACCCTTGTTTTGTTTTTTCCAGGAGGTCTGACTGTTATCATTAAAAACAATATGGGTGGATCTGTTAGTATGGAATCTATGGATAGATCTGAAGTTGAATTGATGGTATAATAATACAGTATCAAAAATTGTGAAAAGCACGCACCTCCAAAAATTGTCTGAATCCAGATGTACGACCAAAAAAAGTTTTACTGTGTTATTATCAATAAAAACACGCATCAGAGTCAGCACACTGTTGCTCCTAAATCAATTTAATGAGCTCACCAATAGATAAACTAATGTGATGTTTCGAGCTACATGCTTTGCATTAGACTCTCTCATCTGAAGTCTGATTAAAAGCATGTAGCTCAAAATGTCATATTTGTTTATCTCTTGGTGAGCTCATTAAATTGATTTGGGAGCAACAGTGTGCCAACTTTGATTTGTGTTTTTATTGATAATAATACAGTAAAACTGATTTCAAAAAGTTAAGTCCATATTTACAATTCAAGGCAAAACATAAAAAAAAAAAAAAAAAAAAAAAAAAAACGTTTTAGTACATAAGTGTATGAATAATTAGAGCATTAATTTCACAAGACAATAAATAAAGTGATGAAACAAACCAAGATCTATATATACTATGTAAAACTTTACAATGTCAAAAATGTGTAATAAAATAACTGTATGCTTGTTGTATGGAAAAGAGTAGCATGAACATTCTTAAAAATATATTTGTGTACTATCATGTACCATATATGACCAAGTTGTATGTATGACATGAGGGTGAGTAAATGATAATCACATTTTCATTTTGGGTGAACAAATCCTTTAAATAGCAATAAAAGTAGTAAATATTTTGTTGTTTTTGTTTACTTTATTTTTCCATACCTCTTCAATCCATCAGTGATTTTGATTTTGTGCGATGTTCCTCTGACACTTCCTCAACTGCTGACAAGTCTGACAAGGTCGTGGGATTAGTCACATCATCCAAATTTTCAAACCATTTTTAATGTACTCATCTTGCACTATTGGAAGAAAATTGGTAATTAAGAAAACTTTTGTTGACAAAACGGAAAATGTTTCAACTGGTTTGGGGAGAACACATTTAAGGCAATTAATTAAAGTGAATTACTTTATGCATGTTTAGCTGGTATAAGGAGAAGTCTTTTGTAGAGATTAGATAAAAAAAAATTAAAAAACAATGCAAAAAAGTAATAAAATGGAAATTCTAAATCTGGTGTATCATGAGGGGTTAATTCTTTAGAAACTGACAACACAATATTCAAATCAATGTTTTGCTTTTATGGGAAAAACCAGCATCTCTTTTTCAGTGTAGCCAAAAGGTCGATCAGTACAAGGCTTCCTCTCTCGAATTTGTCCAACTCACATGATTGCCCATAATCACTGTCATTATCCATCTCCACAGGTGTCAGGGGCAAAGTGTTCATTCTGGCTAACATCTCTACTTTCTTAATTAACTCTGTGACCTGTGTCCTATCATCCCACTGCCTGTTGTTGAGGGTGTGATACCTGTTTCTACATTTATTGATCAGCCACTGCAGAGCCTCTCCTTCACTCTCAATGTGTTCCTCAATAGTGGGGGTCCTCTTCCAATCACCCCAGCTGAACACAACTAAACAGTGATTCCAAACATTCTGGCCCAGGAGTTCCATGTGCCCCTTGATTGACCTCCTATGTGCTTCAGTAAAGGCAACACCAGACTGCACTACCAGTAAAACTACATGAGGTCCTGGTGGACACAGAGAAACACCAGAGATGATTTCCTGCTTTATTGTCTCTGCATTCTCCTTGACAGTTGCATATGGCCACCATCCAGGAGTGTTAATGACAATAACTTTTTGTTTTTCTACCTCTTGTTCTCTTTTTACACATCGTTTTGTCGTGACCTTCTCCTTGTTTTCAATTTTCAGGATAGTGTGTGCTACTGAGGTCTTCCCACATTTATACTTCCCATCAGCAAAATCCTTAACTCAAATTGCAACCTTCCCCTGCTGGAAAGAGAGAGAAAACGTGTATGAAAGTTTAGCATGCAGTTTGGATCATATTTTCATATCATCCCACAAAAAAAAAAACAAAAACAAACAAAAATCTACTTTAAGGTAGGCCTACAAAGACTGAAAAAAACCAAAAAACATAATACCTGTCAGATGCTCCTTTAAACTTTGCATCTCTTTGTTTTATTAGATCTCCCTGTATTCTGCATGCTTCTTCATAATTTTTCTTTGTTCCTCCTTATCCTCGAACAAACTGCTGTCAATTTTAAAGGACTGTCCAAAATGCTCTGCTACTAAACTCTCTATCCCATAAAACAGTTTTTCCACATTTAGTACTTTTTTGTCAGTTAAACTGAAAACATGAACTCTGTTCCCACACTTCCCAATAACACTATGAAGGTCTTCCCCTGCACTCTCAGTTAGCTGTCTGGTATCTGCATCTGTTTGGTTCCTGTTGAGATACATCAGCAGCACTATGGTGTGGTTCCAGATCTCCTCACCAAGAATCTCCATGTGTTCCATGACTCCATTTAAGTGCATCTTTGTGAATGGGGTGTGTAGATTGATGACTAGAAGGAAGGCATGTGTTGTAGGACACATGTCTAAACTGTGTACAATCTCCATCTTTATAAATTTTGAACTCTCACCAGACTGACGTTTTTTCCACCATCCTGGTGTCACTACCACAGTAACAGACCTGTTCTGCACAGTCCTATGTCTTATCTCACTCTTCACAATCTCTTTGCCCACTTTAACTCGTTTTCGTTAAGGATGGCATTTGCTGCGCTGCATTTGTATTCTGCTTTACTACCAATTATTATGAACTTTATCTCTGGGAATGCTGTGAAATCTGCAAGAGAAAAATAAATGAATAAGTGTGTTATCCGCATCTGCTGTTAATGACTTCAATGGAAAGTTGAAATGTAAATGTAAATGGCACCTGTAAATCTCTGGACTAGTTTGGGGTGGAATCTGATTACATTGCACTGCAGTTGTTGCTTTCATCAGAGTTTACATTCAATAAGCATTTGATTGATATCACTGCCTGGTAAATAAGTCTGTTGTAACCAAGCAACATTTCTGTGGTTTATGTACTTTCAGTTTCTTCAAAAACAACTTGGTTCCATCTGATGACATTCCAAAACACATTTGTGGCATTCTTTAAATGCACGGGATATTTAACTAATGTTCATCATCATAACAGGGTGAATAATGTTGTGTTATGTCTAATCTTTATTTAAATTGCAGCCTAAATAAAACCTATGAGGAATTAAACATCTTCTTCTGGAGCATGACATCTTGGTGGTTAATATTGAAGGTTAGCTTTTTTTAAAAAAAAAAAAAAACTGAATTACTGAATATTAATCTAATTAAATCTCTCCAAGTACATAAAGTTGTTTTGATATTTACACAATTTGATAATTTGATCATCAATATGGTTAGATTTGTTTTCATAACACTTATGTCAGACAACCCTCAGTTCTCAGTGAACAAGAATGTTACGTAAAAAATATTGTTTTTGTGGCAATCTCTGAAAATGAACTGTTAAACGTTAGAGAAAATTACTGTCATCAAGATCAGCATCCTTTTCTGTCTCCATCATTTGTCAGACTGTTTCTTAATCTGAATAAATCTTGCAGTCCTGTTTAGTGTCCACTCTCCGATCTCTTCTTGCTGATAATCATTTCAAACATTTTCAGTTTGTTCGGTTTGTTGTGTATAAATGTGCCTCTGGACAGATAAACCTGATGTTCTGGTTTCTCAACATCAAGAAGGTTGAAAAACAAACTCCACCCCATCAAGATTGAAAAAACAAGTAATAGAGTTACAAACTCTATAATTTCTGTTGACAGTGAACTGACTTAATTAAACTGAAAACTAAAAGTAATACACTTTAAATAATAAAAAATACACCAAAGTTTTCTAATCTCTAAAGTGAGCTGTGTTTGCATTGTCAGAAGTTTCACTTTATTTATTTCAAACACAAGGATCACACTGATAAAATCTAATTGTAACAATGGTTGAAGATCCTTGTGCAGAGTTTATTACATTCATTTTATCATCAAGTGGTCATGACCGCGATGTGTAGCCTACTGTGTATGCAAACCACCATGAGTGGCAATTAGCCATAGCCTATTACAAATTGAAACTGTGACCTTTATCTTTGCCATTACATTTTGATACTTTTACTAAAATAAATAATTGAAGTGTGAAAACAAAATACTCTGACAATATTACAGTATAGCTGCTTTGGATTTACAGTCTTTGAAAAAGCAGTTAACATGCAGTATAAAATTGTGGTATAAGTGGTATAAAATTATTTCTCTTCCATTTCTTCCATTCATTCACTCACCTCACGCTTCTGTTAAGAACAGGCCGTGTGACGGCTACGCAGTTCTGTGTGATGAGAGGTCAGACAGTCCGGTTAAGAAGATGTTTGATGAAAAGCCAGATGCCACACATGCATATACATACCTGGACTCTGCTTCTGTTTGAAAATATCCTACTGAATAATTCCCACACTGCTGCTGGAAACATAAAAGGTAAGTGTGATTCTGTTTTCACATTTTGTCATGGCAAATGTACTTAAAGTAAATTTCTAAATTATGTTGGAAATGAGCAACTCTAGTTGGCAGTTTTGCTTACACTTAACGGAATAGTTCACCTAAAAAATAAAATTCTATCATACTCTAACCTTAATGTACTGTAACTCTAATGTTATTTCAAACCCTTATGGCTTTTGTTCTTCTGTGAAACATAATTGATATTTTAAGCAAAATGTAATGGACTGACAGGGGCGATTCCAGACTGATCTCACAGTGAAATAGTAAGGTAGGTTGAATTTTCTTTATCTAAGATCAGTCTGTGCTTACCGAAATTTGAAAAACTGCCCCTAGTAGCCAAAGCAGTTGGGCATATGGGCATGTGTGAGTTTGTTTTTTAGGTGCGAACTCCACGGAGGAACACACGGCTCTGTTACTTGGTGTCCTAGACGAGATCCAGCATGGCGGATTTGTTATAAGTTATATTGTTACATTATAAACAAACATAAGCGGTGGCGGATCTAGAAATTTGTAAAGGAGGGGGCCAGAGAGGAGCCACAGTGTGCAGAGAGGGGCCAAATTAATAGCATGTCTAGTACACAAGGAACGTAAAAACAAACTTATCACTCCTTGCATAATTTTGTTATATCTTTTACATACTCTGATCAACTCATTCAAAAACAACCATCAATTCTACAGAAGTTATCAGGAGCAGTTCTTTGATAACAATTGAAAAAAGTTATCA
Organism: Myxocyprinus asiaticus; assembly: GCF_019703515.2. Classification (NCBI taxonomy): domain Eukaryota; kingdom Metazoa; phylum Chordata; class Actinopteri; order Cypriniformes; family Catostomidae; genus Myxocyprinus; species Myxocyprinus asiaticus. The sequence continues at coordinate 40,881,238 of NC_059348.1, read as the reverse complement.
TGAAATTTAATTGATATTAGTAGGATCACATTTACATCCAAATGACAATAAATTTACACAGAACGGAACCCAAATCTCAAATTGCAAAATATAAACTAAATATAAAGCTATCCAAACAAATCTAACATAATGTTTTATGGTTGAGAGACATGCACCCTCAGACACTGAAAAGAGAATCCAGGCTTTTGAGAACAAGTGCCTGAGAAAACTACTCCGCATCTCATACCTTGAGCGGAAGACCAATGAATACTGTATGTGTAGAACAAAGCAAACAGCCCACACGAAACACTTCTGGCCACTGTGAAGAGATGAAAGCTGGAATGGTTTGGCCATGTCACCCACCATGACAACTTTCCAAAACTATTCTTCAAGGAACATTTGAAGGCAGTAGAAGACGTGGAAGACCAAGAAAAACTTGGATGGACAACATCAAGGAATGGCCATGCCAGAGCTTCTGGCAACAGTGGAGGATAGTCTCAGCTACAGCATCCATCATGTCTCCCCAATGGCCAGCAAGGTCACAGGAAAGGTGATGATGGATTCCATCAGATTTACTGAGTAGAAACTGGCAGCCTGTGTGCAAGTCATGTTTGACTAAATGCGTTCATTACACTAAAGCTTTCAGTTATCAAATGCAGATATGTTAAAAAAATAAATAAATAATTCCAGCTGACAGACATGGGCTTCTTCATCAGTAAAGCCTATTTCATTCTGCATCAGGCTGACAGCATAACAGAGCTGCTACTGTATAGTAAAATAAACTACATTGAGTTTTTCCTGTGATAACGGCCATACATTATAAAATGGAGAGAGACATTGCGAGCTATTTAAAACTTAGCCATCAGTAAGTCTATTTTGCTTGAGGAGGAAACCCACATTTACATTCAAAAGGCAATTAATAATCATAGAACAGAACTCAAACCACAATTTGCAGAATATAACCTTCTTATATCATCTGGATTCAGTCAGATTTACTGAACAGAAATAATGTTTGTGTGTCCTGTCACTTACTGCATGTGGAAATTCCAAATACCCAACAGACATCTTTTAACTACATTATTTTGCATAGCTTTATTAATGCCTGTTTTGCAAACAGTTGTGTTGATAAATAGGTTTCATGTGCATTTCAAAGTGCTTTTGTTCAGTGTGTCGAACTCTTTCTTGTCACACCATCATTGTAAGTTCAAGCATCCTTGGTGTCTCATGTCTATTCACATTAATTATTATAATTTTATATCCTGAAGTGCAATAACTACAGGATTTCACTACTAAATGTAATGTGTCAAACCTGAATACATTTGCTAAATTTCCCATGCTATTTTCTGTGTGTTTCTAGCCAGATTTGTCTAAAAGTGATGTCTCCCAGGTTTTACAGACAGGTTCAGCCCTGCAGGCTCTGGTGAGCAGAATGGTGTCGGCTGTGACAAACATCACTGAGCAGGAGAGACAGCAGGCCATACAGAGGGTGCTGAAGGACTGCAGCAGGATGAGGAGAGAAATGAACCAGACTGAAAGCATCCACCATTTCCTGAGCTCACTGCTTGAAGAGAGCAACCCCTTCCTGTTAATCTAGGTATGAATGTACACTTTATGATACAATAAACACTACTCAGGAAACAAATAAAAAGATAACAGAATGCAACAACCTGTGCTTAAAAAGAGCATCATAAGGCCTGTTTTTTACTAGTAAGTCTTTAGTACGTGACTAACCTGATGTTCTGGTTTATCAGCCTCACTGAGGGGTAGAAGACGTACAAACTCCACCCCATCATTTCTGAGATTTACAGTGCATCCAGAAAGTATTCACAGCGCTTCACTTTTTCCACATTTTGTTATGTTACAGCCTTATTCCAAAATGGATTAAATTCATTATTTTCCTCAAAATTCTAAAAACAATACCCCATAATGACAACGTGAAAGAAGTTTGTTTGAAATCTTTGCAAATTTATTAAAAATAAAAAACGAAAAAAAAAAATCACATGTACATAAGTATTCACAGCCTTTGCCATGACACTCAAAATTGAGCTCAAGTGCATCCTGTTTCCACTGATCATCCTTGAGATGTTTCTACAACTTGATTGGAGTCCACCTGTGGTAAATTCAGTTGACTGGACATGATTTGGAAAGGCACATACCCGTCTATATAAGGTCCCACAGTTAACAGTGCATGTCAGAGCACAAACCAAGCCATGAAGTCCAAGGAATTGTCTGTAGACCTCCGAGACAGGATTGTATCGAGGCAGAGATCAGGGGAAGGGTACAGAAAAATTTCTGCAGCATTGAAGGTCCCAATGAGCACAGTGGCCTCCATCCATAAATGGAAGAAGTTTGGAACCACTAGGACTCTTACTAGAGCTGGCTGCCTGGCCAAACTGAGCGATCGGGGGAGAAGGGCCTTAGTCAGGGAGGTGACCAAGAACCAGATGGAAACGGAAGTCTCTCCTCAGTAAAAGGCACATGACAGCCCACCTGGAGTTTGCCAAAAGACACCTGAAGGACTCTCAGACCATGAGAAACAAAATTCTCTGGTCTGATGAAACAAAGATTGAACCCTTTGGCCTGAATGGCAAGCATCATATCTGGAGGAAACCAGGCACCGTTCATCACCTGGCCAATACCATCCCTACAGTGAAGCATGGTGGTGGCAGCGTCATGCTGTGGGGATGTTTTTCAGCGGCAGGAACTGGGAGACTAGTCAGGATTGAGGGAAAGATGAATGCAGCAATGTACAGAGACATCCTTGATGAAAACCTGCTCCAGAGCGCTCTGGACCTCAGACTGGGGCGAAGGTTCATCTTCCAACAGGACAACGACCCTAAGCACACAGCCAAGATAACAAAGGAGTGGCTACGGGACAACTCCGTGAATGTCCTTGAGTGGCCCAGCCAGAGCCCAAACTTGAACCCGATTGAACATCTCTGGAGAGATCTGAAAATGGCTGTGCACCGACGCTCCCCATCCAACCTGATGGAGCTTGAGAGGTCCTGCAAAGAAGAATGGGAGAAACTGCCCAAAAATAGGTGTGCCAAGCTTGTAGCATCATACTCAAAAAGACTTGAGGCTGTAATTGGTGCCAAAGGTGCTTCAACAAAGTATTGAGCAAAGGCTGTGAATACTTTTTTTTTTTTTTCTGTTTTTTATTTTTAATAAATTTGCAAAGATTTCAAACAAACTACTTTCACATTGTCATTATGGGGTATTGTTTGTAGAATTTTGAGGAAAATAATGAATTTAATCCATTTTGGAATAAGGCTGTAACATAACAAAATGTGGAAAAAGTGAAGCGCTGTGAATATTTTCCAGATGCACTGTACATTAAGAGGACTTTAAAGTCACAAGCTTTCTCACACCTTTTCAAAATGGAGCTGTAATGTTGTTGCCTTTGAACCACCTTTATTTTACAAATGTAAATAAAATAGTGACACGAAAATTATTTATTTCATAAACCTCTTATCTCAAGTGTGCTCAGAAAAGTGTTTGTATCATGATAAACTTTCACTTACTTTCTTACAAGAAACTGGCTAGCAAAATCTAATTTCATTTAGACCAAAGTTTGCATCATCAGAGTTCAGCAAAAATATCTTTGTGAGCCTATACAAACAAAATATTATTGTGAAAAACATAACTCTATAATATAATACACTAAAACAATATAAAACATTCAAAAAAGACAGAATGTGGCAAGAAATGTTTTCAAATTTCATACAAGAATTGACGTTGCTATAGAGATGAAGTTTGGCTACATTAAATGACTGAATAGAAAGACTCTGTGTGTCAGGAAATACTATTAATACTATGAATAAAAACTACTGTGTCTGAGTGGCATTCTTTTTTGGCATCCATTAGTAATTACCTCTAATGTGATTACAATTATATTGGAAACTTAAAGTGTAGCCTATAGCTTTGCGATTAAATTATGTGAATCATCTCTCAGTTTCTCTCTTACAGTATTTGGTCAGTTATTGGTATTAATCATTTAGAAAGCACTATAATTAAGTTAGACAAATAGCCACACTTAGTGACGTGTATTTGTTATTTGCAAATATTCTATTAGTCTGTGACTAATGTAATTTGAGTAAAATGCACTAACAACTGTTATTTAAATAATCAAACAAATTATGCTCTGTTAATACTGGAATTCATGTTATGCATTATGAAGAACATAATGCCTAATGGAAACTCCCAGATGTCGACTCCCAGTCACCCCAAGCATGTTATTAGCTAATTAAATTGGATGTTTCCTAATTTTACAAACCAGCTGTCATAGCCTTAGCTTCATAGAATTCAATGACTGAGTACAAGAGACTGATATCTGTATCCCCCTTATTGATATATGAACTTTTATGATGATTAATAATCTAAAGTATAAGAAATAAATGCAAGAATTTGACAGTGAATTAAGGAAATTGCACAGGGTTATATCATATAAAATAATCTATCCAAAGATGTATGTATCACATGCACAAGAACACAGAAAATTCCACATACACAGAAGATATATAATAAATAACGATTTTACAATTTTATTACAGCAGACACATGTTCATTTGAAACAATTTGGAGATTACTCCAACTTTTGAAAAATCATATTAAAATGACATAACATGACAGTTTGTGAGATTAGTCACATAATTGTGAATTGTAATTGAAATCCTCATTGTAAAGGCCCATTATAGGCGGGGTGATGTTACAATAATAAATATATTTCAATAAAAAATACTTTCAAACATAAGCATATAAACAATTAAAAACAAAAACCTTCTTCTTACATTACTAAGTATGTAAAATGCAAGGTGATGAATAAAGAGAAAATACATTTGAAATATATGATACCATACAAAGTCAAAAGCAAATTGTAAAACATCTGTTATAATGGAATTTGATGGCATACTGTACTTCTTCAACAGTAATAGGCTTGTTTTCTATCATGTCTAAGAATTATTCTTTTAGTTACATATATAAGCCAATACAGTTTGAGAAATTGCATTAACAAATGAACAAATATGAAAGTTATCTGTAAAGTTGAACAACAGTATAAGCTTTGAGATACATTGTTTAAACTTTTTTTGCTTGCCGTACCTCTTACAGTCAGTCAGGTGGAATCCACGGTTGGATTTGTTCCTCTGGAATTCCCTCCATCTCACTTTCTGATCCGAACCCATGGTCAGACACTTTATCCGAATCCTGAAGCCATTTCTTAACACGCTCTTCTGATTCACTTTCTTTCACTATAGACAAATTTGACAATTCAGGCAAACTCATTTCACAGAATATTGCTGACAAAACTGAACATTATTCAATTGTTTGTGTGAAGTTAAAGGTATAAGAGATTAATTTCTTAAGTAACTAATTAAGTAACAATTCATTTATTAAATCAATATTTCAAATTTTTCTGGAAAACAGAATCACTTTTGAAGGGAATGTGTCAGGCCACTCACTATAAGGTGGTTCCATTGTAAAGCTTCCTCTCTCCAAATGTATTTCAGAGCTGTCATCCATCTCCACAGGTGTTAGGAGATTTGTATTCGCTCTGGCCATTATCTCTACCTTTTCCATCAACTCTGTGACCTGTTTCCCATCTTTCCAGTGCTTGTTGTTGAGGACGTGGTACCTGTTTCCACATTTACTGATTAGCCATTGCAGATTTTCTCCTTCACTCTCAATGTGTTCTTCAATAGTGGGGGCTCCCAGCCAATCACCCCAGCTGAACACAACTATACAGTGATTCCAGACATTGTGACCTAACAGCTCCATGTGCTCCTTGATAGACCTTCTGTGGGCCTCAGTGAAGGCAATACCTGGCCGCACAACCAGCAGAACTGCATGAGCGCCTGGTGGGCACAAAGACAAACTGGAGATGATCTCTTGCTTGATTGGCTTGGGAGTCTCCTTCACAGATGAGTACATCCACCATCCAGGTGTGTCAATGAGAATGACTTTTTGTCTGTCTTCCTCTTTTTCTCTCTTCTCACATTGTTTGGTTCTGCTCCACTTATACACAGTATTTTTAAGGATGGTGTTTGCTACTGATGTCTTCCCAACAGTACTGCTACCCATCAGGAGAATCCTTAACTCTGGAAAATTACAACTTTCTCCTGCCAAAAAAAAAAAAAAAAAGGGATAAGGGAGAGTGGAAAGGAAGCAATTCTTAGCATGTACAGTAGCTTGAATCATGTTACCTGACTATAACCTCACAAAATCTCTTCTATTACTGTAGATTTAGATTGATTTGAGAAAATTTCATAGGTGCAATGTGTTATTCTTGCACCTCTCGAGACACCGAATGGAATTGCAAAAATAATGACTGATGCAATTTGAGGAACACAGTGTTTACACTCTACAAGAAAATCATATTGTAAACAACTTAAATATAGTTGTTTCTGTACATTTAACAGTGATAGGGGAGTGATTTTTAACATTAAACGAATTACACACATCACCTTTAAGTTCCAGGCTGATAACAAAAAGATGCTCCATACCTTTTAGGTGCTCTTTCAAAGTTTTTGTTACTTGGGTCTTTCTTTCTTCTGCTCGCTCTTTCATCATCCTTCTTTTTTGCTCCATATCTTCAAACAATCTGTAGTCAATTTTAAAGGACTGTCCAGCATGTTGTGCTACTAAGCATTCTATCTCACAAAACAATTTTTCCACATCTAACACTTTACTCTCAGTTAAACTGAAGACATGATATCTGTTCCCACACATATTTATTACCCCATGAAGTGCTTCACTTGCTTTGTCAATTAGCTGTCTGTTATCTGCATTTCTCTGGTTCCTTTTGAGATACATCAGCAGCACAATGGTGTGATTCCAGATCTCCTCACCAAGAATCTCCATGTGTTGCATGACTCCATTTAAGTGCACCTCTGTGAATGGGGTGTGCAGATTGATGACTAGATGGAAGGCATGTGGTCTATGACACATGTCTAAACTGTGTACAATCTCCATCTTTGTGAGCTCTGAGCTCTCTGACAGAGTATGGTTCCTATGCATCCTGGTGTCATTACAAGAGTAACAGACCTGTTTTGAACCATCCTATATCTCATCTCACTCTTCACAATCTCTTCACCCACTTTAAACTCTTTATAATTAAGGATGGTATTTGCTGCTTTGCTTTTGTATTCTGCTTTACTACCAATTATTATGACCTTCATCTCTGGGTGTGCTGTGCAATCTGAAAGAGAAAACATTTTAAAAGGTATGTAAATCATGTTTCAAAAACTTCAAATGTATAGATAAATGTGCATGTTTCTTGCTCTCTTTCTGAATTAGGACTTCAAAGACTTTATGATGAACATTCCTTAAGGAGGAAATTGTATTCAAAATATGTTTGATATATATACAGTACACACTATCACTGTTTGGGAAATAAAGTTGTTGACCATACAACATTTCTGTGGTTCACATTCTTTCAGTTTCATATAAAACTGATAACATTCTACTACACCTTTGAGTATTTCTTACTCTACACCTTTACCACTTTATACACAGTACACACTTTACTTAAAAAATCATTTCTACAGCATAACGTATACAAATATATATAAAATGTTTGCTTATTTTAAATGTCTTACATTACAATCAAGTTAAACTTACTTGGAGTTTATCTATATGGATGGTTTAGAGGAGGTCTCTATATGGAACATGATACGTTCAAAAGGAAGAGCTTTGGTATGGGGGGTTTATTTGTAAGATTCATTTAGAAAAATTTTAAACACGTTCCCAGAAACTACAGATACAAACTTTGATTATTAACAGTTAAGCATTAAAGTAACTTACTGCCATCATGATCAGAGTCCACAACTGCCTCCATCCTCATCACAGACTGACAAATTTAAATGAATCTTGCAGTCCTTCTCAGTTTCCACTCTTTCACTCCTTTTCTCTCTCTCTCTCTCTCTCTCTCTCTCTCTCTCTCTCACTCTTTTTAGTCAGTCTTGATCTCCCTCAGTTGCACACATGAACATAATGAACGTTTCAAGCACATTACATGTGTCTCTGATAAACCTGATTTACTGGTTTGTCAGCTTTACTAGTTTTGACTGGAAAGAAGAAGCACAGACTCTGCCCCCTCATTTCAAAGATTTACATGACAAACACGTTCTTAAATGCAACTGTAGCTTTTAACAAATATTTTGAAAAACTGAAATAACTGAAATAATAATAACTAATAATAACTGACTCATAACTTAAAAATCAAAGAAATGTAATACAAGCAGAAAAGATTAAAACTATGTGTACACCCTATTATTTTTCCATTGTAAACACTCCAATAGTAGTTAGAATTCACAAGGATTTATGAACTTTTTGCAAACTTCACATCCTTGTTTGTGAATAGAGAACATTCAATCATTAATACATTTGTTAATTTATCTGTAGTGTTTCCAGGATGCTTACTGTAGTTTTAATGGTCAAAGTTCTAAGTCTGTTTTGTTTTTAGTAACTTGATCCCCATTCCCATCCTCCTGATGTGTTTACACAACTTTTGCTTCTATAACTTTTCTGGAAACATGAAGTTATTTGTATAATCTATTCTATGCATAAATCCTTGCCTGTTATCCTGGTTGTGCTTCTGCTCAATGTATTTATACTTACTCTATATTATTGGTTTAATCCAGCTTTTTTGTTTTGTTTGTTTGTTTCATTTTGTGCACTTGATTCGCTAATAAACTGAAACCTAAATCCTACTCTTTACAATGCATCTTCATTATTACAAATGAATTTATATTACTAATATTTTTGTGTTAACAACATTATACCTGACAGTCTTTGCAAAAGAAGGTGTAAAATTATTTTGGTAACACTTTACAATAATGTTGTATTCGTTTGCATTTGTTAATTACATTAGTTAACATTAACAATTAACAATACTTTTCAATCCTTATTAATCTTGTTCAATGTTAAATTCAATACATATGCCTACTACTACATTTTTTAACATTAAAAGTTGTACATTAACATTAGTTAATACATTATAAACTAACATAAGCAAACAATAATGAATTGTCATTAAACAATTGTACATTTATTTAAGATTAATAAATGCTGTAAAAAATATTGTTAGTTCATGATACATAAAATACATAATTATGTTAACTATCAAAAACTTATTGTAAAGTGTTACCATAATTTGACTTAAAATTCCTTATTCACATGCACTCACCTCACATCCCTTCTGTTACAGATCATGTGATGGCTTAGCAGTGCTCTGTGATGAGAGGTCAGACAGTCCGGTTAAGAAGCCATCTGCCACACATGCACGCACATACTCTGGATTCTGTTACAGTATACTGAGTCACTCACACGTTGCAGCAAACATAAAAGGTAAGTGTGATTCCATTTTTCCTCTTTCAATCTTGTAGAGCTTATATGTTGTATATGTTGTTAAGAGTTCAACATTTGCTGGCTAATTCTAACTATGAACAACAGTAATTGAGGATGGGAGGCCACTGAGAGGTTGATCTCTTGATTCTATTTGTCTGGATCTGGTATTGCCAGCAGGGAAAACTTTAGGGTAACACTTTAAAATAAGGTTACTATTGTTAACATTAGTTAACAACATTAGTTAACATGACAATGAATAATACTTTTACAGCATTTCTTAATCTTGGTTAATGTGGTAACACTTTACAATAAGGTTCCATTTGTTAACATTAGTTAATGCATTAGGTATCATGAACAAACTATTAACAATATATTTTCAACAGCATTTACTAATCTTAAATAATGTTAGTAATTAAAAATACAACTGTTCAGTGTTAGTTAATGTTAGTGCATAGTGCATTAACTAATGTTAGCTAATATAACTTTTGATTTTAAACATGTATTAGTATATGTTTTAATTAACATTAACTAAGATTAAGAAATGCTTAATACGTATTGTTCATTGTTAGTTCATATTAACTAATGTTGTTAACTAATGTTAACAAATGGAACCTTATTGTAAAGTGTTACCGTTAATGTTAATTTCAACATATACTAACACTTTTTTATAATCAAAGTTGATAACATTAGTTAATGCACTATGAACTAACATAAATGAACAATTAACAGTTGTATTTTTTATTAAATAGCATTAACAAAGATTAATAAATAGTGTACAAAATGTGTTGTTCATAGTTAGTTCATGAATCATGATACCTAATGCATTTTCTAATGTTATCAAATGTAACCTTATTATAAAGTGTAAACTGTTTATTGTTAGTTAGTGTTGTTAGTTAATAATGCATTAACTATTGTTAACATATACACCTACTGATTTTAAACATACATTACAATATGTTAAAATTAACATCAGCCCAGCTCTTAATAAGAGCTGTAATTGTATTGTTCATTGTTAGTTAATGTTAACTAATGTAGTTAAGTAATGTTAACAAATACAACCTTATTGTGAAGTGTTACCAATTCGTTAGAAATTAACATATTTAAGATCTAACTAACTTTAATCAAGATCTATAAGAGACCTTATTTATTAGTTAGTCAAATGGAACAGCTGTCTATAAATACAGTAGTTTATCAGGAAACAGATTAACCTAACTAACAGCTAGGCTTAGTTTGTGCTGAATAGGTCTTTAATCCCTGTGGCATTCAATTTAATTACTGTAAACAATAAAAAGTTGAGTAATCTTATAAAGTAAAGCAACCGGCTGCAATGCATTTTTGAGTTTGCTCAACTTTAGGCAAATTAGTTGTACCAAGTTAACAATTCAGGTTGGATTGTAAGTTTCATGAACTCAAAACAATAAGTTCAGCAAGCTCAAAAATATTAATAATAATTAAGTCTATAAACTGTCTATAATTCTCTCAGTATTCTTGAAAGCAATACAAAAATGTATTATTCATTAAGCAGATCTACATTTCTACACAAGATCATAAAATAGCCACACCAATTTGACAAATAGTTGGTCCAATTTACAAGTTAGAGTAAGTAACAAGTACTTAAATGTTTTAAAAATTATGTTAACTCTCTAACTGAAGAAAGTTTATCAAAGCAAACACAAATCTCCCTGTTGGTGACTTTAAACAAAACAACTTTTTACAGCAAAACATCATTTGAAACACATTCAAAGCACTAAAAAATCTACTTATTCAAAACAGATTATTTACCAATCATATACATGTCCTCATAATTCACCACACTTTGGCCAAACAGACTTAAATAAATTCAAGCGCAAGGGATTGTGGGTATTGCCTTCAGCCACAATGCTTCTCCAGTAGGCATGCTCAGTAGCAGATGCAACAATATGAAGTTCATATTGCTTAGCCTTTCAAGGTTCCCACAAATTTTGACCCATGCATTTTCAAGACCTTTCCATTACTTTAACAGATGTTTATGACAACTGGATAGCATTACTAAAGATATCCAAGATGTGATTTCAACTCAGATATAGTCGAAATCACAGTTTTTAAATTGAAGTTTCCATTTCACGTAGGTTCACAATGTTTCCACAAACTATCAATTATTAAGATAAGGTCAATATATAATAATATACAAACCAGCATCCTGACGACAATATTGCTTATCAATATTTACATATCATAAATACATTATATATTCAATTAGAAAATATTGGAATAGGGGAATTGTTCTGCCACAAATGGCCTCCTCAGGACTGAGTATAAATGATCAAACTGAGCATTAAAATTGAATTTATCAGACAAAATTGAAGTTGGATTTTTTACAGTGATACACATCAACTATGATTGCCTTGCTTCTGGTGACATATTGTATCATGTTATGTTATGTTATAAGAGTAAATGAGCAACACTCAGGTAACACTTGTCAGTTTTGTGGACAGTTAAAAGGATAGTTCTCGCAAAAATGAAAAATCTTTCAGCATTTACTCACTCTTATGTTATTCTAAAACATATTACTTTTTCCTCTTTTGTGAAACACAAAAGTGATGTCAAGCAAAATGCTACTGTAGGTACTGACAGCTTCAGTCCTCATTCACTTTGTAAAAAGTGATTGTATGTAAAAAGCATCAACAATCTTAAAAACACCTCCTGTAATGATTTCACTCTTTGCCCATAAACATGTTTCCACCGTATATATAATTTTGCAGTTGCCATGGGGTCCATGGAGGAAGAGCACACCTGTCCCTTGTGTCGTGACCTATTCAGCCGAGCTCAACCCTTTCACTGCGGCCACAGCTTCTGTCCGACCTGTGTGCGAGAGGCCTGGGCCCAGAGTGCTGGTTCTGGCAGTGGAAGATTTTTATGCCCACAGTGTCTGGAGGAGCAGGGAGTGGTGGTTTGTGACTGCTGCCCAGAGGAGGGTGATAAGGCTCAGGTGTATCCCGCAGTGAAGACCTGCCTGCGCTGCGAGATCTCTCTGTGTGAGCAGCATCTGCGGCCACATCTGCAGCGTCCCGCTTACAACAATCACCTCCTAGTAGCGCCGCTTAGTGACATATCACGCCGCAGGTGCCCCGCCCATCAGGAGGTGTTCTGGTATTACTGCAAGGATGACAGGGAGTATGTCTGCACAGACTGCATTCTGGAAGGGCAGCATACTCAACACCAGGTCAAAGGGGTGAAAAAAGTGGAGGAGGAATACAAAGTGAGTTATTAGGTCTATAATAAACAGTTGGTGTAGTTCAACCAAAAGTGAAAATTCTGTCATTATTTACTCACCCTCATGCCATTTCAAATCCATATGCTGTTGTTTTTTTCTGTGGAACATAAAAGCAGAAATTTTTGAAGAATCTTCAAGTAGTTCTTTCCATACAATGGTAGTTCATAGTGACCATGTCCGTCAAGCCCCTAAAAAAACAAAAAACAAAAAAACACCAACAATAAAAAAAATAAAAGCAACATGAAATTAATCCATATGTCTTGTGCGCTATATTCCACATCTTCTGAAGCTATACGATAGCTTTTTGTGAGAAACAGGCTATAATTTGAGTATAATGCACTGATAATCTTCCCCTCCACTGAAGCTTGTGCCTGCGTTTGTGTCCAAAACTCCAAAAGAAAGGCAAAACGTTCTTGGTTGTTATATGTAAAACCCGCAATTTTTAAATTCTGGACACACAAACACGGGCTAGACATAAGCTATGGTGGAGGGGCAGATTATTAGTGATAAACTACTCAGATTTTAGTTTGTTCCTTACACAAAGCTATCATATGGCTTCAGAAGATTATAATATAGTGGAATGTAGCACACAAGTCATATGGACTTATTTTATGATACTTTCTTGGTGCTTTTTTTCAACTTGACAGATGTGGTCATTATGAGTCTTCAAAAATGTCACATTTTGTGTTCCACTAAAAAAAAAAAAAAAACGCATACGGGTTTGGAACAACATGAGGGTGAGTTAATAATGATGTCATTTTCATTTGTGGGTGAAGTAATCATCCGAAGATAAATAATAATAAACACCAATCCTTCATATATTTAGGTCAAATTAAAAAGCCTTTTCCAGAAAGCAGAGGAGAAAGTAAAGCAAGGAGAAAGGATGCTTCAAGAACATCAGAACTCTAGTCGCACCATTATAGTAAGTTCAGGCATCATTGTTGTCTCATATACAATCATACTAATTATTCGCAAACTAAATGTACTGTATATCGTTAAGTATAATGACTACAGGATTTCACAACTAAATACCTTGTGTAAGAACTGTATATGAATGCACCTCATATTCTGTTATTCTGTGTGTTTTTAGCAGGACTCCTCTATAAGTGATGTCTCCCAGGTGTTACAGATGGGTTCAGCCCTGCAGGCTCAGGTGAGCAGACTGGTGTCAGCTGTAACGAACATCACTGAGCAGGAGAGACAGCAGGCCATACAGAGGGTGCAGAAGGACTGTAGCAGGGTGAGAGAGGATGTAAAGCAGACTGAAAGCATCCATCGTTTACTAGGCTCCCTGCTTGAAGAGAGCGACCCCTTCCTGTTAATCTGGGTATGTGAGCATCACACAGGAAACAAATAAAAATATAACAGAATGCAATATTATATACCAGAAAGAGCATCGTAAGGCCTGATTTTTGAAGATGAAAGCTTTATTATGTCACATAAAATACAAAAGTTTAAATTAATAAAATGTTGATTAATATGCAAAGATAAATATTAGTAAGCCATTCATAGGTTGATTTCCCCAAAAAGTGTACAGTAAATACTGTGGCTCTGTTGCACTTTCAAAGCATTGCTCTGTTTTTACTGAGCATCTCAACAAGCCAGACAACCAATGGCTTGACGATGCTAACGTTCTGTTATCCAAAGTTTTCCTGAGAAACCACTGGGCGGGCGCCATGATGATTCTAATTGACTATTTTCTGTCTCTGGTCTCGAGACGCAATGTCAAAACTACCGAAACAAGTGATTCAGAACACGAAAAACAACAACCATTTAAGTGTCATTTGGGGTAAAAATTAATTTCAGGCTCAAGTTGTGCAGTTGTTGGCTGTCATTACTCAAAGTCAATGATATCAACATAACAAACCTCGGACCATCACTTCATGACATCTACACAAGTTGAGACACTGTCAACAAAAAAACAGTCATCTCGATTCTGTGAAGAATCACATTAATAATGTGAGTGAAAACACTTGAAATCAGAAATTAAAAACAGGCGAATTGTGGGGATAAAAAAAAAAAAAAAAAATCTGTTTTATACAAACTTTGTTTAGGGTTTTTTCAAAATCCCTAAACCAAGACCAAAATGTATAACTCCTCCTTGTCTTAGAGGTTTCAAGCTACATCCACCAAACTTTTCTCATTGATTGGACATTTAAAAATGTAAAACTACATAGACTTAAATTGACAGAATGTTCAGATGGGCCAACAGAATGGGCTCGTTAATTCAAACTCCAAATTTCACAAATTCAAATGCGAGCAAACCCACAAAAGTCCATTAATAAGGGTTTAGGGTTTAAGAGTTCCTGGAGCCCCCCCAACAATACACATTTTGGATATCTCCCTAATCAAACACACCTGATTCAACTCATCAGCTCATTAGTGGAGACTCTTAGACCTGAATCGGGTGTGTCAGAAAAGGGAGATATACAAAATGTGCAGTGTTGGCTCCAGGAACAGGGTTGAGAACCACTAGGTGAACAAGTGTTTGATTATGTCTAGCTAGCGAGCTGGCTGTTTGCCACTGTAATGTCTGTATAACCATCAAACTTTAAAGAATTAAAACTTGTTTAAACTTTCACACAAGGCTTTGTCAAGCCAACATCACAGAAGATGTTATACTGATCCTTGATAACTCCTCACCTTAATAATAAGCTTTTGTCTTTGTCAACCTCTTTTGCTTCCTTATAACTTGGCAGTTATTATGCTCTCGGCTTGTGAGAGTAAAAACCAAAGGCATTTACAGATAATAGGGTTAAATAAACTTTTATCATTTTGTTTCATAGGCTTTTCAGTCAAAGGATTCACAGTAAGTTTTCAGATAAACTGTTATTATTTTAGTGGGTGTCATAGTAAACAAATCTTGTGATTTGTGAGAACAGTTGTATATTAGATTGTATTTTAAAGTAGAGAGAGCAAAATGAAGAGAGCAAAATGAAGAGAGCATTTTCTTTTTACTGTGTATTAGTCTCACTATTCTGCCTTGCAGGATGGAGGCAGATCTCAACGCACCATTGTTCACGCCAGCTCAGCCAAGCATGGATAAGAAACGCGTCCTTGAGAATGTGGAAAATAAATACAGAGAGTTCATAGCTGAGACCCTGCGCTGCCTAATTGAACTCAAGAGAGATCTTTGTGAGTATCCTCATTCACACAGTCCTTAATCTGAAAAAAAAAAAAAAAAAAAATCATTAATCACTCACTTTGATGTTGTTCTAAATCTGTTTAACTTTCTTTCTTCTGTGGACCACAAAAGGTGATGTCAGATGGAATGACATCCTCAGTCACAATTCACTTTCATTAAACATGTTACCATACAATGAAAATGAATGGTGACTGAGTATAATTTTGAGGGTGAGTAAAATATGACAGAATTTTCATTTTTGGGTAATGTTGGGAACTGGCCACCAGGACAATTTGAGCTTATGAGCAACATAAATCTTACTATAGTTTGATGTGGCGACTGTCCCTTCTCAGATGGCCCAAGTTTGAGTTCCAGTGTGCTTTAACTGTTTACACAATCAGTTTTTATTTGCTTAATGTACCTTTTCCAGTAGTGCCATCTTGTAGCTTAATCTCTAATTGCAGTTTCTCCTTCTTTGTTTTTCAGTAAGTAGCCCATTAACAATGGACAAAAACTCAGCTCATCCTCTCCTAAATATCTCTGATGATCTACGGTCAGTGATGAGGGTCAAAACCCGTTTATCTGTCCCTGATCATCCTGATCGCTTTGACCACTGGTCTCAGGTGGTCTCCTGTCAGATAATTTCTTCAGGAACACACTACTGGGAGCTGGAAGTAGAGGGTTTCTGGGATATAGCAGTGACCTACCACAGCATTGGGAGAAAATCTAAAGAGGGCACAGCCTTTGGCTGCAACATGGTAGAGTATCACCACAATGTACCACCTCCATTTCTTATAGTCCACCCAGTTGTTTTCTACATAAGTGGTTCTCAGCTGGTTTTGCTTTAAGACACAGATTGCATTGGACAAGTGGTGACCCAAGACAGTACTCAAAAAATATAGTGCACAAACATAAACAAAAAGTTATTTTTTAAGGGAGTATATTTATGAAGCCAATAATTCACTGTACAAAACACATTGTGGTTGGCACAAAGCATGTTTATCCACATCAACATACAAGTAATGTAATCTGTAAATTTACTGTCGTGTGATTTCTTTTACCTTACATAGATTTGTTCATGGTTTTTGAGGATAAGGGTATGTCATGCAACATGCCCATGTTGCCATATGCCTCATTTAGCTAGCATCTAATAAGTGACAGATGAATTTGCGCCAAAATATTGTCGATTACTGTTTGACTGGCCACATCGGCCCATTACCGCCACATAAAAAATAAATAAAAATCATGCTTTGTAAGTCATAAATAAGAGTTTCAAATGAATGATTTTGAGATAAGTCATAATTATGAAATGCAAATTCATAATTTGTAGATATTCATTATTTGAGACAAAAAGTCATAATTATGAGATCAAAAATCAAAATTATGAGATAAAAATCAAAATAATGAGATGCATGGTCATAATTTTGAGATACTGTATCACAATTATGAGACGCTATTATAAGTTACTAAATAATGTGACATACTACATCATAATTATGAGATTACTTTTTATCTCATAAATTTTACTTTTTATCTCATAATTATGACTTTTTGTCTCATTATGACTTTGTGTCTCATAATTTTGACTTTTATTTCAAAATAATGACTTTTTTATCTCAAAATTATCAAAGCGTATCTCTTAATTATGACTTACCAAAACTCTTTTTTTTTTTTTTTTATGTGGTGGAAATGGGCTTCCATGTTGTACCACTATGACAATGGTTTGTGCTTTTTACTGTTATTGTGTTAAGAAGTTGTTGATTTATGTAAAATCACAGCCTTAAATCAAATTATGTAAAAACCAGCCTTAAATTAACATGTTCTTTGTTGTTCTGACCATTTAATTACAGAGGCGCAGCCCATTTAAAAAACATTGCAGTGTATATTTGCACACCGATGTAAATAGCATCTGCCACACAGTGCAGCTATTTGCACCCCAATAGTCTGGTGGAACCACAGAAATATACAACAACCTAAACATAGATGTCGCTGCAGTGGTGTGGGGTGTAAAGACGGTATGTGAATGTGTACTGTTATCCTAGCGACCGTGGTTCAAATCCACATCTTATCCCAATCTTTTTCCCATTCGATTTATTATTTTGTTACCTGTCATTTATTTCAAACATCAAAATTCTAGCATAAACTTTGTCACACAGGTGTCAGACTCCGACTTCGACCTGTGTGGTATGTTTGGTATATGTAGACAGGTTTGTCTACCCCTGTGAAGGCCAAATGTCCTCGTCAGAAAAAAGAAAAAAAATCTAGAGATGTGCACATGTTTGTGTGATGGTACAGTTTAGGGGTAGAGTTTGAAAATAGAAAATATTGATAGCCTGATATGGAATCAATGGAAGTCAAAACAAACCTGTATGTGTGTGTGGGTGTGCGTGCATGTGTTTTCTGCATTGTGGATGTTTTATAGTTTCACCCCTTCATTTATGTGTGGTTGTGTTTTACATTGTGTCTGATTTATTGATTTTATTTGACAAAAGCATATTTCCCATTCATTTCCTATGGTGGGTCAAAAATGACCCGGAACATCATAAGTGTTGCTTTATTTTTTTTTTACGACCCCTTAGACTTATCACATCAAGTCCAGATTTTTTTTGTGTGTGTGTTCAGGTAGCTAGTGGAGGAAAAGTCACCAAGTCTTGTAAAACTCAGATAAAGGATACAATGTTTATTAAAGAAAAAAACAAACAAAATGTGTCCAAAAAGACCTGAATAGCGCACAAGGGTTAAGGTTAGGTTTAGGGGTTAATGTAGTGTGTCTGTGGGACACTAAATAAACACAATAAACACACTACAGTGATGCCCATACTGTATGTTAGTGTTTAAATATGGGTGCAAATAGTTTCTGATACTATTTGCACCAAGGTGCAATTAGTATCTACCATTATTTGCACCAGGGTTGGGGTGCAAATAATATCTGCCACTATTTGCACTGGGGTGTAAATAGCATATACCATTATTTGCACCAGGGTGCAAATAGCATCTGCCTTTTGAAATCCACTCTGTCCAGTTTTGTGTTTCTGTGTATTGCTGATTGATTAAATTACCACATTGTGAATTTACTCCCTGGTTATCTTAATGACCTAGATATCCTGGAGTCTGACACAGCAGCATGACAGGAAACTTGCTGCCTGGCATAACCGAAGGAAAACACACCTCTCCACAAAAATGATTGGCAACCATTTAGCAGTTGCCCTGGACTATGACTCTGGCTCAATTACCTTTTCAGAGGTGGGACCATCTTCCACCCTGCTCCCCCTGCACAAGTTCAACACCATCTTCACCCAGCCCGTGTGCCTGGGCTTTGGCCTCTACAAACCAGAGCTGAACAGCAAGGTCACCATCCTCAAGAAAATATGACTGAACTCATATTTGTGTCGAGACAGGAATAGACTTGTGAAACATTAATTTTATGAAGACCTTTATGTCTCTAAATGGTACAGTAATGATAGATGACACACTGACCTGCAAAAAGTAGACCTTGGTGTTAATTTCAAGCATGACCAACATTTTTATGTATAATTAGCCACAAACAAAATGTTGCCCTCCACCATAGTTCTCGTATTTCATTTCACTTGTGCATATTAAAACTTAGCGCACCGTGATGGGTTACAAGACACATGAAACCAATGGTGTAAGGCATCATTGTTGTCAAATATGACACGCATTTTCATGTGCCAAATATGAATATGTTCAAGCACGATTTGAGAGCTACTACAAAGGTATTCATTTTTGAGCATGCTATACATTTAAGAAGCACTGAGATCCAACATATATGCTATTTTCATGTTTTCAGACTTAGCAGCCATTCCTTATAATCTAGAACCAGCATCTAGCATCACTGTCAGCACTGTCAGCACATTCGAAAACAGTGCAGCAATAAAGTACTTTGTTTTCAAAATCTACGCTATTGCAAGTATTAATTCTTAGTGTATATAAAGTTATTTTCTTTTTGTGTATTTGTATATTTGTGAAAATTGTTTTATTTTAGTTTTCCTTTTACTGTATTACCTTTTTTGTGTGTCTTGTGTCTTTGATGCATGTGATCGGTAGTCAGTCAAATTTTGCGTGATGCTGGGTCGTATTTGTTCCTGTTATGTTCTGTATGCCTGCTATTACTAAGCTTACTTTTCCATTTACATTATGCACTTACTACATGACTTGGGCTCAATGCCATCACTTACAGCCACAAATGCAATTTTTGCCATGCTGTTCGCATGAATAAAGATTACATGTATAGAATTATTACAGAGAGGGAGGGAGAGTGAGAGAGAGAGGTGACACTGGTGGAGTGGGGAGGGGAGTGTCTTTAGAAGACAGAATGAGTAGAAAGAGACCTATATGCTGTCAGGATCATAGTCCTGCAGAATCTCTGACACCTCACAATCATTGCACCTGGGAAAATGAGGGATGTCCCACTACATCACACAGGTGATTTCACTATTTTCTGTTATTACAAAAGCTTTAGAACTTCATCTCACCTTGTGTTACTTCAAGGGAAGACACTTCCCTTAAGTTGTATAGTGATATAGTAATTTGGAGTTTAAGATTACCGTTAAGTGCTATAAAAAGTGTACATTTGGAAAAGTTCTGAAATATGAAAATACTTAAAATAGGGATTTCAAGTTACTAAAATGAAAATGGTGAATAAGTAAGGGAAGTTTTGTTAACAGAATGATGCTGTCAGTTTGTGAACAAAGCACAGTGTATGCAAGAACAGAATTAGTTCTCATGGAAAAAGTGCACAAGAAATGAGGTTTGCCTCAAGGTCAGCCACAAAGAAAGTTGACCTTTGTAAATGTCAATGCTTCATAAAGACTATAAACATGACTTGAATGGTAATTCAATGAGGTGGGTCGTAGCAATCAGAATCTAATATAAATGTATTGTGGATTCACATTCTGAAAGATATACTTCTTACTGTATACTAAGAGATATATTTTCTGGTTTAAGGATTTGCATATTTTTGTCCGTTGTAGTGTGCCGAGGCACTGAGGAGAGAGAGGAGGCTCAGCCAATAAGTGGGAGCTAAGGAAAGGGATGGATTATTTGTGTAGGGGAGGGAGTCACTGCGTGTTGTGGAACGTCAGGAGGGAAGTGAGAGTGTGTTAAAGACAGATGGTCTCTCAGTGGAGTTGCTCCTTTTTTCTCTCTTGCTCTCACTTGCTCCTGGATGCTCCATCTCTCAGCTGAAAGGGATCCAAACTGTTACCTCATGGTCTCATCTTCATCCTTCACTGCTTCTCTTCCTGCTCGCCCACACGAGTGTACCTGTTGTGTCTCTTACCTTGTCTCTCTCTCTCCATGTCTCTTCTCACAGGTTGTCTATGATGGATTTTTTTCAGAATGATGAAAAACCTGTAGATGTCCTTGCTTTTGGTCCTCTACAGACAATTTAACAAAATAGCACAGAAATAGATCTTCATCAGAAAACAGATAGAAACAAACAGTGAGGACATTCTTAAAACCTACTCTAGGAAAAGAGCTATAACTTTTATAGTAGTTCATAACAGCTCAGTTTTTGTGGATCCTCCAGTTTGCAGAAGACAATTCACTTGACGAAATCACAGGGACCATTTCCACTCATTTCAGCTGAGATATTACAATAATAGTTGAGAAAATGCTGCCAAGCTTTGGTAGCCACTCTAGGCAAGCTGGGCTTCCTTTGCTAATACCAGCTCTACTTCTGCTAATAGGCCCTCTAGTGGTTAGAGGGCAAAATGACACAGAGCCCATTGTACTTGAGGGTAAATGCCTGGTGGTCTGTGACTCCACACCCTCTTCAGAGCCAGCAGGGAATGCACTGGGTATGTCAGTGCGTTCAGGTACTGGTCGTGTGGCCTTCTCCGCCACTCGCCAAACAAACCATGAACCCACAGACATGAGCAACCGTACCATGATCATCTACTTTGACCAGGTAAGCAAACTTGCCACTTAAAAATGCACTTATGTAATTCTGCTCTTTGAAAAGACCAGCTTTGCTTGTGAACAGCATATGTTGTGTTTCAGTTGCTGGTTTGCTATTGTCTCTACCAGACTTCTTAACCAGCTTAAAGCTTTAATGCATACCTCAGGTCTTTACTGACCCGAGAGCTCAATCCACCCCCTGTACCTCATCCATTTTTCGTTTTTTAAATTATTATTATGCCCACAACTATTTAGCATTCCTCAACCTTTCTCTTTTGAACAGTGTAAAAAAAAAAAGACATTTTATTTATATAGCACCTTTCCTAAGCTCAAGTTTGCTTATAATAAGTACAATTGAGAAATACAATTCATAACATGATAAACGATACAAGATACATAAAAAATAAAATAAAAAGTCACTGAAAGTGTACTGCAAATAGATACATTTTCAGCTGGGTCTTGAAAGTGGATAGAGAGGAAATATTACGAAGAGTAAGGGGTAATGCATTCCATAGTTTAGGAGCAACAACACAGAATGACCTTCCACCTACAGTGGACAATTGAGATCTAGGAACAGACAAAAGGCCAAGTTCAGAAGATCTAAGAGACCGAGTAGGCAGATAAAAATGAAGCAGATCAGACAAATATTCAGGAGCAAGACCTTTTAAAGCCTTAAATAAGGTGTGGTGAGGACTCTTGCAGCTGTATTTTGGACATACTGTAGTCTAGCAATGTTTTTTGGGGGGGTAAGCTGATAAACAGGGCATTACAATAATCAAAAAGTAAGGTGATCAGAGCATGTACCAAGGTTTCAGCATCAGCCAGAGTGAGTGAAGATCGGAGTTGTGCAATATTTCGTAAGTGGAAGAAAGACTTTTTAACAACAGAGGAAATATGAGAATCAAAAGAGAGAGAAGAGTCAAATAAAACACCAAGATTAGGGACAGAAGGGGAGGGCTTAATATGAACCCCATCAATATCAAAGCACAGGTCCGAGGGCCTGGGTAGCTCAGCAAGTAAAGTCACTGACTACCACACCTGGAGTCGCAAGTTCAAATCCAGGGCATGCTGAGTAACTCCAGTCAGGCTTCCTAAGCAACCAATTGGCCTGGTTGCTAGGGTGGGTAGAGTCACATTGGGTTAACCTCCTCATGGTCACCATAATGTGGTTTTCGATGTGGGTGGGGCACGTGATGAGTTGTGCATGGATGCCACAGAGAATAGCGTGAAGCCTCCACACATGCTATGTTTCCGTGGTAACGTGCTCAACATCCCACGTGATAAGATTTGTGGATTGACGCCTCAGACACGGAGGCAACTGAGACTCATCCTCCACCACCTGGATTGAGGTGAGTCACTATGCCACCACGAGGACTTAGAGCACATTGAGAATTGGGCATTCTAAATTGGGGAGAAAAGGGGAGAAAATAAAAAAAGCACAGGTCCATTCTTTTTACTTGAGTAGTGGAACCAATTAATAATATTTCAGTTTTGTTGTTATTGAGTTTCAGAAAATTCAGAGACATCCAATGTCTGATGTCCCTAATACATGCAGTGAGTGAGTCAGGAAGAGATAGTGAGTCAGAACTGGTGGTAAGGTAAATTTGGATGTCATCAGCATAACAATGAAATTGAAGGCCATGTTTACATATGATGTCACCAAGTGGAAGCATGTAAATAATAATCAGTAATGGTCCAAGAACTGAACCCTGGGGAACACCTTGTGTTAGAGGAGCAGTGATAGATTTGTAATTTTGAATAGTGACTAAATATTTTCTGTCAGTAAGGTAAGAAGTGAGCCAGGATAGAGCTGAACCAGTGATGCCAATTTCAGAGAGGCGAGAGATGAGAATATAATGGCAAACAGTGTCAAAAGCAGAACTTAGATCAAGGTGAATTAGGATGTTTGTAGACCCAGAATCCATAGACAAGATCATTAACCACACGTAGAAAAGCATTCTCAGTGTTGTGTGATGGACAAAAACCAGACTGGAAAGGTTCAAAAAGACCATTAGAATTTAAGTAAGACTGCAATTGTGAGGCCACTACTTTTTCAAATATTTTGCTAGGAATGGTAAATTTGAAATTGGCCTTTAATTATTCAAATTTAAATGATCAAGACCAGATGTCTTAAGAATGGGGGTTACAGCAGCAGTTTTTCTGCTGGAACTGTGGCAGAGGCTAGACAACAATTAATCAAATGTGTGATGGTAGGTGAAATATCAGAGACACACATTTTAAGTAGAGAGGTGGGAGCAGGGTCAAGTTGACAGGAGTGAACCAGGGTGAGGCGTGAGTGGAGGGAACCATCCTAGTCTAAACAGAGGCATGCTTCTGAAGTGCTCTAGAAATAGCATTATTATAGATATAACAGATCTCTAATAGAGAGTGAGATAATAAGGAGTCTGACAGAGGAGAAGCACTTATAGAATCAGAGAAAGATGAGGGGTTGACAGAGCTGAATTTATGGTAGGAAAGCAGATTTTTTTATACATGATATAGATATTTGAAAACTAAAGTTTAAAAGTTTGTGGTCAGAGAAAGCAAAGTCAGAGCCAGAAAGAGAGACATTAGATAAGCCAGATGTACAAATAAGATCCAGTATATAACCCCTGGAGTGAGTTGCAAAATCAACATGGTGTATGAGATTGAAACATTCCAATATAGACAAAAGTTCGTTAGATTTAGGGTGACCAGATTCCTGCTTGTGGAAAATGGGACAGCCCCCTCCCAGCAAAAATGAAATTGACGTATCCTTACCTAGGCACAGATCAATGCGAAGTAGAGGGTGCATCTGCATCCGCAACTGTTGTCACCTTGTACTTTTCGCTGGCAGCATATTTTCTTTGTGTTTATTGTAAAATGCAGAGCAGTCCAGTCCAAAATTAAGGTGTACAAAAAGCATTGCCTTCATGACTGTTACACTGAGTCGAGATTTATCTGGTTTCCATGCTGCGTTCATTAATGACAACACATGCTCCACAGATGCAGATGTCCCAGGCAGGCATAAAACAAACTCAACGACCTTGGCTAAGACTCCGAAGTTGATGGTCTTGCTCTCCAGCTCACAAAAAATGTCTGTCCATCTCTCAGACATGGCAGTCTTGCTCATGTTCCACTCAGTGATGTGACAAGTGACAATATTTTTTCGCGCAAGCCCATTCATCAAAGAGTGTGGTTCGTCAGTCAAACTGAGAGCAGGGATTCTGAAGTAGAAGTGTTCAAGGCTGCTCTGAATGTCTTTCCACTCTGGGATGCCTCTCAGTAGGCCCCAAACAAGTTTTTCTGTGTTCTCCAGTGAGCAGCTCCAATTTTGGAGGTAATCCACCGATGCTGAATAAAAGTTTCTCACTGAACAAAGGAAATCATATGCTCGCATGTCACCAGCTTCAATCAGGGCATCCAACTGCTTTTTAATGTAAGAGGGTATGAATGATTCCTCCAGCCTGGCCTGCAAGACTTTTCTCAGGTCATGAATGTGCAAAGCCACTTCTATGGCTGAAATGTGGTCTTGCTCTAATATCTCCAGTGCATGGTTAAAAGTGGCTGTTTGCTTGAGTGTGAAGCCAATCCAAAGTTTAGTGCAAGGATCACTAAAATGTCTCTTAGAAACTTTGGCATTTTTCTTGAGAAAGAAAGTATGCATGCAGACCATTGAAAATGTGCATTATTCTTTCAAGAGCTGGACCAAGAGAGAGAAAACATGTGTTGCCATGCTGCAGCAATGTCTGATAGTCCAGCTGCAAAAATGCGAGTACATTGCATACGACAGCTTCAGATTTGGTGTGAGCAGAGGAAAATTTAGGATCATACAATTTCTTGATCAATTTCACAGTGCAGTCAGCCGACCAAAAACTATGGCCATGCACAGGGTTGGGGAGTAACGGAATACATGTAATGGGATTACGTATTTAAAATACAAAATATAAGTAACTGTATTCCACTACAGTTACAATTTAAATAATTGGTAATTAGAATACAGTTACATTCAAAAAGTATTTTGATTACTGAAGAGATTACTTTGCATCTTATTGTCATTTGTTTAATTTAATATTTAGCCCTTTCAGATGGAAAACATTTATACATATAAATGATGCGATCCAAAGTGCATTTGAGCAGCAGTGAAACACTTTCTTATGATGTGTTACATTCATACGAGCAGACAGAGAAGTAAGTTTGGTGCAGAAAAAATAGAAATAAACCTTGTGTAAATTGTCATCTTTACGCTAAGCTAAAATGCTATTTCTAGCCATTTTACATGCACGTTACCAGGCACGATCATATTTTTTTATCAAGAAAATTCACGTTAGATCATAATTTCTTTTTTCTAGTAAGACCTTTAATATTAGGGCAAAAATTCTTACTCTTGATAATAATTGTTTTGTTGTTTTCCTGTAAAAATATCTAAAAATCCTTAAAACAAGATCAATTTGATTAATCTTGTTTTAGAAACAACACTGCATAAGATATTTAGGTTTTTCAGAGAATGTATTTTTAACATGTGTATTTTGTCTTACTGTACTGGCAGAGTTTTTATAGTCAAAACAAGTGAAAAAATCTACCAGTGCTGAAGAAGTAATCCAAAGTATTTAGAATACGTTACTGACCTTGAGTAATCTAATGGAATACATTACAAATTACATTTTACAGCATGTATTCTACAATCTGTAGTGGTATACATTTCAAAAGTAACCCTCCCAACCCTGGCCATGCACAACAGAATGAAAAAAGTCCTTCATTTGCGCACACCTTGTCAGATTTGGAACTTTGCTTCACAAAAGAATCACTAACACTTGGTGTGGCACACTTCCTTTTAGCAGCATCCACTTGCTTTTTTGTATGAACATGCTGTGCGATGTCGGTGCGGCCTCCATTGGCGATGGAAAAGCGAGCTCCACAAATCTCACACCTCACTTTACTAGGCTCTGTCTGTGACTCCTTTTTTTTTTTTTTATTTAAACTCTTTGAAGATCCTCATTAAATGTGCATGCACACTTCCTTGACATTTTTCTAGCCGCAATTTCATCTGTGTGCTCTTTCAAACTGACTCTTCAATCAGTTCACTAACTGGACATCTATTGATAGGAGATTGTGATTGGATAGTCTAATCCAATCATGTACTTCAAATAACATGGTGTGATTTTATTGGTTTTACAAACCGTATCCTTGGCTACCTTTGATTAGAATACTCATGTGACTGAGAAATCCGCATAGGTGATAGAGACATTTTAGGAGAGGGGAAATATGGGACAAAACACTTTTTTTTTTTTTTTTTTTCAGAATAAGTCGGTACACTAGAAAAAGTGCTTAAATACAGGACTGTCCTGGGAAAAATGGGACGTATGGCCACCCTAGTTAGATTGCACAGTATTTTCATGTATATTGAAATCACCATGTACAATAACAGATGAAGACATAGCACAGAAAATAGTAAGTAACTCACTAAGTTCAGAGAAAAAATCAGGGTGAGACTTCGGAGGTCGATAGATCAAGATTACAGACAATGATATATGATCAAACATTTTCAAGGCTAAGTACTCAAAATAGAAGACATCATGAAACTCAGTCACAGAGATATTAATCCTCTCACAAGTCATGGCAAACTACAGCCAGTCCTTCACCGCTGCAATGAGGACACGGTTTAGAAAAATTGGTGTATCCAGACAGTGTAAGCAAGTTTAAATTTAGGAAGTCATTGGGCACTTGCCAGGTTTCAGTAAGAAGAAGCATACAGATTTTTGTCAGTGATCATGTAATTAACCACTGATGATTTGCCTGTTAAAGTGCGAGAGTTTAACAAGTCACAGTGTAAATTTGAAGACACAAGTTTGTGGCTGCCATTATGGGGATCAATGGGCAATGATCTCAAATTTCCACAATTAATTACATGATTTGAATGTGGAAATTTACGGGGAGCCCGGGTGTTTGACCAGATAGCAGGAATGCCAGTCGGAGACGAGCGGTGAAAAGTCCAATATGTCCTCTTTAACATAAATATAACGTGTATATAACGTGGACGGCGTACAATTCAGAATTGTTTACACCACTCATAAGTGTCTGAGGGCAGGCGGAAAAAAATCCTTTCAAAGTTCTAAGCTGAGCAGTTGAGTACTGAACATGTACAGTGCCATGTGGGATGAAAAAGTGTGGTTGAAGCCGGTGTTCTAACAATCTGTGCTACCAGCAGTAAAAACAGTAATATGTAAAGTTAAAACATGGGTAGCACATGTCGGAAGGCATGGGAGAATCTGTCGGTATGTACTACAACAGCATGAAATGTGTTAAAAACCTAGGTAGCCCATCTTGTCAGGCAGATAATACCCATCAGAATGTGCTACCAGCATAACTATCATGTAGTGTGATATGGTGTGAGGCTGTACTAAGCCCTAACACTACCCCAACCATAAAAGTATGCAAATATAGCGTTGGTAGCATATCTTGATAGGTAGCATATATTTTCAGGACACCTGCCAAAACACTCCAAAAAGTCCAAAGAACAGCATTTGAAAGCAGTTAAACAGAGAAATTACCACTAATTGTTTGGGACCCAAGCAAACAGCAATTAAAGAGGCAAAATTGCAAAAAATAATGTATATATTTTCTTATAACTGCTTAATTACCAGAAAGCTATTGGATCATAAAACACCCGAGATATGGAATTGTGTTTTGTTTTGTTTTTGTTTTTTTGTTCATTCATAAATACAAGTTTTATGATTATTTATCGGAGTGTCTATTTACACCAGCGTTTTCAGACCGTTTGCTTTGTTCCGAAACGGGGACTAAATTGTTACAATGTTGCATTTTCTTCTTGGTTCGGTTCGCTTTCACAAGACAACATTCCAAAACGGACCAAAACTATTTCAATAAAAGTCACATGTGAGCAAGATGTCCCCTTACTGGTCACTATGTTTGTTCGCTGTTCCAGGATTAAGCTCATCCATTGATATACCGATTAAAATGATATGCCTGTAAAAAAAACATTGTCTCCACTGAAACGTGCCTGCTCTCACAGATCTCTCTCTCCCTCACTCGCACATACACACACACACACAAACATCTGAGTAAAGCCGCTAAAAATGTTTTTATATTTGTCAAAATGTTGCTTACGCCATCCTACCCGCGTTCTGCCACTATCCAAAAGAGAGAAACAATAGTACTAAAATTACCGCAGGAATTATAAAATAGCTTCTATTTTAAATGTGCAATTATATCTAATATAGTTGCCAAAAGGCTATATCCACGTTTTGATGATGAATTACAGAGAAGTGCTGATCTACAGATGTCTTCTCCAAAGATTCCTTAGTTATGTTCATTGTTTTTATAGGGATATTGTTTGGTTCGTTGGTCCGTTGGGTCAGTTTGCATTCTCACCACAAGCAAACTGCTCCAGAGTTCGTTTGCAATCGGTCCAAAACAAACTTGTTCTGGTGGTCTCGGACCGATTATTTTGGTGCGGATCCGAGTGTGATTGCCGTGTTCATGTATGCCTAAACTAACCAAACCAAGGGAGAAAACGCACCAGGTTCCGAAACAAATGCTCCAAACGAGCCAGCTGTGAAAACGCCCTAAATGCAAATAGCCCATCTTGTTGGCAGAGACTATTTACACTAACTCTGCCCACCACTGCTCAGACCAAACTCAAGACAGCCAGAACAGATTTATTTGGGGTCAACTGCTGATCAAATGAAGGCAGACATATTTATTTTTTCTCCTCTTTTCTCCTCAATTTGGAATGCCCAATTCCCAATGCGCTCTAAGTCCTCGTGATGGCGTAGTGACTCGCTTCAATCCGGGTGGCGGAGGACGATTCTCAGTTGCCTCCGCGTCTGAGACCGTCAATCCGCGCATCTTATCACGTGGCTTGTTGAGTGCATTACCACGGAGATGTAGCACGTGTGGAGGCCCACGCTATTCTCCACGGCATCCATGCACAACTCACATGTGCCCCTCCGAGAGCGAGAACCACACATTATAGTGACCACGAGGAGGTTACCCTATGTGACTCTACCCTCCCTAGCAACCGGGCCAATTTGGTTGCTTAGGAGACCTGGCTGGAGTCACTCAGTATGCCCTGAATTTGAACTCGCGATTCCAGGGGAGGTAGTCAGCGTCAATACTCGCTGAGCTACCCAGGCCCCCAGAAGGCGGGCGTATTTGAATTTTTCATGAGGGGCAGAGACATTAAACTGGTTAAGGGGTTAGACATTTAGTGGATTAAGAGATTGGATAACTAAGTGACTATTTGCACTCCAATAGTCTGGTGGAAACACAGGATTTTACGACAAACTGCACCCTAATGTGCAGCTTTTGTAGCTCTGAGTGTAATGACAGTATGTGTATGTGTTGTCACGCTGGAGATCGGGGTTCGAATCCCATCCTTTGACATACTTTCTCCCATGTCTCTACTCTTAATATTTCCTATAATACCGTGGTAGATTTGTAAAAAACAATAATTCAAGGTGGATGGTGTTGTCAAAGTTTTTTTTTTTTTTTTGTGTGGTTGCCAACTCCTCACAGCCCCCCTCAACTCGAGCCCTGGTAGTAATATTGTAGTAATCATGTGTTTTGGTGGAAACTATATAGTTCTAATGTACTAACCAGGGCTGTAGCAAAGTATTCCCCCTGACTGTATATTGCTCTGGGCCCCTTTCCTTTTAAAAAAATACAGTTTAGAATTTGTTGTGGGGCCCCCCCTGGAACTGTGGGCCCCTAGAATCGTTTCCACCTTTCACCCCACTAGCTACGGCCCTGGTATTAACCATGGTGTTACTATAGTAACATGTTATTAATAGTAGTTAATAGTAACCATGTTTAATTTTGTGGTTACTATGATTTTACTAGAAAACTACCATGGTGATACTATGGTTAATGTAATAAAACCATGGTTAATTGTTGTAAGGTAGGGTTAGGGGTAGGTGTAGGGTGTCTGTGGGACTCCAAATAAACACAATAAAAATGCTGCAGTGATGCCACTATACTAGGGTGACCATACGTCCTCTTTTTCCCAGACATGTCCTCTTTTTTGGACCTGAAAAAAGCATCCGGCTGGGATTTCAAAATTGGCTATAAATGTCCGGGATTTGGCTTTCTTCATATTGACGTGCAGTTAGGACTCTCATACATTCTGTGAGTTTGATACTCCGCACCAGTTTTCGTGTTCACGTGTCCTTAAGTGATTATTCTGACAGAGAGCAGCAGACTAAGGGTGCTTGACTGCAGCCTTCCCTTTTAGAAGCACCCTAATTGTGCAGTCTTTAAAAAAAAATCTCTCTCTCTCTCTCTCTCTCTCTCCTCTCTCTCTCTCTCTCTCTCTCTCTCTCTCTCTCGCATTCACGCTCTCAATTCAATTTCAATTCAGTTTCAATTTAAAGTACTTTACTAGCATGATTGTGTTTACATACAATATTGCCAAAGCATTAATACACAAAACAGATAATGACAAGACAAATAATAATAATAAAACAGTAACAAATAACAATAAAAATAGAATTAAAATAAGGTGCCAGGTAATGAATAAAATGAAATAAAAACTATAATAACAGTATACACTATACAATATAAAATAAAATAAGCATTTAAAAAGACATTATGAACATAAAAAAAATTAAATAGTGTGAACGAAGTACATTAAGGCAGTGATTGATTTCTGAGTGTGTGCACTTCAAAAATGAATTTTGCTGCAACTGATGCATGATTGTCCTCCACCTGTAACACCTGCATTTGATCTGTTTCTGCTGAACTTGAAAACTGTGGCATGAGGTTTGAGAGTTTATCAAAGTATTTCTCTCTCACCTCAGTAAATTTCTCACAGTGAAGGAGAAAGTGTGTCTCTGTCTCGACCTCACCAGTGTCACAGTGAGCACAGACTCGTTCTTCCTTTGGAAGCCATGTTTGTCTGTGTCTCCCTTTTCTATGTATTTGGTGAGGATCTGTCTCTGTTTTGGATCTCTTACAGTGTAGAGATATTCTGCTAGATTATACTTTCTGTTTAGGGCCCGATTAACATTCCAATTTGCTTTGGTTTTTACTTTCATTTTCCCAATGGTCCAAATATGAATTTTTGCTTTCTTTTATAATTTGGTTTATTCTGATTTGGTTTTGTTTAGCAGTGCTGGTCTGAAACTGGTGTTTGTTAGTTGTTAGAGGGTTTGTGAGTTTCAGAGCCAGCTGGCAAAAGGGACTGGTTTTAGGCTTCAACTCTTGGGTTTTATGGGCTTCATGTTGCAGTGTTAGGGGAACTGGAATTTAGGTGTGTCTAAAATTTGAGGGATTGTTTTTCAATATGTATAATTAGGGGGTATCTGCCTAGTTCGCTCTTTTAAGTCAGTTCTTTTCAATGAACTGGTCGAAACAAAAGTCTAAGTGATCAATTTACAAATCGGTCTAAATCAAAATTATTTTAAAAATGTTATGAAAAACACCTGGAAAAGTCATGGAAATTCATTGTTTTTAGAGTATGTCTGTTTAATCTATCTGTTTTTGTCAGATCTTGGTGAATGTGGGTGGTCATTTTGACCAAGAGAGCAGTATCTTCCTCGCTCCAAGGCGAGGGGTGTACAGCTTCAATTTCCATGTGGTGAAAGCATACAACAGACAAACCATACAGGTACATCAAGTCATGGTATTTTCCAAGGCAAAGGCTCACAGCAGCTGTTATGTTGTGAAGTTAATACAGAGGAGTCTCTCATAATCTTTCCCTCTTAGGTGAGTTTGATGCTGAATGGATGGCCAATGATCTCAGCCTTTGCTGGAGACCAAGATGTGACACGGGAGGCAGCCACTAATGCTGGGCTCGTTATCATGGAGAGAGGGGACAAGGCTTACCTCAAACTAGAGAGGGGCAACTTGATGGGAGGCTGGAAGTATTCTACCTTTTCAGGCTTTCTGGTCTTCCCCTTGTAAAGGATGATCATGTTGGGAAAGAGATGAGCTGGGTGAAGAAAGGGGAATGGGTTGCATACTCTGCACTATAGAGGGGATATGCTACACTATGGAGGGACTGTTCACCCTAAAAGGAAAATGTTTTGCTCGCCTTTGTTCCAAACTCGTATGACTTTCTGTGGAACACAGATGGAAATGTTACTGTAGACAGAATGACAGCCGTAGTCACAAACATCTCTTTTTGTGTTCCATGATAGAACAAAGAAAGTCATATGGGTTTGGAACAATGTGAGGGGGAGTAAATGATAGTAGAATTTTCATTTTTGGGTGAACTATAATGAGAAGTGCTAGATGCCACAAAATGGGAAATCAGTAATCATGTATGTTCTGCTGTGTTTTATTTTTGCTGAGGGCAGACAAACACAGACAATGAGAAGTTTATTCAAATCAAATATAACTTAGAATAAGATTAAAAAAGATTATTATTTGGAAATGCCACTACAAGTTATATTTATGTCATGTATTTCAGATATTAGGCCTTTATAGAAACATACAATGGAACAGAAATAACTGCCATAAAAATATATTTTAATTTATGCATTTCATTTTCATGTGAGGTTTCGGTTGTTGTTTTCTTGTCCATGTTTGCCTGCTTGTTGAACTGTATCTGTATATTCTCAAGCTTTGCAAAAAGAAGTCTTATTAAACACTATTCTTTGAAAAACCACAAATATTTCTCTTCATTCTGTGATTTGTACTACTGGTCATATGTTATTCACTACTTGAGAAGCTTCTCCATTTTTTGTTCCCTCATGCTGTGTTACCTTTCTGAATGAGGCATTTCACCTATAACAGCAGCTGTTTGTAAATATAGCTCTCAGCATCAGAGCTGGCACGGTTAACCATAAATCACCACAGATAGCAGCCTAGCATAATGGATAACGGATACAAACCACAGTACCACCAGTCGAGCAAAGGCAGATGGAGTTTTTTGGCAAGCAGACGTGCAAGTGTACACTGCACTCCTATGGAGTCCCATGCAGGGTGGGCTGTCAGAATCAATAAGTTATGCTACACTGGTTTAAACACCCTCTCAAACACATACACACTTATTAGCACACGCAGCACAGGGAAGTTATTATGCACTGAATATTGGTGGTGACAGAAAGCAGGTGATACAGTACAGAGAATGAGAGCAAAAAAAGAGCAATAATTACATCAAAGCCTATTGTTCATAATACTTAAAAAATTATCATGCTAAATACTTATGTGGATGTAACAGATATATATCAGTATGTTGTACTAATAATCAAGGTGTAATGTGGTGCAGTGTAAAATGTTGTAAGAGTAAATTCTTTATATGTTACCCTAGACAGTTTCTAGATTCAATTTTTTTTTTGCTTTTTTTTATACGGAAAGGGTGATTTATTGGTAAATTGTTAACGGAAGACTTTATTGATGGTTAATTGAAATGTGTTTCATAATTGCAAGCATGACATTCAAACAAAATCAAATACAAAATACAGTGGCTAGACAATATGCACAAAACAATATCACTGTAATTTAATAAATAAACACTCCAATAAAATGTTTAAAACATTTAAAGGAATATTTAATACAAGTTAAACTCAATTGACAGCATTTGTGGCATAATGTTGATTACCGCAAAATGTAATTTTGACTCTCCCTCCTTTTCTTTAAAAACAGCAAAAATCAAGGTGTCAGTGAGGCACTTACAATGGAAGTGAATGGGGCCAGATTTTTGGAGGGTTTAAAGGCAGAAATGTGAAGCTTATAATATTTTTAAAGCACTAAATAATTATTCTGGTAAAACTTGAGTATTGTTTGGGCTGTAAAGTTGTTTAAATCGTCGCTTTTATGGTCGTTTGAGGGTTTTAGGGTTTACGCAGTTACGTCGTCATGGCAGCGTAGTTATAAAATTGGATATATCTTTTCATAAAAAAAGGTTAGCAAGCTATTTTATCACACTAAAATCATGTTATCACACATATTGTTTACATTTTGTGACTATAATTTAAAAACAGTATAAGTATTTGGAGGATTGGCCCTATGCACTTTCATTGTAAGTGCCTCACTGTAACCCAGATTTTCACAAATTTTTTATTTATTTTAAGAAAAGGAGGGAAATTATTTTTTGTAGTTATCAACATTATTCCACAAATGTTGTCAATTGAGTATAAATTGTATTGAACCCGGAACATTCCTTTAAAGAATTTGAGACATACCTGTTGAAAATTGTTCTTCTTTGAATTCTTCTTCCAACAACAGAACATACTTAAAGCCAGACATTCAATTTAAATTCTGTGGTACAGTGTCGTTATTCTACCCTTAACAGAAAACTTTTGCAAATTATATTATTAAGTAAGTTCTGTTGGCAAGGTAACATTCATTAGGGTTCAACAAAATGACTGTCAGAATTATTAGTTTTTTTATTTATTTTTTTTGTAACTTTCCATACAAATAATTGTCTTCACCACTAGAATGATTAGATTAATACGATTATTATTCAAATGTTTTTAAATGTGAAAGTACACATTATGTATTTTGTGGTAGCATTTTAAGTATATGGCTGTTTGAAATAGGCTTTTTACATTGGTAAAATCGCTATATCTTTCTTATAATCTAATAAATAACAGCACTAAACTCCTAAACTAAATTTGTGATGACGTGTATTTCAATATATGACAAATGCACTTGATATACAAGGCAATATTCATAATTTCATTCAACATCAAATGCTTTATTGAGACGTTTGGATACAGTTAGGGAAAAAATGCAGTAAATTCGTTGTGAAGGCATTTTATAAAATTAAAAGGCATATTTTTTTCTCTAAACAGTTGTGATAAAGAAATTAATCAATTGCCGTTTAAATTCTAACAAGCGAGCATCGCAAACCCCTGTGATAACAAGTAGGCCGCATTCACTGCACTCTCAAGCAAACTACCCGTGCGATCGAAACACTACTGCCTCCCGCCCTGTCATTCCTCACACTGATGATTGACAACCTTTTTGGCCAATGGAATATTTTAGTTTTGATAGCGCCATGAGGTTGGACCAATCAGCACCCGGTGAATGAGCTCAGAGGCTGAGCTTTCGTTGCTAGCGCTGGCAAGAAGTTAGTTCCTGCTTTAGGCTGGCCGTTTCCTGTAATCGTACAGTGTTGTGAGACGGAGAAAGCCATGTGTGTCGATGCAAAGGTAAATTTAGCACCCCGAAATTATTACTGGGAAGTAAGGGCAGAGGATGGCAGCATTATTAGTGCATATTTGACCAGAAAATATGCCCTAGCAATGTCGAAACAGCTTTGCGGCCTTCTCCATGTCTGTTCGTAGTCGTGCTATGGTTTTTGTAGCACGTTGCCTTTGGTTTGGTCCGGTTTGTTGATGAGAGAGATTGAAAGAGAGTCCGAATGGCCTGCGAGGTGTATTATGAATGATGGAGTGTCAGTGATGTAGTTTACATCGGCCATTAGCAAAAGCCAAAGTTATCTGCCACATATTTATTAGCATTTATAGAAACAGGAATCGCCATTGTGAACATTGAAGGGGTTTGCCGACTGTCTGTTAAGGACTGTTGTTTCACATTGATGGCAAGTCGGCCCTTGTATTACAGTGTTTGTTTTGTTTATCTAAATCACTGACTATAATGAATTGAGTTTGGCTTTAAATAATAAGATATTTATTTATATGGCAGATTTTTGCTCTTTATTAGACATTTCAGAATAGTGTTATGGTGCTATGTGGGCACAACAGTAATGCTATGAAAAGTGATGGGACTGTCATGCAGTAAGATGCAGAAATCATATATCATAAACGGTTTAATCAAAAAGTCCATGCCTAGAAATTTATTATTATTTTTTTATTTTTTTTTTGCATTCTATTTTTCTTGTCTTCTTTAGGGCATCGGTACACACATACATTGATGGATCTCTTTGTATTTAGTCCAATCAGCAAAGCAAAAAGTAACTCCAGAGAATAGGAGAGGACAGAGGGGAGGGAAGAGAGTGAGAGTCTCTCTTTTCCTGTTTCTCACTCCCTGAAAATACATTACAGGTAACACTAACTCCACTTTCATTCTGCTCTATTTTCTGTTAACCAATCAGGAGACAATTTCATATAGTAGAATTTGGGTGAAAGGTATGATTTATGCTGTATTCATAAATTCAAAAAGCTTTATTTTTTTTATTTTTTTTTTATGACATGTAGTTGTAAAACTTAGACAGCATGAAATCAAAATTGACCCTATTTACTTTTATTAATACACATTGCCAGTCTTATTGTTATCGATTCATTACTGTACACTAAATGATTCATCAAAACGTAATAGCTTGCTTTACAACTAAAATGCCTTTTTCTTTTTGGCTGACATCACCATGCCCTCATATCAACCTGTCAATTAGCGACATCATTTAATGGTCCAATTAATTTTCAGTGGATAAAATGAAGTCCTGCCATACATTTTTGTCTCATTGAATATTCTGTTTCACTTAGAAGTATGTCACATTATGGAAGTAAATTGAGTTGCGAGCACAATTTAACTTTGAAGGGGTAGTTCGCCCAAAAATGAAAATTCTCTCATCATTTACTCACCATCATGTCATCCCAGATGTGTATGACAAAGATTTTTAGAAGAATATTGCAGCTCTGTAGGTCCTCACAATGCAAGTGAATGGTGAGAAAAACTTTGAAGCTCCAAAAGCACATAAAGGCAGCATAAATGTGTTTTGACAATTCACATTCTTTGTGCATATTGCCACCTACTGGGTACTCGAGTGGCAATGATATGTACATAACTATATATATAATAACATATCTGACAAATATCTTTGGCTGCTGCATTGCATCTTGTTGTTCCAGTGTGTCATCTATTCATTATTACAGGCTGTTATAAGATAATCTGGTACAAAATGTACAAAAGTTTGCATAATCAAAATATAATGCATCATATTTTTCCATGATGTGAAGATTTGCTGCCCAACTCAATGAAAGAATGTGCGCAACACACGTCTGTCTGTTCTTCCTTTAGGTTACCATAGTAATCTTAGTAAGCGTGCACCAGTTTTTTAGTGACTGTCTGAACAATCTATTTTCAAATCACGGTTGGCTTAACTGGAGATGCCATAACATTGCGTTTTTAAATGCGTATTAAGTTGAAGTTCAGTTTTGAAGACGCTGCATTCTGTTCCATTTAGCTGCGCTAAACACTCACCTGCTGTAGATGCGCTGCTTCAGCACATTGAGTCCACTGCCACACGCCTGGTGTGTGTGTGTGTGTCCAAGTTTTCGCTTTTGTGGGGAAAGCCGCGATGCTCCGTATTGTTGTTGATGTGATGATTCATGAAGCATTCCATTCAATTCGGAGAGTC
The DNA here is from genome assembly GCF_019703515.2 of Myxocyprinus asiaticus. Classification (NCBI taxonomy): domain Eukaryota; kingdom Metazoa; phylum Chordata; class Actinopteri; order Cypriniformes; family Catostomidae; genus Myxocyprinus; species Myxocyprinus asiaticus. The sequence continues at coordinate 40,843,351 of NC_059348.1, read as the reverse complement.
GAAATTTCCACAATTCAACTGGGGAAAATGCAACGGAATTACACTTTGTGTCGGACTTCTAACTTGGAAACTCGTGTGGAAATCTTCAACTCCCATTTCATCGAGATGCAGGTGTACATCATGCAAACATATCGGACTCAGCACCCACGGCAGGGAGGTTTACAGTCAGGGACAAACATTCACATTTATTAAATAATATCCATTAACGAGTCAAAGTTCTTACATTAAAAGATAATAAAATGTGTTTAGCAAACGTTTTAGCACCCAGATTGTTCAAAACACGATTAATTACACTCTCTTTTGATTATCGTAACGATAGCATTGCATGGTTAATTACACTCTCTTTTGATTATCGTAACAATTGCATTGCAGCGTCGTATATCAGTTTGGTTGCTATCTCGTCTACTATCTACTCGTGCCTATCCCTTTTGTGTTCAACAGAAGTAAGTCATACACATCTGGGGTGGCATGAGGGTGAGTAAATTATGTGAGAACTTTCATTTTCATTTCATTTATTCCTTTAAGGTCCTGATATAGGTGTTTACAGTTGTCCTGTCTTTCTCTCCCTTTCTTCTCAAACAGCGTATCTGCAGACTCTCTTCGGACTTGTTGGATTTTTGTGTACCAACACTGGATATCACTTATTGTTTGCTCTTTTCACAAACTGTTTGACAAGATGGCAGACCCTATTATGGACCTTTTTGATGACACACCACTGTTCAATTTGGATTCCCTGCCAGAGGATGCCTTCTCCCAGGGCTCCTCAGACCCAGTTGAGGAGGCACTGAAGTTGGCCCTGGGCCAAGTCGATCCACCTACAGATCACACACCAGATCCTGGTGTCCCGATACTCTGTGATGCTGTCCCAGATCCAGTTCCAATCCCAACAGCTCCCGTGCCTGTCCCACTTCAGACTCATCAGCCACAGCAGCTCACCCAGATCTCCCAGGATGTCTCTGTTTGCCCAACTTCGATTTCCGTTCAGGCAGTGCCTCAGCCTTCTCTCTCCGTGGCCAGTAATAGCAGTGGGTCAGCAACCGTTCTGCTGAACTCCCCTCTCGGAGTACCGGTGTCAGGGGCTCAAGTTGCCACCCAGCAGTTGGAAACCCAGCAGATTGCTGCTGTTACGCAACAGTCTCCAGTGCAGTCGGCCCCCAAAATCGTCATTCTGAAGGGCCCTCAGGGTCAAACTCAAGTGCTGCAGGGTGTCACAGGAGCTACCGGCTCTCCAGGGAAAGTCACCCTTGCTAGAGTCCTTACAGGAACCCCTCTCAGGCCAGGGATGGCAGTTGTTTCCGGGGGGACAGTATTAAATGCGACCTCTGCTGGTCAGGGGCAGGTGAAGGTGGGAACTGGGGTCCAGAGGCTGGTTCAGACTACAAATGGCCCAATGAAGCAGGTGCTACTGACCTCGATGCCCCAGACACAGTCACAGGTGCAAACGCAGCCTGTACAGATGCAGATATCTGCACAGACGCAGTTGACGCAGGGTCAGCTGCAGTCACAGTCGCAGCCAGCACAGGTACAGGTGCAGGTGCAGCCTCAAACACAGGGGTCTCTGCAGACGGCAGTACAGACACAGGCTCAAGCTCCAGCATCTACAGCCCCTGGAACGACAGCAGCTGTCCGACCTCAAGGAGTCACCCTCTCTGCAGTGTCACAGCAGGTCAGTCTCATTGTATTTGTTTTGTTTAATTGGACTTTTAAAGGGGTTGTGCACACAAGAATAAAAGTTCTGTCATCATTCACAAACCTGTTTGACTTGCTTTCTTTTGTGGAGCACAAAAGGAGATGTTTGGCAGAATGAGAACCTCAGTCACCATTCACATTCTTTACATGGTTTTGCCATAAAATTAAAGTGAATGATGACAGGCTATCATTCTGTTTAACAGCTCTTTTTTGTTCCATGGAAGAAAGTCATTTGAACAACAAAAGGGTGAATAAATTATGACAGAATCTTCATTCTTGGGTCAACTGTCATTTTAATCTTTACAGTCAGAATCCATGTAGCCCCTATCTCTCCATTCAGGGTGAAGCAAAGAGGATCACGTTGGTGCTACAGCAGCCCTCCCAAGGTGGATCTGCCCAGGCTGGGACAGTGACAATTGGGGGAGCTGCAGGAGTGGGTCAGCAGGGCCAGCTGCACAGGCTGGTGTTGGGCTCTTTGCCAGGGAAGTTGGTCCTGCAGGGAGGCCAGCTGGCTGCTCTTGCCCAAGCCAAGGCAGGTCAAACGGGGGCACAGCCAAAAGTGCTCACCATTCAGTTACAAGTTCAACAGCAGCCCAACCAGCAGGGAGCCAAGGTGAGTGAGAGGACAGGTCATGCAATGGGAGTGTGTGTGTGTGTGTGTGTTGAGGATGAACTTGCTGGTGACAGAAAACATACTTTTCTTTCTGTACAGCAGTTTCAACTGGTTTCTGGGGGAGTTAATGCTGGTGGCAGCCCTCAGGTGGTGCAGATTTCTCAAGGCCAAGGAGGACAAAGACTAGCAGTGCCTCTTAAACTACTGCTGCAGCCACAGGTAGGACAAGCTCTGCATAAGTTTTATGGGATTTGTCTTTATAGGGAAGAACAAAAATGTCCATCATATATCCACTGTGATGTTCTTTGTTTTAGTGTGAGCCGTAACAGGGCTCAATACTAAGCTTTTTCATCTATTTGCCTTTCAGACAAGTTAAACTGATGGTTTACTTGTCTGAAAATAAGTCACTTGACCAAAACTGTTTTTTTTTCAATACATTAAAAATATTAATGAAATGGAATGACGCTTTAGACATCGATTTATTTTATTATTTTTTACATATGTATTAAATTTTTTAAAACCATTATATTCAATATTTTATATATACATACATACATACACCGATCAGCCACAGCATTAAAACCACCTGCCAAATATTGTGTAAGTCCCCCTCGTGCCACCAAATCAGCGCCAACCCGCCTATTATTCTCACCACAGTTGTACAGAGCAGTTATCTGAGTTACCATCGACTTTGTCAGTTCGAACCAGTCTGGCCATTCTCTGTTGACCTCTCTCATCAACAAGGCATTTCCGTCGAACTGCTGCTCATTGGATGTCTTTTGTTTTTGGCACCAATTCGGAGTAAATTCTAGTGACTGTTGTGTGTGAAAATCCCAGGAGATCAGCAGTTACTGAAAAACTCAAACCAGCCTCTCTGGCACCAACAATCATGCCACGCTCCAAATCACTGATGGTTGAACATTAACTGAAGCTCCTGACCCATATCTGCATGATTTTACGCACTGCTGCCACACGATTGGCTGATTAGATAATCGCATGGATGATTGTTGGTGCCAGATGGACTGGTTTGAGTATTTCTGTAACAAATTGTATGTCAAAAAAAATACAATTCCATTTTCCAACATAGGCTAATTGATAAAGCGTTTATCCAATTTAATCAACCTGGTCTCATAGTAAAAACATTACTATAATTACAGTTTTGCTAAATCATTTTTACATGCCTGGTTTTAAGTATCACTGCAGTTTTTTTTACTTATTTTATTCCTCTGGTCCCCACACAATACTATGTTATTACATCAAAACACTTACTTATTGTGATATTTTGGGGATATTACTTATTTTGATATTTTAAGGCTTCCATTATATAATCAACTACATATAGAAGCTTACTCAAGCATTACTATCTTGCGGTGTGGTGCAACTGATAGAGCATTGTACTTTGAACCCAGAACACGGGTTTGTTACCAGTTGACACGTTAGCCCAACGTGACATAAAGCGCCACAAAATGATGTGGCTGCTTTAGCTATTCAGTTTTTCTTCTCACATTTGCTTTTATGACAATATTAGGTTTAGATGTAGAATTTAGGGTAGGGGTGTAGGTTTTGTTCATTTCAAAATAGAAAAAAATATTATCTTTGCTTTTTATGACACTATTGGTTAGGTTTCTGTTAAAGGTCTAGGTTAGGGAGGAAGGTTTTATTGATTTAAAACTCCATAAAGTATTAACCTTCAAAACCTCATCGTTTTGGGAGAACATTAAACTCGTTTTTAGCACCCCTCAGTGGACATTTCACCTTGAAACTGAAATGTTGCCACAGTCAAGTAATTTTCATGAGATCAGGTTAAATTTAACACAGTACTGTGCAGTACCCTGGCCATAGCAAAACTAATAGCATCAATATCATTATTACTATATGATTATGTATGATATAATTATTACTATAACATACTGTCTTTAAGAGTTGTGAAACATGAATTTTGTATCCAATTGTAAAAGTGCTTGGAATTAAATCTGAGACACCTTTTTTCCGCAGAATGCGGCTTCTTGTGCTGGTGGAGCCGTTTCTGTGGTGAAAGTTATCAATACCTCTGCTGCTAGCTCTGCAGCCAGCACCACCACTACAGTGGCGTCTACTGGTGTACGTTTGGCTAAAATCCAGGAACCCGTGCGCAGAGTGGAAACCCTATGCAAGCAGGAAAAGGCAAATCGTATTGTGGCTGAGGCCATTGCACGGGCCAAAGCCAGGGGCGAAAGGAACATCCCACGAGTGCTCAACCAGGATGAGCTGCCTGCTGGACAGACCTCTGCAGACGTAGAGGGTGCCACAGGGGTTGCTGGAGCTAAAAAGAAAGGAGGTGGAGGAAGTAGCAAGAAGAAAAGCCCAAGTGCAGGATCAGGGAAAGTAGTGACAGGAGGAGATAAGAAATCCAAGGCTAAGACTCCAGGAGTAGGTGGAGTGGTTGTTGGAGGTGGAGGCAGTAAAAGTAAAGCCAAGACTAAGCTCAAGTAAGTAATGTTTGCATTTCCTCCATGACTTGGTACATATACCTCTAACTTTAAGTATTAAACTTTGGTACATAACTCGTCCTGCTCAGTTTATGCTACGGACTTGAATGAAACCTCAAATTGTACGCTACATTGTGTAGCATTATGGTATTCATTTTCAAAGTGTTTAGGCCTAAAGGTGCCAGACGATAAAATGGATGAAAAAATCTTACTTTGAAGGTGGAACCCGAGCCATATCTAGGAGTCAAAAAAACCATAGAGACTTGATCGTGGGCTCTTTTGCTTTAGACCAGTCTGCAACAACACAGAACACCTGAGCAACCCCATAGCAACACCCTGGCAACGATTCACGACACCCTAGCATTGTGACAGCTTTTAGAAGATGTTATTGTAGTTTATTTGTTTTTTATTATTATTTATCTGTGCCTCTCTTTAGCACCATCACTCTAGTGGGTGGAAAGAAAAGGAAAAGAAATGGATCCTCTGACCACTCAGACATAGATCTTAGCCCACCTGTTTCTCCCCGCACCCTGGAGGACATGTCACAGGTATCGCATTCTACAACCCCAATTATGAAAAAGTTGGGGCAGTATGAAAAATGCTAATACAAACAAAAAGGAGTGATTTGTAAATTATATTTACCGTTTGCTGTATTAAAAGCATTACAAGTACACATTAAATGATGTTTTACCTTGTGAATTTCATAGTTTTTTTGAAAATGTACAGTAATTTCAAATCAGATGATTGCAACGCTCCAAAAAAGTTGAGACGGGCAATTTAAGACTAATAACAATTTGACGAGTTGAAAAGGCGAAGTGAAACATGACATGTTAAACAGGTGAGGCAATTGTGTCATAATACTGTATACTGTAAAAAGAGCCTCCAAAAACAGAATAGTCCTTCAAGAGCAAGGATCATTCAAGACTTGTCAATTTGCCAACAGATGCTTAAGCAAATAATCCAGCACAAAGTTGGGGGATTTCATCCTCTAGAGTGCACAATATAGTTAAAAGATTCAAGTAATCTGGTCAAATTTTGGTGCATCAAGGGCAAGAAGAAAACCACTTCTCAATGCGTGTGATCTCTGATCCCTCAGGCCTCACTGTCTTAAAAAATGGCATTCATCTGTAATGGATATCATGAACATGGGCTTGGGATAACTTTAGTAAACCTTTGTTAGTCAACACCACTTGCCGCTGCATCCACAGATGCAAGTTAAGACTTTACTATGCAAAGCAGAAGCCCTACTTCAAAACTGTCTAGAAGCACTGTCGACTTCTCTGGGCTCGGTCTCATCTTAGATGGAAAGTAGAACAGCGGAACTGTGTTTTTTGGTCTGAAGAGTCCACATTTCATAAGGTTTTTGAAAAACAAAGCCGTCGTGTTATCCGGGCCAAAGAGGAAAAGGGCCATCCAAGCTGTTATTAGTGTCAGGTACAAAAGCCAGTGTCTGTATGGGCCAGGGGTGTGTCTGTGCCCATGGCATGGGTAACTCATACATCTGTGAGAAAACCATAAATGCAGACAGATATGTAAAAATTTTGGAGCAACATATACTGCCATCCAGCACTGTCTTTTCCAGGAACATCCCTGCATTTTCCAGCATGACAACTTCAAACCACATACTGCGCAGATTTCAAGTGCATGACTGTGTAAGCAGAGTGTGTGTGTGCTAGATTGACCTGCCTGCAGTCCTGACCTGTCTCCAATTGAGAATGTGTGGTGCATTATGAAGCACACCGTACGGCTTGAAGACCCCATACAGTTGTGCAGCTAAAGACCTACATAATGGATGAATGAGGGAAAATTCCACTTTCTAAGCTTAAACTTGTGTCTTCAGTGCCCAGATGCTTAAGTGTTATTAGAAGAAATGGTGATGTTTCATTGTGGTAAACACTTGACTGTCCCAACTTTTTTGGAGTGTATTTGAAATTACTGTACAAAATAAAAAAAATAAAAAAATGAAATTCACAGGGTAAAACATCATAAAATGTGTAGTTGTAGTGCTTTCAATATAGCAAAGGGTGAATATAATTTACAAATCACTCATTTTTGTTTTTATTAGCATTTTTCATACTGTCCCAACCTTTATGGATTTCAGTATACTGAAGCATATTCACTCAGTACTAACATACAATAAGGCAGGCAGATGGGTTGGCAGGCATTAGAATAGCATTGGGTACCATTACATTTTAAATCGAGAGCATCAGAACAATGCAATAGAACTGATGTTTTGACTTCAATGTAATTCTCCCAACAGAAGAGGCGCTCTAACCGTCAGGTGAAGAGGAAGAAGTACACAGAAGATTTGGACATTAAAATCACAGATGATGAAGATGAAGTAGACGCAGATGTTGATGTGACCACGACTACCGTGTCTGCTGTAGGGCATGCCCAGTCAATGGGAGCAGCACTCCAACAGGAGCTCGATGGGGATGGACTTGCAAGCATGCAGTTTTTTGTGGTACATCAGCTCTCTGGTCATAGCTGGTTGGAATTTCATTGTTTGTTGGCATATTTTTTTTCTTTCTCATAACTGGTTTTGTTAGAATTAATCATTTGTTTACAATTGCCACAAGATACTAGTATTAAAAAAAAAAAAGTAATCTTTGATATAACTATGCATAGTTTATACTCGCATTTTTGTTACATGTATGAGCGTGAATCTGATTTTTCTGCATGTGCGCTTCAGGAGAACCCAAGTGAGGAGGATGCTGCTATTGTGGATAAAATATTGTCTCTGCGGGTGACCAAAAAGGAGGCAAGTCATATGTTCATGCAACTTAAGCAGAGTAACTGGTATTACAAAGGAGTAATTCCAGCTCATTTGAGAAGATCTGTGGAATGCTGTCTATCAGCACAGAAAATAACTTTTTTTTTTTAAATGAACAAAAAAGGTTGACAGTTGGGCAATTACACTGCAAGTCTCTGGAAACTGACAGCATGCCTCACATTCTGTTCATAGTTAATTAACCTGGAATATTCTTTGAACAAGTGTCCTTAGACTTCTATGTTTACTCTAAGCCCTCATACTGTATTCTTGTCTGGTTTCAGGTGTCTCCAGGGCAGTATACTAATGTGGAGGAATTCTTTGTGAAATACAAAAACTAGTGAGTCATGATCTTTTGTCTCATTCAACTTGAAATGCTCTACTGTGGAAATGTCTCTTGTTGGAATATGTCTAACTTGTGACGTGTCCTTAGTTCGTACATGCACTGTGAATGGGCCAGTCTTGAGCAGCTGGAGAGAGACAAGAGGATCCATCAGAAGTTGAAGAGATTCAAGACTAAACAGGCACAAATGAGGAATATATTTCAGGAGGTGGGACGATATTAAAAAGCATGAATAGAACTTGCAAAAATATTGCCGTATTTATATTTGGTTTGGTTGAATATTATCCATAAGTACATCTGGAACTGTTTCCTGTGCTTTAGGATGAGGAGCCCTTCAATCCAGACTATGTTGAGGTCGATCGTATCTTGGATGAATCACATAGTGTTGATAAGGACAATGGGGAGGTAAAGACTTGCCTACCACATACCCAATGCTTTTCCAAGACCCAATATGAAATAGCTTCTATTCTTTGGGGCAACAGTGAGAAATCAGAATTACCATATACAAGTAAATAATGATGAAGACCTGTTGATTTATGTTGTGATGTGAATTGAACATGTTGCTGTCCATAATTCAAACTGAAATCTGGGTGTACCCTTCATTGTATTCCAGATTAACTGTATTCTTTATTCCCATACATCCAGAAAAAGAGTCAAAGTGAAAAATGTTATTGACTAATTGTTCTGAGTGTCATCGTAACCACCCCGCCCCTCCCCCCAATAGCCGGTTGTGTACTACCTGGTGAAGTGGTGCTCTCTGCCCTATGAAGATGCTACTTGGGAGCTCAAGGAGGATGTTGATGAAGCAAAAGTGGAAGAATTTAGGAAGATTGAAAGTCGCCAACCCCGCCTTAAGAGAACCGTAAGCTCGTGTTGCACTCTCATTAGCCAAACGTCATTTTATTTGCCTCTTTCTCTCTTCTCTCACAAATCCTGGTCGCTGTAGCAGTTTTTTGCTTGACCTGAGTTACTGGACCCTATCTGTATTGTCAGTTTTCATGAAGTAATTGAGAAGAGGCAGTGGACTATATTAACATAACTTGTTCTTCCATCAGCCTCGACCTCCTGCAAGTGCCTGGAAGAAACTTGATGAGTCAAAAGAATACAAGAATGGAAACCAACTCCGAGAGTACCAGCTGGAGGGAGTCAACTGGCTGCTCTTTAACTGGTACAACAGGTAATATATGCAGATAGATTGATATAAATTGATTGATACATTTTGATGACTTATCTCCTGTTCAGGGGAACATACACAGTTACAGTATGTCCAATAAAACGTTCTTTAGAATGAGAATTCTTCCTTCTCCTTAATTATAAATACCACCTACCACCAATCTAATGCTACAACAGTAAGCTGACGGTAGTTCAAGAGATGCAAATAATTTGACCGCATACTATTCTGACACATCAGTGCCCTCCCAATGTTGACTGATGGCGTCATCGAAATCATCACACTGGTGTCTTAGCTCAAATAAATATGGCCTTACTCCAGTAATTTATACAGATTTTTTTTCTTCACCCACTGATTGTTGCAGGACTGCAAGCGTAGGCATAGAGCAAGGTGGTGGCGAGAAATTCTCTACAATTTAATTTAAAGTGTTTTCGTTTATGGTGCATTAAGTGTGGATTTGCAGTTCTTTGAACATTTTATGTACTCAAAGCACTTTACATTGTGAATAGTGGGTTCTCCTCAACCACCACCAGTGTGCAGCATCCACCTGGATGATGTGACAGCAGCCATTGTGCACCAGTAGTAGAGTGATACAGCCAAGTAATGCATTGACATAAATTAAAGGCCATCTGAAATTCCTGTTTTAATTAGATACAATTTCATTGGGTCTTTAATAGTTGTCAATGCTGAGATATGAATGGGTTGGCAAAACTGTATAGAAACAGTACAGAACAGCTCATGTAACACCAGAACAACTTGTGCATGATTTGTCTTTGTCCAATTCTCACTCCTTTCTTTCCATACTCATGTCTTCCCTCACAGGCAAAATTGCATCCTGGCAGATGAGATGGGTCTTGGTAAGACCATTCAGTCAATAGTCCTTCTTTCAGAGGTGTTTGCTGCAGGGGTCCAGGGGCCATTCCTCATCATTGCCCCTTTGTCCACCATTACGAACTGGGAAAGAGAGTTCTCCACCTGGACTGATATGAATGCTATTGTTTACCATGGCAGTCTGGCCAGCAGACAGATGATCCAGCAGTATGAGATGTACTGCAAAGATGAAAAGGTCTGTGTAGATGCATTGTGTTTTCTTCAGTTTATTTCTGTTCAGTATGTGATCTCACTCACTGTAATAAAAATTGACAATGCATCCTCATTTCAGACCAGTTGGATTTTCTTTTATTTGGTTGCACACAAAGGAGTTATTTCACGGAAGCTGCTCTTTTTTTTTTCTCATATAACAAAACTAGGCAGTGACCAGTGGCTGTGAAGCTCCAAATGGACTAAAAAGAACCATAATAGTCCATACAAATTGTGCTGCTAAAGCCATGCAATAACTTTGTTTGAGAAAAAGATAACAAAAGTCAAAAGTTGACTTTCACTGAAAACAGATTGTTCATACTAATAAGGTATTTTGACTTTGATTGATGCTCCTATTCTGACTTTCTTATTATTTTCTGTTTTCTTTAGGGACACTTAATACCAGGGGCCTATAAATTTGATGCTCTGATCACAACCTTTGAGATGATTCTATCAGACTGCCCAGAGCTGAGGGAGATTTCTTGGCGCTGTGTTATTATTGATGAAGCTCACCGATTGAAGAACAGAAACTGCAAGCTTCTCGACAGCCTCAAGATGCTTGACCTTGTAAGTAGCCAGTTAAAGGTTTATCCCAGCCTGGGCAGGTGTTGTGAATTATGCCTTTCACTCTTATCTGTTAAAAGGTGCATTGTGTTATTTTTGTGCCACTTAAAAATTTAAATACGGTCATAAACTTTGGAATTCTGTTTCTTAAAATTACACACTTCACCTTCAATATAGTTGGATATGTTTGCAAAATTGTCAGTATTTGGTTTCAGTATCATGTAATCTTAACCTAACTGTACATGTGATCTTTTAGATGTTTTGATGCTTTTAATTTAGATATAAGCTCTGTGGGATGTGGCCTCTCTCACTTCCCCTCTTCCTCTCTCTTTCTGATTTTCAGGAGCATAAAGTGTTGCTGACAGGCACCCCACTGCAAAACACTGTAGAGGAATTGTTCAGTCTGTTGCATTTTCTGGAACCAGCCCAATTCCCCTCTGAGACTGAGTTTTTACGGGAGTTTGGAGATCTCAAAACAGAGGAGCAGGTAGAACACAAACATATGTCAGGTGTGCTTTGCTCTGTTGAGATAATGAACAGTTCTCAATGCTCTTCCTCTGTCTGTATTTATCAGGTCCAGAAACTTCAGTCTATTCTGAAGCCCATGATGCTGCGTAGGCTGAAGGAGGATGTGGAAAAGAACCTCGCCCCAAAACAGGAGACTATTATTGAGGTGTGCATGTTTCCTTCAGACTCTAGTGTCTATACAATCTGATATTTTAAGTTTGGTTCTGATTGCATTATTTGTTGTGGTTCCCCAGGTGGAGTTGACTGATGTACAGAAGAAGTATTATCGTGCTATTCTAGAGCGTAACTTTAGTTTCCTCAGCATGGGAGCCACACACAACAGCAATGTGCCCAACCTACTCAATACCATGATGGAGCTTCGAAAGTGCTGCAACCACCCTTACCTCATAACAGGTACTGAACTGCACACCTTACATGATGCAATTAACCATCGTCTTCTGTAAAACCTAGGAGTTCATCTAATTCACCTAAAAGTATTCGTCTTTTTTCCCTCCTGTTTATAAGAGGTTCAGCTTCAATGCTTGACAACTGTCTTCTCTCTGTGCAGGTGCTGAGGAGAAGATAGTGGCTGAGCTGAGGCAGGTGTATGATCCTCTAGCTCCAGACTTCCATCTCCAGGCTCTGGTGCGCTCGGCAGGAAAACTGGTCTTGCTGGATAAGCTGCTTCCTCGCCTCAAGGCTGGAGGGCACAAGGTCCTCATCTTCTCCCAGATGGTGCGCTGCCTTGACATCCTTGAGGACTACCTCATACACAAGAGGTACAGCAGTAGATGTATACTACATCTATGTAAACAGTGAAATGGAAGTATGAGTAAAAATGTGGGCAGTTGTTTTACTTGACTGGATGTGCAGTTAACTGTCTCCTTGATTGTCATTCTCTGTCTGATCAGATACCTGTACGAGCGCATCGATGGGCGGGTCAGAGGAAACCTGCGACAGGCGGCCATCGATCGCTTTAGTAAACCGGATTCAGACCGGTTCGTCTTCCTGCTTTGTACTCGAGCTGGAGGGTTGGGCATTAATTTGACTGCTGCTGACACCTGTGTCATTTTTGACTCTGATTGGAACCCTCAGAATGATCTTCAGGCAAGGATAACTTTCTCCATAGTGATTTCCATGCAATTAATGGCAGTCATTCAGTCATGTTTCCTTTTCTAGGCATTCAGTGTTGTTCCTTTTGTTTATCTTTTTTTCTTGCTCACAGGCTCAGGCACGTTGTCACCGTATTGGTCAGTCTAAAGCGGTGAAGGTGTATCGTCTCATCACCAGAAACTCGTATGAGAGGGAGATGTTGGACAAGGCCAGTCTTAAACTTGGTCTTGATCGAGCTGTTCTGCAAAGCATGAGTGGGAACAAGGACAGTAATGTTAATGGGGTAAGACTGAAAGAAATGTGATGGTAATTAAATTTTCCTGTATTAAATTGTTTGCTAAAACTTACAAGTTCAAGGTGGAAGAAAGAAGTCACTCAGTGGTGTGCTATAAACTTGTTTTTCCTCAGATCCAACAGTTCTCTAAGAAAGAAATTGAGGATTTACTTCGTAAAGGTGCTTATGCGGCCATAATGGACGAGAATGATGAGGGCAGTCGATTCTGTGAAGAGGACATTGATCAGATCTTACAGAGAAGGGCAACCACCATCACTATAGAGAGTGAAGGCAAAGGATCCACTTTTTCCAAGGCCAGCTTTGTGGCATCTGAGAACCGCACAGATATCGCTCTGGATGATCCCGAGTTCTGGCAAAAGTGGGCCAATAAAGCAGACATAGACATGGATACTCTCAACAGGAAGGTAAAGTGTAGTGTCTGTATAATGTAGTTTTCTCTTTAACACTTTCCTTGGTGTCTTCCCATGTTTATCTTCATCTCTTCCTCTCTTTCATGCAAATCCTTTGCAGAATACTCTTGTGATTGACACTCCCAGAGTGAGGAAACAGACGCGTCAGTTTTCCAGTCTGCGTGGTGAAGGTGGCGATCTGTCTGACTTGGACAGTGACGACGACTACCCACCCCATAATTCTCGCCAATCCCGGGTCTCTCGACGCTCAGATCGGCATTCCGGTGGAGGTTATGGACGCACAGACTGCTTCAGAGTGGAGAAACACCTACTTGTTTATGGGTTTGTGAATATGTTTCTTCCTGAATTTTTGTGCAGCATCTCATGATCATTGGTGTAAGAAATCATGCAATTTTGAAACTTAACATTTCTGCATGCGTTTGTCTCTACAGGTGGGGGCGCTGGCGGGATATCCTGTCTCATGCTCGGTGTAAGCGGCGTCTGAGTGAGCGGGACGTGGAAACCATCTGCCGTGTCATCCTGGTTTTCTGTCTGTTGCATTACCGTGGAGACGAGAACATCAAGAGCTTCATCTGGGAGTTGATCACCCCGCCAGAGAATGGACGAGAACCACAAGCTCTGCTTAATCACTCTGGTATGGCTTTGTCTCATTACAATCATTATCAGTTTACATCGTCTTTGTGTTATGTTTATTGATACTACCAGCAATGAGACTGCCCATGGTGGTCTTTTAACAGGTAGATTCATTCTAAGCAGGCAATACTGCGCTACAAAGCCAGAACACAGTAACTACACACAAAAAAAACGTCTTGTTTTTTTACTGTCTAGCCAAATATGGATTACAAGAATCTTTTTTTTTTATTTATTTTTTTTTTATCTGAGCATAGACAGTCACAGGACAGGTAAAGTCTAAGAGACCAGATCAAGAGATTGTGTAGTTACTGCATTTGCCTTGGCATGGCAGTATGAGCTTTTTATAAAATGCTTATAAAGGGTTTCTCCTTTGCTATAGGTCTGTCCATCCCTGTTCCTCGTGGCAGAAAGGGTAAACGAGTGAAGGCTCAGAGCTCTTTTGATGTGCAGAAAGTCGAGTGGATCCGCAAATACAATCCTGACAGTCTGCTGCTTGATGACAGTTACCGCAAGCACCTCAAACACCAGTGCAACAAGTATGTTTCACCTCCATGGACACAACAATTGACTATAATCAGATGTAATTTAGTATAATTTAAAGAACCTCTCTGCATATAATATTGTTTCTGTCTTCCTTTGTTTTCCTTCTTGCAGAGTGTTGTTGAGAGTGCGCATGCTATACTACCTAAAGCAGGAAGTCATTGGAGAACATGCTGATTCTGTATTGAGAGGAGCTGATGCAAGGTATAGCGATTTGTCTCATTTCATTAGAAACTGACTGCCACAATTCCAGCTCTCACTCACCCATGCATGGAGATGCACAAATGACTCTCCACTAATGGCAGATTTATGTGTTTACGTGCAGGGATATTGATATCTGGTTGCCTGAAATGGAGCAGCAGGATGCTCCATCTGGCTGGTGGGATGCAGAAGCGGACCGATGCTTACTTATTGGTGTCTATAAGCACGGTATGTGTGGGCTTTACTAACTAGTCATGTCTTGTTAAAGTATTAATATAATGAGTGTCCCATATGAAAGAACTTCCTGGTAGTATTGCACTCATGTTGCATTTTTTATTTTTATCTTAATTTAGTTCTGACAATTGACTAACTAGTTGATATGAAACCCTGATATATTCCTCCCTGTATTTTGCTGTGCCAGGATATGAGATGTACACCACCATGCGTGCCGACCCCTGCTTGTGTTTTGTTGAGCGATGTGGGCGCCCAAATGAACAGGACATTAATGCGGAGCAGCAAGCAGCAGATCCGGAGCTTGGGGAAGGGTGAGTTTCAAATGGAGCCCGTCTCTAGCTGTTCACCTGCATTATCAAAATATGGCCTGATTGACTGAAATATTGACACTTTTGGATGAGTACCGTTGAACATTTTGTGACCTTGTGTTTTTGGTGGGGTTTTTTTGCATCTTAGAGGAGACTATGACAAGTACTGTGAAGATCCAGAATTCAAACCTGCATCAAGACACACCAAGGAAGTATATGAGGAGGTAAGGACCTTTTAAATTACATTATTTTTTTATTTTTATTTTTTATTTTTTTTTATATATCTTAAAGCATTATTTAATTGGGATCTTAAAGAGCACCTATTATGGTTTTTCAAATATTACCTTTCATGTAGTGTGTTATATAGCTGTTTGTGAATGTAAAATGTCTGCAAAGTTTCAAAAATCAAAGTGCACAAAATATGGATTTATTGACACCCAAAAGAAATTCACCGATTCTGAACACCTGAAACGAGTCGTTAGTAATTCCAGACTTACTTCCTGTACTAACCTTCGTAATTTGGTAACAAAAAACCCGCCTCTGGTCTGTTTACATGTACAGCCGGTGCAGGCTGTTAGCCTGTTAGCTTCTAGCTTCTGCTAACCAGCTAACTCACATTATTGTCAAACTACATATAAACTTACCACAGAGAAACGTCCTGTTCTCGTCGTGGTTCGGGTTGATCTTCCAATGTATCACTAACGGACTCAGGCTCAAATTGGTAAGGTAAAACAGACATTTTTTCAGACGGAGCTGAAACTCTGATATGGTAGTGGGCGTTTCCTTTTCGACACGTACTGTAAGCGGTAGACCAATCACAACAGACTGGGACATCTGACCAATCAGAGCAGAGTAGGCTCTCTGAAAGCAGGAGTTTAGAATGAATCCTTTAGAACGGATCATTGAACGAGTCGTTTGAGACACTGGGAAAAAAAATGGTAATGCTGCAGTTTAAATTATGAGCTAATTAAAGTGTTTTTTGACCTTGGATGCATGTAAATCTATTGTATGAGACCTTTAAAACAAAATTAGGCACGTTTAAAAACCATAATAGGTGCACTTAAAATTAAATGATAGATGTGGTTATTTTGCTTTTCAGGCTGATTCTGTGAATGCAGACAGTGAGATTTGCGTGGAGGATCGCTCTGCCCCTGTGCAGGTTGAGGGGCTTTCCTTGGGATCATCAGATTTGTGTTACTGGCCAACAAGCTCGTCACTAACTGCTCGACTGCGTCGTCTCATCACAGCATATCAACGCACTTACAGACGAGAACAGCTTAAGATGGAGGCTGCAGAAAAGGGCGACCGGAGACGTAGACGCTGTGAACAAGCCACTAAACTCAAAGAGATTGCCCGACAACAACGTCAACAAAGGTATGTTCCCCAAGAAAACTGTTACTGAAGCTTTCCCCCTCAGTTGCGCTGTCCAGGTATCTCATAAGCATCTCCATTTCAGGTGGACTCGTAGGGAGGAGTGCGATTTTTACAGGGTAGTATCAACCTTTGGAGTAGAGAAAATAAAGAAGGAAGCAGAGACTCCAGAAGGGGATGAGAATAACATAGACTGGACTCATTTCCGTTCTTTTGCTCGACTTGACAAGAAAACCGATGAGAGCTTGACGCGTTACTTCAAGTGCTTCATGTCCATGTGTCGGAAGGTGTGTCACCTTCGACCGGCACGTGGAGAAGGTACAATATATTATTTTATTTTGTACGTACTTGAAATTATGAAGACTTTCTTTTTATATATATATATATATATATATAATAACTAGAACATTTTCATTTTGTGGTTTGTAATGACAATCAACTGCAGTTAGATCAACATAATTTTTCTGTTCTTCTGTTTTTCATTCTCCCTTGTTCCTCTAATAGAATCTCAAGATCTGTCCCAGTTCCTGGCCCCTATCACAGAGGAACGAGCCTCTCGCACACTCTACAGGGTCAGCTTGCTGTGTCGACTGCGTGAGCATGTTCTTCCCCATCCCTTGTTGGAGGAACGCCTCCCTCTGGCACCACCCACCTCTGACCTTCCCAGCTGGTGGAGCATGCCACAGCACGACCACGAGCTGCTCTTAGCTGCTGCCAGACACGGCGTCAGCCGCACTGAACTTTCCATCTTTTCCAACCCACAGTACTCATTTAGCCAGGCCCGCCTCGACTACCTCCAGAACCAGCAAGCTCAAGCAGCCTTGCAGAATCATACATTTAGCCAATCACAGGAGCCGACCAGTATCAAAGAGGAGGGGCTAGATGTTGAGTCTCGGCTGCTGGAGGTGGATACCCTCTGTCAGTCAGACACTCCTGCCGTGCCCCTTTTACACTCTGAAGGGAAACTTGGAGGGCAAGCTGGCTGGGGCTGGAAGAAGAGCAAACATGGTGGTTCCAGTGGGAGTGGAAGAAAGGAGGGAGGAGAGAGAGGTGAAGGGCCATCAGACTCTGATTCTGATTCAGACTCTGGCTCGTCTTCCTCCTCCCGTCATTCTGGCAGCTCAGATGACAGTGGAGACAGTGATGCAGAGCGAGAACAAGGTGAGATATTACCCCATTTCAAACATGTTTGTGATGACACAGTTTACATATGTGAATCTTTATTATGACTTAGTGATTTATCAAGAATTAGTTGATATTTTATCGGTTTGTTTTTTTTATTATATTTCAGATGTATCTGTTTATTTATTTGCTCTGAAATGGCTTAAGATTTGTTTTTGTTTTTTTACCCAATCAGAGAAACATAATTTTATCCAAACAGCCATTGTGGCTAGTTATATTCAAATTGTTTAATGCAAAAGTAAAATAGTTTCATGAAAATAGAATCATTTTAATTCATAAGCACCAATATCATTTTCATAATAATAATAAAAAAATAACACAAAACATTATTTTAATTGAACTTTCCAACACTAACACTATTTTTAGTACTAATGTTTAAGATCTAAGTTGCTACTAACACATTATGCATCTCAATAGTCTGACACTCTTTTTAAAAGCACTCAAAATGCTTAATTTTGCATTACCAGCTAAATGATAGATTTCCCAGCAGTAATCACTAAAGCCCAGAATATACTTCGGTCAAACACAAATGCTGAGCGTCCGCATACAGAACGCGTGATGCAAATCTCTTCATCAGCAGATTGCTCGAGCACTAAACGCGCAGCCAGATTTTTGTAACTGCATGTCTTTGAAGGAGCAGAATACACATGAGCCTGGAATTATTTGCACTAATTAGTGTATCCACAAGGTGGCAACACTCACATTTGAGCCGTTGTTGTCATGATGTGCTAGAAGATATAATCGCTTTTAAAAAAAAACTAGAGACAAAGGTAAAAACAGCAACAGTAAATATGTATGTCAAGAACACGTGTGTGTGTGTGTGTGGAGATCAGGAGATACCTGTAATGGTATAACTTGAGTCTGAAGGAATATAAAGAAATCCTTATAAGTGTAAACACCTGAAGAGAAATAGTCCAGTATCTCATAGTAGTCGTATCGTGCATGTGCAAAATGCCTGTGTATGTGTGCACCGTCAAATCGAAGTATACTTTGGGCTTAAGTGTTCTCAAATGATAAATGAGGTGTTTTGGTTTGATTATATGTGATGTATAACTAAAATGAGTCCAATCTCAGCCGCAGCTCTTAAGATGTGTGATGGTGATGAAGAGAACAGCATCCTCTCACTCACACCGTCCCAAGAAGGTGCCCCGACAGAGTCCCTCCCTGACCCTCTCAGAGTCGACTGGCCCAAGGATCGAGTGTTGATAAACCGAATAGATAATCTCTGTTCACTTGTTCTGATGGGACACTGGCCGTCAGGGCGCCGCTATGTCTCAGACGTACAACTTAATGTACCATCTGAAGAACCTGACCTTGGAGATGACCTGGGATACCCCCGAGTGGCACACAAAAGCAACAGTGTCCTATCTGCTGAAGCTGTTGAAGGCCATGATACAGAGTTCACAGTAAAACTCCTGAAGGTGAGGAGGCATTCAGACATTTAGGATGGGTTATATTAATGGATATTCAAGAGATACTAAACCTCAACTTTCTTCTAACATTGGTTTCATCTTCTATAGGAGGAGGGATTGAAGCTGACATTCTCTAAGCAGGCGTTGATGCCAAACGGTGAAGGGAGTATCCGCAAGAAACGAAAGGATCATGAGGTACAGAAATGCAATCTCAAAAACTTGCCCTTTGCATGACTTGAGAGCAGAACCCATTCAGGAAAAGAAAAACGTAGGAAATTAAGCGCTTTTGGATGATGTGCCCCATTCTAAAATTAGAATCAATTATTTTCTGTAAAGGTACGCACACCGCAGCCACTGCTAGCCGATTGTAGGTGGTGCCCAGCTATGACTCCAGAGGCTGCTCAATTCTGCAGTACCACTGTAGAGCGCATCTTGTATAGTTTTCCATTAAATTTCACCCAAATCAACCAAGGACATAGATTATTTACTCTAACCATCACTGGATAATAAATTGTATGTATCTTTCATATAGCCTACACAATTTATTTTATATTACAAGTGAATCTTTTTTTTTTGTGGTTTGACAGCTAGAATGAAACCTATTAAAGGCTTTCCTATTTAAGAAATTGCATAATAAATGTCACCAATTCATCTCGTTCAGTTTGAGCAGTTACACCAGTTTCATACACCTAACCTGCAAATGCATCAACGTCACTTTGTTCATTCTTGAAGTAGTGCAAAATTATTTGTAAATTTTTGTGTAATGTATGGTGACTAGATTCGCAAATTTGGACTGCCACCTGCACCACATCAACACATCTTTCAGTCTTAAGTACAGTAAATATTATGTCAACCCCTTGTGGTGAAATTAAGCGCTTTCATTTCATTCACATGAAACTAATTACAGAAAACTCCAGAAATGAAATGTGGTTTTTGTCTGACCCTTAGCTGGAGGATGAAGAGGGAGTTCTCCATGCTCCCCGCAGGAGGGACCTTCCCAACTGGCTCAAAGAAAACCCAGAATATGAGGTGGAAGGAGACATGTTAGAGGTAAGTGCAAAACACTCAAGTTGAATTCTGAGTTCTGCTTGGACCAAAACATCTCATAATGTTCTTGTTGCAGCTACTGGTGAACCGGACCAAAAGGAAGAGGAGGAGGAAGAGGGTGGAGAAAGGAGCAGCACTTACAGGCAGTGAGAGAGTAAAAGTCATAGACATGAGGACGGGCAAGAAGGTGAGAAAAGAATTAAAGACAACTGGCAGTTTGCTGATTAGTCACTGGGGTTTTTACCACTATTTTCAAATATTGGCTAAACACTTCTTTAACTTGATGCAAGTAAGCAAAGGTTCTGTTATTAATGGAAAACATACAAACATTTACACACTTAACAGTACATAAGGTATTTTAGTAGTTAGCCTGAAGGCTAAGATTTTTTCTTGTGGCTTACTACTTCCAAGAAGACATTTGTTGTTTTTGGTACAGTTGATGTGATTTAGTGTACATTACTAGTCTTGATAAATGTATGTTTCCCTGCTTTTCAGTATGGTGGAATATACGGCCCTGCACTACAGGACCTGAGGGAATATCTGGAGGAGAATCCTGACCACGCTGTAGTACCAGAATGGTCCGAGACTGTTCGCAACTCGGTCAGTGTCTCCTGTTTTAGCTCAGTATACTGTATCTGTGTACTGTTAAACCAATGGTAATTGATTCTGGTTATTGATCTACCCTGACATCAAAAACTGTTCCGAGTAGGACTGTCGTGATTATTATATAATTGTCTGATTGTGGTTATTTAATCTAACCGTGGTTATTTGAGATAACTTCGATTATTGTGCACTTTAAATTCCAATCACATTTTACTGTTTAAATAAGGAAATGAAAGCATGTTTGAGTGTCTCACTCAATTGAACTCCGGAGCTCCTGGAGAACGTGTGAAGATTAACCGCTTCTGAACCAGGTTTGAAGCGCTGTGAAGCATATGCTATCTTTGGAGGTTCACGCCTAACTCCCACGAAAAAATAAAACCAAGGATTTAAGTGAAAGTGAAGCACTCCAGTTTCACTTTAAATGTGTAATGGCAAATGTTATTTGTCACTGTGGGTTCATTCACGCAGTGTTAATGCCCTGAGTCACGCCCGCTTACTCAAAAGAGATGACGGAGTGAAAAAAACACAATTTCAAATGTCTGTCTTCATGTAAAATAACAGCTTGTTCTGCAAATTCTGCTCATGCTAATTTACATTTACTTACAAAACGTTGTGCTTACATCTTGATGGTCACTGCTATGCTTGGGATTAGGTTTTTTTAAGAGCATCAATAATCAGAAAATTGTCTCTGATAATTATCAGTATATATTGGCATTTTTATCAGATAGGGCTGAAATCTGAAATGGGGCTGATCGTATCACAATAGTCTTTGTCTATTCATATTTCTCAACACAACTTTTGTAAAGTGTGAACAGCAGTGTAACTTAAACGTGGTCGCACACCGGACCCGTCTGGTGGACGATGTGCTGCATTCTAAATTTAGAAAATTATTTTCTGTAAAGGTACGCACACCGCAGCCACTGCTAGCCGATTGTAGGTGGTGCCCAGCTATGACTCCAGAGGCTGCTCAAATCTGCAGTAACACTGCAGAGCGCATCTTGTATAGTTTTCCATTAAATTTGTCCCAAATCAACCAAGGACATAGATTATTTACTCTAACCATCACTGGATAATAAATTGTGTGTATGTATCTTTCATATAGCCTACACAATTTATTTTAAATTACAAGTGATTTTTTTGTGGTTTGACAGCTAGAATGAAACCTATTAAAGGCTTTCCTATTTAAGAAATTGCATAATAAATGTCACCATTTCATCTCGTTCAGTTTGAGCAGTTACACCAGTTTCATACACCTAACCTGCAAATGCATCAACGTCACTTTGTTCATTCTTGAAGTAGTGCAAAATTCTTTGTAACTTTTGTGTGTAACGTATGGTGACTAGATTTGCAAATTTGGACTGCCACCTGCACCACATCAACACATCTTTCAGTTTTAAGTACAGTAAATGTTATGTCAACCCCTTGTGGTCTCCCAAAGCTATTATGCCAGACTACATTATACGTAAGGCCAACTGACAGTGAATTGGAAAGCACAAAAGTTAGTCTTCTAATTTAAATGTCAGCTAATTTTAATATATCGATGCCTCAAAAACTTGAGAAAATATTGTGCCAAACAGTGATCGATGTATTGATATTTTATGACATTCCTAGTCACTACTACTTTATATATTAGGTCAACCATAGTGAGTTGTGAATCTGGAAATTAATGTGGTTCTCTTCAATCTCAGGGATTCTTGCCTGAGAGTTTATTCCACAGACTCCTAAGCCCCCACGCTTCAATTCCCAAAAAGAGCCGACATTACCTCACAACCCCTTCAATCCAGTCTGATGACCCTCTCTTGGGAGGAGGCGAAGAAGAGACGTTAGTTTCTGATGGAGCGTACATGATGGATGATGAGGACCTGGAAGACGGTGGTCACCTCACATCATCTCACCACTTCCTTACTACTGCCTACGATGTGAAGATGGAGCCAAGTGCTCTCGATTTGGACGGAGGCGACAGTTTGTCACAAGGCGGCTATGATAGCTCAGACAGAGATGCCATTTTGGATGTCATTATGGCACCGAAAAATTCAGACTCTTCCTCGAGCTCTGAGGATTGACCAAATCTCATGTTTGATGTAGTAAACCGAGATCATGACAGTCTTTTATTTTATTATATTCTGCCATCATTATTTTTATAATTATTATTGATGTCATTGCTTTAAATATTGAGTAACAGATTTTTTTTTCTTGGGTTGGATTTCTACTTGACTGTTTTGTGTAGTTTGAGGAAAGGAACAGGTGGCATGTTTTTTTTTTTTTTTTTTTTTTTTTTTTATACCTCATTGGGCATATTGTGCAAAACCACAATTCCAGCTAATTCAGATATATGTCCTTACTTGTGTCACAAACCCACAGTAAGCCTCTTACATCTTCTATGACTTTGAGAGGAGCTGTTCTGTTCCACACCTTCAGACTGAACTGTATGACAGAATGCTGGAGGTCCATAGTCAAGCACTAAGCTGAGCCATCGTGGTGCCTCGGTCTGGTGTAGAACATGGAGTTTTTTTGTTGGATGTAAATCATTTGTATGTTCGGGGGGGAAAGGTAGGACTGGGAATTAGGGTTAGTTACTGAAACTATGTTAGACAGATGATGGCTGTATTGTACAAAGTAGAGTTGTTCCTATGCCTGCAATGATGCAAAAAATTATGAGTTTATTCCCATTTCATGAACTGACTCCAACTGTTTCTGTGATATAAATATGAATAGCAGTCTACAGTGGAAACCGATGTGTTTAATTCATTTTATCATGCGTGGCTGTTTATTTGAATATACATTTTCAAAAGCACACTTGAGTACATCAACTAGAGGCATCCCCATGAACCTTTCTCCTGGCGGAGAAATGAGCTAAAGAGAGCAAATTTTGGGGCTTTGATACTTGTTCAAACGTTCTTGCTGATATTCATAGATGTAGAGAATGATTCTAAACTTTACAAATTGTGTTAAAGGAATAGTTCTCCCAAAAATGAAAATTCTTTAATCATTTACTCACCGTCATGTCATCCCAGGTGTGTATGACTGACTGTCTTCTGCAGAATGTAAACTAAGATTTTTAGTGCAAGTGAATGGTGGCTAAACCTTGAAGGTCGAAAAAGTACATAAAGGCAGCATAAAAGTAATCCCTACAACTGCAGTGGTTAAATCCATGTCTTCTGAAGTGATGTTATAGGTGTGGGTGAGAAACAGATAAATATTTTAGTCAATATTTGTTTTTGTTTTTTCACGGTTTCGAGGGCTTTTGGGGCACTTAAGCTCAAAAACTCATGAAATTTTGCCCACGTTTGAGTCGTCAGCCATTAGGGCTTGGCAAAAGTTCATGCATGGGCATGTAGAGGGGGCTCTGTAGCGCCACCTAGAAAATGGGCATGTTTAGGGGCTCTGTAGCACATCCGTTTTGAGCTACCATCACCAAACATTGTACACAGATCTCATCAAGCTGGACAACTTTCGTGCTGACAGTCATAAGCTCCGTCCAACAGGAAGTTTGCCATTTTGGATTGTTTGAAAAATGCATGCTCTGGAATTTGAAATACTCCTAGTGTTTTCATGTTATAGGTACCAAATGTGGGCGACATCATGCCAAGAAATTGACAATGCTAAATTGCGAACAGATTTTTGATATATCAAACCGTGTTGCCATGACGACGCGATACAATAACATCAAAAAATGGGAAAAAGGAAGTATTTCACATCTTCTGCGTGCATTGTGTGATTTACATCAAAATTGAGACAAATGTGGCTATTGTGGGTCACGATCGTAGCACCACCAACTGGCAGAAGGAAGTGTGGCAGGTATAACAGACTTTGAAATTTCCCTCTTATGTTTACCTGAATTGCTTCAAATTGTTTTCTGAATAATGTCAAGACAGTGCAGATTTAAAATTAAGGGATTCTTGATATCTTACACAGTGTTGCCATGGCAATGCATTAAATATCATTATTCCTTTTTATGTATATTCAAGTTTTTGAGGTAATTGGCATGCTTGAATTTTCATGATATTTTGCGCACACATCAGCATTGTCAGCCATTTGGGCTGGGAAAAGTTAACACGGGCGTGGCTGGGGAGCTCTGTAGCGCCACCTTTTGACAAAAGTGGTGGGGTAAGTTTCTTCTACAGTCACCAAACATGCTACATATATTGTTCTCATCAAGCTGGACAACTTTCAAAATTATGCATGCTTTTTTTTCTGATTAACAATTTTTTTATTGATTCACATATTAAACACATATTGACAATATTTTAACGTCTAGCTGGATCAGGGAAATTGGACGATAACTCTTGCTTGGATCTTTGTCCTTTTTAAGAGTCAGACTGATCCGGGCTTGCGTCATGGT
The DNA here is from genome assembly GCF_019703515.2 of Myxocyprinus asiaticus. Lineage (NCBI taxonomy): Eukaryota > Metazoa > Chordata > Actinopteri > Cypriniformes > Catostomidae > Myxocyprinus > Myxocyprinus asiaticus. The sequence continues at coordinate 40,818,455 of NC_059348.1, read as the reverse complement.
TGGTGGAAGCTTTCCATTCTTTAATGATTCTGTATGAACTTCTAGCAAAGTGGAGCCAATTCTGTAGCATAAGATCTGAAAAATTCAATGGCAAAGCCATCTGGCCCCAAAGCCTTGTCTGTAGGCAAGGCCTTAATTACCTCGCCAAGCTCCTCCAAGTTTATCTCAGAATCAAGATAATTTATTTGCTCATTCGTCAGTTTAGGGAGTTCTAATGGTTCCACAATGTTTCTAAAATCTTCATCAGTAGATGAAGATGTGGAACTAAAGAGATCAAGATAGAATTCTTTAAAAGCATTATTAATATCAATGGCCGAGGTAAAAATGTCACCACCAACAGATTTCACTGAGGGAATGGTAGAAAAAGACTCTCTCTGCTTTATATATCGGCACTTTTAATATTCCCTTCTAACTCCATGAGTTCTCGTGCTTTGGAGTTTTTGATGAATGAGGCATACTGAATGATCCCACCCCTAAGAACTGCCTTAAGTGCCTCCCAAGCCAAGCCCACAGAGGATACTGAGGACCATTGATTTCAGTCTTTAACATTTGTTGGAATTCAGGATTTTGCAAAAGGGAAACATTAAAGCACCAACTATATGATTTATTTTTCTCTGTATGTGGCAACACCTCTAAACTGTAAATTAGATTCACCCTTTTTGAAAATGTACAGTAATTTCAAATCAGATGATTGCAACACCCTTCAAAAATAATAAACAGTATCTGACAGTAACATTCTCAGCTGTCAGGATGCGTTTCCCCGCTATAATGGACAAATTTAGGGATGGCATGCTAAAAATCACCGGACTTATCTGTTTTGGGGAAACAAGTCAGCAGTATGAATTTGACACATGTATAAGCTTTCTTTCTTATTGAACACAGGGGGAACAGTATCAGACAGTAACATTGGCAGCTGTCAGGATGCGTTCCCCCTGCCAAATCAAAAAAAAAAAAAAAAAAAAAGAAAGCTTGGCTAAGGGAAAAAAAAGAGAAATATGTGAGAATGGTTGCATATTTAGCCTATAAAATCACAATTATGTGAGTGAGCACGCATTTATTCCAAAATCTACAATGTTCAAAATGAAATCTCACAAATTTAATATTATTTATTGATAGAAATAACAGTAGGTGGTTGTGTTCATAAAGACATAAAAACGCAACAAACTTGGTTCTTGTTACCCCATTTCCAAAATAAAACTAGACAGTCTTGAAATTTGCCTTTCACTTCTAGAATACAACATTCTACAGAGTTTTTAAGCTCGTTAAAAACTCTAGTTTTGAGCCTTAGCGCTCCCTGTAGACCTCAGTGGTACGAGTACAGCATCTCTGGGGCAAGCTTTTTGGGAACGTGCGCTTCCTTCGCCGTTTGGACGGGGGCGGGGCTAGGGGGAAACAGAATCCGACACAACACCGGTGTGTAGTAGCCTTTACCCGTTAGTTGCTCTGAGAGCCCGGGCAGATCATGTTCAGATCGTGCTCATACATCGAGTATTCCTCAACAAAACTGCGTGGAACTTCTACCAAATACAATAGTTTATCCAAAACATCATATGTTTGCATAGATCCATCGAAAAAAAGAGAGTCAGAACATTTTATTTCGGGTCCGATCAGTCATGCACACACAGCAGCAGTGTGAGACGATATACCTCCTTAGCTTTGATGGCATAGCCTCTCCTCTGGATCGCTCCAAATGATCACTTGGCTGATGTCGCTTTCTAAACGGAGAAAGGCCAGCCCATGTAACCATGGAAACCTCACACTATTGCCTACATGACCTGCCAGTCTAACCATTACTAGAGATCTATTGGCCGGATTGATCCAGGCAAATAGCCAATGCGCATCTGGTAATAACATGGTGTGTCTGATCTGTGTTGAATCAGAGCTCTGGCTGTGAATCACAGATCAAGTTGTGGGTGGGCTCAAACACGCGGATGAGTCCACAGAATAGGGGAGACATCGATTTTGATGGCATAAAAATGAATTATTATCAAAATTTTATTGAAATTAGACATTTTTGATTACATGATAACATAAAAATAGAGGATCAGCCAGGTTCCACCGCAACCCCCCACCCCCTTTTCTATGTTTTGGATAACACAATGAAATGCATACTGTTTTTTTCTTAAATCATTGGATCAAATCATGAGCAGAGAACATGAAACATAAGCACTGCCGCTCACATGTAGCATGTTTTAAAAATGCACTCTTAACATTTTAAAATGTTTTATCACTGTAATTTTCTAATTGCAAAATAGACTGCAGAAAATGAAAGTTGAGTTAAGCTTTAAGGTTTAATTTTATACCAAGTTTGTAAACATTGATGAAGTTTTTGATATAAAACAAAACATTTGTTTTTTAGCCACACTCAAACAGCCCACCCGTTGGCCAGTGACAGTTAACAGGTTTAAAATGGGCATGTAAGACAGCCTCTTTAGCACCCCCATTTTCACCCACAGTCACCAAAATTGGTATATATATAGTTCTCATCAAGCCAGACAATTTTTAAATTATAGTTATTAGCTCCGCCCAACAGGAAGACGGACATTTTGGATTTTTTGAATATTGCAGTCTCTGAACTTTTAAATACTCCTCCTAGGGGATTCATGAGACTGTCACCACATTTAGACAACATTATGCCAAGACATTGAAGATGCTAAATTGTGAACATATTTTTGATATATCGAATGGTGTTGCCATGGCAAGGCATTAAATTAATAGCAAAAAATGGGAAACAAGAATTGTCCTATATCTTCTGTGTGCAATGTCTGATTTAGATCAAAATTGAGATGTATGTTTAGTCTTGGGCCTCCACCTGGCAGCAGGAAGTGTGGCTCTTACAACAGACTTTAAAATAGTCCTCTTATATTTACCCAAATTGCTTCAAAATAATTTAGAATAATGTCAAAAGCCGAATGCATGTGTCCACCTTGCACTGTTTTCCAAAAACCACCAGGTGGAAATGGACCTGTCATGTATTCCCTGTTTTTGTTTAGACTTTTATGTTGAAATTCTTGTTTAGTTCCCCATTCCTGTTTCCTGTGTTAGTCTTGTAGTCCTTTGTAGTTTTATTTCATGATTGGTTCTCCCTGATTGTTTCCCCAGGTGTTTCTTGTTTTCCTTGTGTATTTCAGCTCTTGTTTCCCCTAGTTAGTCAGTCTTCACATGTGTTGTCATGTTCTGTTTTGTGCCTGGTTTCCTGTGTTTTTATTTTTTTTAGTTTTATTCTGAGTTACTTTGTTCATCTTTTGTTTTCATAAAAGCTGCATTTAGATCCTCATTCCTCACCTGTCTTGTCACAGGACCCATGGTGCTTGGGCCCATCATCGCTGCTTGCAGCTATATTTTATCTTGAAGCTTTAGGCATCGTAGAAAAAAATAAATGTTGATAATAAAACTGTAACAACGACATGTCTATAGCGACTGGTATCAGCCCAGAACGTCTTGGTTCTGCCATTGAAATTTCTCTCTGTCCAACGCCTGGTTCAACCATTTTGCAGCAAAAGTTGCAGTTTCAAAGTTTTTCATTTTCAAAGTACTTAATGATTATTTTAAAATATTGCCAACGCATCAAATCAAGGTAATGGTTACAGAATAATATTAGTGTACAGTAAACAATACAATAAAACGGGATATAAAAAAAATAGGCTGAACATTAAAATGTTGTCTTCCTCTAGGGGACGCATGGGTGCTCAGAGCCGAATAATATTTTATTCAACCTTCAGTACTCTTTGTAAACGGGTATACACAAAAAACCTTTAACGTTATCAAACGGTAAGTGTTACGACAGTAAGTCACAGTTTGCGGATACCATACAAATGAATAGGTAGAGCCGTAAACTGACTCCGACCTGTTGCAAAAGTGTCAGTTTCTCCTCTCATAAAACGGCATTTTTTTATTATTATTATTATTTTTTTTTTATCATTGTAAACTTTACACATAGTTAATTCCAAAAGGATTATTTAGTGTAAATCATGTTGAAGATTAGCGGACATGCGGTCAATTAATTAAGTGATGAGCTGTTTCCTCACAAAAGCAGTTTATTCAGCACACTGAAGCATCTTCTCCATAGTCATAGATATTCATATAAAACGGCCACTTGTCTCATCGCTAGTAAATCGCCCATATATTTAGTTGCTAACCTTGTAGGTTCATCATGGTAGAAGGGCTCTGGTGTGAAAGGAGTACGATCGGAGTGCGATTAAATGGACTTGTGAGTTAGTGCACACAGACTAAACTAGCAGATTACCGATCAAATCGGTCCATTTTGAATCTGGCTGCAAATGTCATTGCTAGTGCAACAAGGCAAACTCTGTTCTTCGATTTTGAAAATGAATTAAGGATACACAGTTTTGGCCTTATTTAATCAGAAGTTGGATATTATTAATAGCGAATACCAGAACTCTACCTCTACGAAGGTTATGATTAGCTTTGTTGGCCATGTTGGGTTTAACTCCCAACACATTGGTGAACTAGCGCCATTTAGCCAGTTCACGTTAGCTGCTGCTAGCTAGCTGAATTAGTAACCCTACATTTACTACACATAATAAATGTCTTTAAAATAAATTGTAGGCAAATCTGATGATACTTGGGCTGCCTGTGGATTCGGCTAATGAATTTTATTGGCAGTTTTGGGGAAAGCATAATCACTGGATACATGCTGGACGTTACCGAGAACAAGTTGTTTTACTTGGTTCTTTTTATTAGGTGAATGCCATTTATTTCCCCCCCTTTTTTTTTCTTAAAAAAAAAAAGTTACTTGATTTAGGTTTTTTTTTTTTTTTTTTAATCGCCCATTGGCCTGTCGGTCTTCTGATATATTTAGCCTTATTATCCTCATGGATCTAAATTTTTACTCGGATCTCTCTGACGGGACTGGCCAACATGTTGAATCCGAGTTCACGGACAGCTCGTCTTACAATGCATATGAATCTGTGAACAAGGTACAATTGATTTCTTTGAGAAGTAAAATATCTTGCGTTTAATGTAACAATGTAATGCGTATTACTGTACCTTTAATCAATGTTTATGAAAGTTTTCGATTATCATTATACTTTATAAACCTCTGTTTATCAGTTTGCAGGTGGCAATGATTCATACCTGACCATCAGTGGGTCTGGTCATCATTTTCTTTCATCTGAGGTAGTGCTACTTTTGGTTCGGTACTTTAAAAATAGCATCTAGATTGAGTTGAACTTGCAAAATCTTACTATAATGATTAGATATTAATGCAGTGACGAACTGATTTTGTCCTGAATTACTCTTTTCTCTCTCTCTCTCTCTCTCTCTCTCTCTCTCTTTAGCAAACGTTCCACACACCTAGTCTGGGCGATGAAGAGTTTGAAATCCCACCCATCTCTTTGGATTCAGATTCAGCCCTCACCATAGAAGATGTTGAGGCCCATTTTGGAGAGCTGGCCGAACAGGCTGGGAGCTCAAGGGGGCCTGGAGTTGGAAATAGTCTAGCCAGTAATGTTGTGGTGGGTGGAAACGATCCCTCTTTTGCCTCTACTTTTATGAATCCATCATCACAGGGCATAGAGCACCTGAGTTTGGGTGTGATTAACCAAGTGGGGGGAAGTACGCTGTTGAGCTCAACTCTGGGTGTGGTAAGTGTAATTTTTTTTCAGTCTGAGCAATTATATTAATTGTTAATGGATGCATTTCAGACTTGCAAGAATGGATGTTTAAGTTGCTGTAAAGTGATTGTGTTTAGAGTAAAATTGGCAAACCAGATAATGTGCTTTCTGTCTTGTTTTCTTTTTTTTGTAGGATCTCGGCCATTCTGTTGGCTCACATTTCAATAGTTCCACTTCCATGACTATTGATGTTCCAATAAATGACATGAACCACAGTCTCTTAGGACACAACCAGCTCACCACCATAGACCATTCAGATCTAAGTGCTCAATTAGGGCTCAGCCTCGGTGGTGGAGCCAGTGTGTCAAAGTCACCTGACCAACCTCTGTCAGCCACACCATCCCCTGCTGGTTCATTGCAAGATGAAGACATGGAAGACTTCAGACAAGTGAGTCTCATCTCTGTTATTAAGAGCTTGTTTAATCATGAATCTTGTAACCTCTCCTCATTTATGTTTCAGAAAACTATGCTGGTAGACTCTTTCTCAGCCTCTCCTGCGATCATATCGCACCTCCCTAATTTGACGGGATCCGCCCAGCTCTCCTCCGCTTCTCCAGCTGTGGTGAGGAGGGTGGGTGCTAAGCCAGCCATGGTGGCGGGTACAACAGCAGACACTGGGGTGGCGATTGGAGCCAAGAAAGGGAAGAAGAAAAAAGATCCCAATGAACCACAGAAACCAGTGTCAGCCTATGCTCTGTTCTTCAGAGATACCCAGGCAGCCATTAAAGGCCAGAACCCCAATGCCACGTTTGGAGAGGTTTCGAAGATTGTGGCCTCCATGTGGGACAGCCTTGGGGATGAGCAAAAACAGGTGTTATAGTTCTTCAAAGACATGAACATAAAGATACACATATAAATATAAAAATTATATTTTAATTCTTTAAAAGATTTAACATGTTAATTCATTACAATAAAAGGGTTAGTTTACAGAAAAAAATCATTTAAGCACCCTTATGCCATCTCAAACTCGTATGACTTTTGTTCTGCTGAACACAAGAATATGTGTGTGTGTGTGTGTGTATGTATGTGTATATATATATGTGTGTGTGTGTGTATATATATATATATATATATCACACACTATATTGCCAAAAGTATTCGCTCACCCATCCAAATAATTGAATTCAGGTGTTCCAATCACTTCCATGGCCACAGGTGTATAAAATGAAGCACCTAGGCATGCAGACTGCTTCTACAAACATTTGTGAAAGAATGGGCCGCTCTCAGGAGCTCAGTGAATTCCAGCGTGGTACTGTGATAGGATGCCACCTGTGCAACCAGTCCAGTCATGAAATCCTCGCTACTAAATATTCCACAGTCAACTGTCAGTGGTATTATAACAAAGTGGAACGATTGGGAATGACAGCAACTCAGCCACGAAGTGGTAGGCCACGTAAAATGACAGAGCGGGGTCAGCGGATGCTGAGGCGCATAATGCGCAGAGGTCGCCAACTTTCTGCAGAGTCAATCGCTACAGACCTCCAAAGTTCATGTGGCCTTCAGATTAGCTCAAGAACAGTGCGTAGAGAGCTTCATGGAATGGCTTTCCATGGCCGAGCAGCTGCATCCAAGCCATACATCACCAAGTGCAATGCAAAGCGTCGGATGCAGTGGTGTAAAGCACGCCGCCACTGGACACTAGAGCAGTGGAGACGCGTTCTCTGGAGTGACGAATCACGCTTCTCCATCTGGCAATCTGATGGATGAGTCTGGGTTTGGCGGTTGCCAGGAGAACGGTACTTGTCTGACTGCATTGTGCCAACTGTGAAGTTTGGTGGTGTGGGGTTGTTATTCAGGAGCTGGGCTTGGCCCCCTTAGTTCCAGTGAAAGGAACTCTGAATGCTTCAGCATACCAAGAGATTTTGGACAATTCCATGCTCCCAACTTTGTGGGAACAGTTTGGGGATGGCCCCTTCCTGTTCCAACATGACTGCGCACCAGTGCACAAAGCAAGGTCCATAAAGACATGGATGAGCGAGTTTGGTGTGGAAGAACTTGACTGGCCTGCACAGAGTGCTGACCTCAACCCGATAGAGCACCTTTGGGATGAATTAGAGCGAAGACTGCGAGCCAGGCCTTCTCGTCCAACATCAGTGTCTGACCTCACAAATGCGCTTCTGGAAGAATGGTCAAAAATTCCCATAAACACACTCCTAAACCTTGTAGAAAGCCTTCCCAGAAGAGTTGAAGCTGTTATAGCTGCAAAGGGTGGGTCGACGTCATAATAAACCCTATGGATTAAGAATGGGATGTCACTTAATTTCATATTAAATTCATATATATATATACATACACACACACACATATATATTTATTATTTTTTTTTTTTGTGTGTATTATATATATACTTTATTTTCTGTTCAATTTTTTTTTTTTGTTTTTTATTAATTTTTTTATTATTTTTTATTATTATCTGTCTTGTTGCTGTTTTGTATTGTTGTGCACTGGAAGCTCCTGTCACCAAGACAAATTCCTTGTGTAAGCATACTTGGCAATAAAGCTGATTCTGAAGAAAATATTTTTTTATGGATACATGGTGTGTTTTACAACATACAATGGAGATCTAAAATCAGTCATTGGGATCCAAAACTTTCAAGATCCAAAAAGGACATAAAGGCATCATAAAAGTAATTTTTAACCACTCGAGTGGTTTATTCCATGTCTTCTGAAGCAATACGATCAATTAACACTTCCTCACACTTGACGTGTGCTCTGTGCAGGCTTCAAGTGCAAGGAAGGGTAATTGAATCATGAATACGCCAATGATACTGCAGATGTTAAGATTTAAAGTGGAGAAAGGAGTTACATTTTGGTTGGTTTCTCACCCAAAACTGGTCGTGTCATTTCAGAAGATATGGATTAAACCACTCGAGTCGTATGGATTACCTTTATGATGCCTTTCTGGCCTTTTTTGGAGTGTGACAGTTTTGGATCACACTGACTTTTATTGTATGGAGAAACACACATGTATCCTTCAACAGATGAAAGAAAGTCATACGAGTATGAGACGGCATAAGGGTGATGAAATAAGAGAGTTATAATGTTTGGGTAAACTATCCTTTTAATTATAATAACCACACGTTACAGGATTAAAACAAATTTAATCACACATTTAATCATGCCCCTTGACCCATTATGTAAATACTATAATAAGTCTTATTCCTTCAAGAAACTCATGCTAAGTATGCCAAAATAGTGTTTGAATTATCTATTTTTGGTCTTTTTTTTGTTTTTGTTTAGCAAATATTGATATTTGTGATTATTTGCAATTAATTTGGTAAATCAGCATATGTAATTTATTTGATTATTTTTAATCAGTTGACAGCTCTAATTTTATTTTAGAAATGCAACATTATTCACGTATGTGCAAAATGTACAGTATGGAGGTTTTTTATGGTTGTGTTTTAACTTTTGCAGGTTTACAAGAGGAAAACAGAGGCAGCTAAGAAAGAGTATCTGAAAGCTTTGGCAACCTACAGAGCAAATCAGCTCTCAAAAGTATGTGAATTAATTCAAGCTCGTCCTCTTTTTTGCTTTTGTTTTATTTGCTCTCTTATCTCTTACTTTTTCTCATCCAGCTTTCTCCTGAGGTGGAGGATACAGCTCCTTCCACTCCTCCATCTGCCCCCAGTCCTGCTCCTGCTGCCCCTGTCCGCCCTGCACGGCTTGCCCCCAACCCTGATCAGAACACCATTACCAACATCTGCACGTCCAATATTATCCTCGACCTGCCTCAAGTCACCACTCGTTCACGCACAGGGTCTTTACCCGTGGCCATTGGCCAACCCCCAACCCCTAACCCCAGCCCAGCTACCACTGTCACGAAAATCATCATCTCCAAACAGATGCTACAGGGAGGTGCTCAGCTCCATCAGATCCCTACTTCCATGGTGACAGTGATCCCTGCTGGAATTCGAGCTGTGCAGCCGTCTGCTGGTGCTGCAACGTCTGCTGGACGGCAGCCTCCACCACTGCTGCAGATGCAGGGCACCCCTCCCCCCCCACGTCTGCAGCAGATGGTACAAACTCAAGCCCCGCCCCCTCTTCAGGCCAAGCCCCGTGGAGGGGCAGGAAGTTCCGTGGCTGGCACCGCTATGCCGCCTCCGCCTCTCCAGATAAAGATTGTGCCCGCTTCTTTACACTCTGACTTGTCCACACCAATTATTGTTACTACAGCAACAAGTGCCAACTCTGTTATCTCATCGTCCACCATCTCTGCCTCGGGGCATCCCACTCCTGTTGAGGTGCAGGTGGAAAAACCCAGTGAGCAATTTGTGACAGACGAGAATGAGGCTGTGATGGAGGAACTTGCCTCAGAAGAGGTATTTTGTTTTTCAGAATTAAAGGGATAAATCATCCAAAAATGAAAATTCCATCATCATTTACTCAGCCTCATGATGTTCTGAAGTCGTATCAAATTACTTTCTTCTGTGGATATGTTAAGCAGAATGTTAGCTTCAGTTACCATTCACTTTGACTGTATGGAAAAAATATGCATTGAAAGAGAATAGTGACTGAAGCTAACATTCTGACTAACATGTTTTGTGTTCCACGGAAGACAGTAAGTCATACATGTTTGGAACAACATGAAGTTGAGTAAAACCTGACCACATTTTTATTTTTGGGTTAACTATTCCTTTAACATCAACAGGAGTGTTTCCACATTGGAGTCACAGTGTGAAAATAGAACCTGTTACTAAAAGCCGTGCAGGAATAGATAAAAAAAGAATAAACACAAGGAGTGTACATGGCAAATATTTTTTTTAGAGACTTTCTACATTTAATCTTACACCCAAATTAATCAGCTATCGCTCTGTTTTTTTTTTTTTTTGTTTTTTTTTTTATAGATGGAGATGGAGGTAAGTGTTGCTCCTGCGGTCTCGTCTTCTGCTCCTAATCTCTGCGTCCGTGCAGGATGCACAAACCCGGCTGTGGATAGTCGAGACTGGGATAAGGAATATTGTAGCAATGAGTGTGTGGCCACACACTGCAGGTGTGTTATTTTTTTCAACAATTTGCTGTTTTTGGACATACTTTTACCATGCTTGCCACCGTTACTATGCTTACTCTTTTAACAGGGATATTTTCATGGCCTGGTGTTCAATCAAGAGCCAGAACTCAACCACTGTCAAATAATGAAATCCTCCTGGTTCTCTGTCTTGACATGCCTGGATGTGTCTTTTATTAGTTAAAGGGATAGTTCTCACACACACACACACACACACACACACACAAAAAACTGTCATCAACTTCTTACTCATGTTTTTCCAAAGCTAAATGATTGACTCTCATACATGGAACACAAAAGAAGATAATAGCTAAATATTAGCCTCTGTCACCATTCACATTCATTGTACAGAAAAAAGATGAAAGTGAATGGTGACTGAGATATACTGCCAAACATCTTTTGCGTTTCATGGAAGCAATACATATGGGTTTGGAACAACATGAAGGTGATAAGTGATGACAGAATTTTTGGCTGAAGTGTCCTGTTAACAACATAGTTTTACTGGATTTATGAGTCAATATTAGGTGTTTTGTAATGAATATCTACAGCAAGAAGCTAATGAACAGTGAAAAATCAAAGAACATCACTTATTGTTGTAAATGGACAGAAATTGTTTTTGTTATACCATATGAATTAGTAATCCAAGGCTTGTTTTGGTTAAAGGTATGGTGGCATACTTTGCAAACCTCACACTTTAACTGCAGTGTTTGTTTTCTCTATTGAAATGATCAGAGTATGACATGCAGTGACCATTGTATTTGTATTTTATTTTGAACCTTGTATTTTTCACTCAGTTTTTGGTCCAGTGGATTATTTGTCATTATGTATGTTACTGGAATTTGTGTTAAATAGAGAGAAATCTTGAGTGTTGTAACATTTTCAAATGCAGTAATTTTGATGATTATGATAAAGATTTGAGATGTAGAGAAATAGTGAACCTCAAACTGTTTTATTATATTTTGTATGTTAAATATAATTTCTCATGTCATATTGAGAGTGTCTTAGATCACTGTGCTGAAGTGCTCTCATGTTGGGGGGGGGAATAGGGAGATAGACAAATATTTTGCTGAGTTGTTTTTTAATGATGTTATAAAATTACTCAAGTACTAAATAAAGGGCAGCCAAAGTGGATTAAGTTTCATTAGTTAGTATGCTGACATCCGTTTTAAAGAAACCCAGTCAGTCAAGTGAATGCACTATCAATACTTCTAAAGTCAGTCAGTAGTGGCACCTTGTAATGTATAGCGATTGATAATGGGGTGGATACATCTTTTCAGGGCCCCTGACTGTGGTTAAAGATTTTGCACTGCAAGGCTAGATAGATAGTAATTGTTTCTGGTACAAGATTATATTAATTTTAAATGGCACAAAAAATGCCTCAAAATTTGTTAACATTGTGTGCTATAATGTATTTAGCAGCGACAGATATTTTATCGCCCTTTATTACGCTGTGAAGGACAAGTTAGAGACAAATTAAACAGAGTGAAGTGCAAACAGTTATGCATGATAGCAGTGGCTAGTTGACAATTACTTTTCATACGTTTCAAGCTTTACTTGACCTCAGTGGTTGGGGAGCACAATGGTGGGGTCTTCAAAAACAGGATTCTGGAAACTGAGCTTTGAAAGTAATACTCATTATGCGAGTACCAAAGCCAATAAGGGAACATTGTGAAGACACTGTTTTAACATAGGTTTACATACAATTTCACATTGATTTTTAAAGGGGATTCAGGTTAAACTGAAAGTACATCTGCCAACAGTCTTTAAAAAAATTTGTATGAATACAATAATCAAATATTTTTAAAACAAAATATTTAACTTTCTGAAATGAGGATATCATACCTCACATTAACTCATTTTATTACTTCATTACTTTTATTAGTTTTAAAATCTCATCTGTGTACATTGCATTATTAAACTAATTTCTGATTGCAACTTGTATTTCTGATGGTATGAACATCTTTTCAAAATAATATATTAGTTCCATTAATTACATTAACTCATTATGTTCATTCATATGTACGCTCACGAAGGAAACGAGTGCACATCACTACCAGGAGCTTAAAGTTATTTTACTCTGTGGTTCTACATATTTTATTGCAAACCCTAAGCAAACTGGCTCAGTAAGCGCTTTTCACAACACATATCGTTTCAAAGCAGCTTAACAGAAAATCATGCATTAACAGAAAATGAAACTGTAATATCTATAAAGTTTTAGAGTCATCATTGTGTAATTGTAAATTGTATATAAAAATAAATAATTTAACTAATATAAAAATAATAATTAACCATAAGGTAATGGTTAATGGAGAAAAATAACCTTGGGAGAAACCAGGCTCACTGTGAGGGCCAGTTCCCCTCTGGCTAACAGCATGAATATGATGCCAATATTATTTACATGCAGTGCAAGTCATGGTTTAAAATTAGTACACTAAGTAAGTGTAAAGGGCCAGTCTTTATAGATTTTGTATGAACTGTAAGATTAATGACTAATGTCTTTAGTACCACCCCTGGAGTTGCGATTTCACTCCAGCCAGGTTGGCCCGGTTGCTAGGGAGGGTAGAGTCACATGGGGTAACCTCCTCGTGGTCATGATTAGGGGATCTCACTCTCAATGGGGCACGTGGTAAGTTGTGCATGGATCACGGAGAGTAGCATGAGCCTCCACATGCGTAGTCTCCGCGGTGTCATGCACGACGAGCCACGTGATAAGATGCGTGGATTGACGGTCTCAGAAGCGGAGGCAACTGAGACTTGTCGTCCATCACCCGGATTGAGGTGAGGAAACACGCCACCACGAGGACCTACTAAGTAGTGGGAATTGGGCGTTCCAAATTGGGAGAAAAGGGGATAAAAAATAAAATAAAAATTACTAATGTCTTTGAAGCCCATTCTGGATTAACTGCAGAAGTTTACATAGATGCATTGTCCTTTGTTAGTTGGCTGGTGAAGGCATTTGTTGGCAATTAATTGATAGTCTATGTATTCCATTTCAGGAGTGTAGTCCATCATTAGACCAAGGTGATGCAGGCAGAGATGAGTGAGGTGCATTGCAGTTCAACTGGCCGGTCATTTCGGTAAGGTCTATCCTAAGTCCAAGGTTTAGGCAGTGGCATATGAAGTATCCCATGTCTTATGGTTGGACTTGGCATCAGTTCATCCTATGAAGTCCATAGACTGAAGTGATGTCTGGCTAGCACCGGCTGCATTTAGTCGTCATCACTCAGAGGCACGTAGCAGTGGAGTCTGACACCAAGCAGGAACGGAGCTGGATCTGGCTGGTTCTGGTGTTCTTGGGATAGGATTCCCGAGGTTGAGACAGGGATACAAATAAAATTAGCGTAGATGTCATTACATTTTTTGCAGAGTTATAGGTCATGATAAATGTTTCTGGTTCCGGCATACCTAACTACAGCAGCCTAATTGTGAGTTGATGGATAAATTAGGTGTATGCCTGGTTAAATAGATGAGTCTTTAGTCTAGACTTAAACTCAGTGACTGTGTCTGCATCCCGAACAGTGTTAGGGAGATTATTCCATAGTTTAGGAGTCAAATAGCAATAGGATCTACCTACTTTTGTGGATTTTGATATTCTAGGAACTATTAACAGGCCAGAATTTTGTGATCGTAATGAACGTGATGGAATATAGCACGGTAGAAGGTCACTTAAGTACTGGAGAGCTAAACCATTCAAAGCTTTGTACGTAGTTAACAAAATTTTTAAATGAATATGAAATTTAACAGGTTGCCAATGTAACGACAATAAAATGGGGCTAATATGATAATATTTCTTGGTTCTAGTCAGCACTCTGGCTGCTGCATTTTGAACCAATTGAAGTTTATTTATTGAACTTGCTGGACATCCTCCCAGTAATGCATTACAATAATCTAGTCTTGAGGTCATGAACACATTAATTCGTTTTTTGGCATCAGCAACAGAGAGCATGTGTTGTAACTTAGCAATGTTTCTGAGGTGGAAGAACGCTGTTCTACAAACATTGGAAATGTGATTTTCAAAGGACAGATTGGTATCAAATATAACACCTAAGTTCTTCGCTGTAGAAGATGATGTAACAGTACATCAATCAAGAGTCAATATATAATTTAGCATCTTATTTTTAGAGAATCTTTGATTTCATTGATACACTCTGCTAATTTGGAGAACTGTGAAATTTCGTTGGGTTTCGAAGAAATATAAAGTTGGGTATCATTGGCATAACAGTGAAAACGTATTCCACGATTCCTGATAATATCTCCCAGGGGAAGCATATATAAGGAGAAAAGCAGAGGCCCTAAAACCGATCCCTGTGGCACTCCATACTTAACTTTTTTTTATTTGACAATTCCTTGATTACATAGACAAAGTGGTAGTGGTCTGCTAAATAGGACCTAAACCATTCTAATGCAAGTTCACAAATGCCAACATAATTCTCAAGACTATTCTTGGTCTATGATGATCTATGGTGTCGAAGGCAGCACTAAGATCTAAAAGCACTAGAAGAGAAATGCAGCCACGATCAGATGATAGGAGCAAGTCATTTGTAACACTAATAAGTGCAGTCATTGTTCATATATACTACTTCTCCGTAGAAATGAACATAGTTGGGAGGACACTACCTTTTCTAGTATTTTTGACATAAATGTGAGATTTGAAATCGGTCTATAATTAGCCAATTTTCCAGGATCAAGCTGTGGCTTCTTAATGAGCGGTTTGATAACTGCCATTTTAAAGTTTCTTGGAACATGTCCTAAAGATAGTGAGGAATTAATAATATTAAGAAGAGGTTCTGAGATTTCAAACAATACCTTTTTTAAGAGCTTAGTTGGTATTGGATCTAACATACATGTTGTGGCTTTTGATGTTTCAATACGTTTTGTTAGATCCTTATGACCTATGACAGCGAATGATTGAAGCTGCTCATGAGGAAAATTATTTGACACTGTTTTCTGAGGTACTGTGACAGACAATTGCATAATTACAATTTTATTTCTGATTATTTCAATTTTATCAGTAAAGAAATTCAGGAAGTCATTACTATTGTGCTGCGATGGAATATCTGTTTCAGTTGAGGCTTTATTCCAAAACAATTTAGCCACAGTACTGAATAAACACCTAGGATTGTTGTGCTTATTTTCTGAGTTTGCTAAAATATGCTGACCCGGCATCTTTTAGTGCCTTTCTGTAGCTACAGACATTATCCTTCCATGCACCGTGAAATACCTCTAATTTTGTATTCTTCCACTTGCGCTCCATTTTCCGAGCTGCTCTCTTGAGAGCATGAGTGTGGTCATTGTACCATGGTGTGGGGCTTTTTTCTTTAATCGAAGGGGGCGACACTATCAAAAGTGCTAGAGAAGACTGTATTTAAATTTTCTGTTATTACATCAAGTTCTTCTAAACTTTGTGGCTTACTGAGTATATGAGATAGATCTGGAAGATTATTAGTGAAGCTATCTTTAGTGGTTGAAAGAATAGTTCTACCTGGACAATAGCATGGTGTAGATTATGGTTGGACACATTAGCTAATCGCAGCATACAAGAGACGAGGTAATGATCTGAGATGTCATTGCACTGCGGCAGAATTTCTATAGTATCAACATCAACTCCATATGACAGAATTAAATCTAGCGTGTGATTATGGCAATGAGTTGGTCCTGTCACATTTTGTCTGACTCCAAGAGAGTTGAGAATATCGATAAATGCTAATCCCAATGTGTCATTTTCATTATCTATGTGAATGTTGATGTCACCTACAATTAAAGCTCTATCCACAGTAACTACTAGATCTGATAGAAAATTTGCAAATTCACCAAGGAAATCAGAACACGGACTGGGTGATCTACAGTTGTGCTCAAAAGTTTGCATACTCTGGCAGAAACTGTGAAATCTTGGCATTGATTTTGAAAATATCACTGATCGTGCAAAAAAAACTGTCTTTTATTTAAGGATAGTGATTATATGAAGCCATTTATTATCACATAGTTGTTTGGCTCCTTTTTAAATCATAATGATAACAGAAATCACCCAAATGGCCCTGATCAAAAGTTTACATACCCTTGAATGTTTGGCCTTGTTACAGACACACAAGGTGACACACACAGTTTAAATGGCAATTAAAGGTTAATTTCCCACACCTGTGGCTTTTTAAATTGCAATTAGTGTCTGTGTATAAATAGTCAATGAGTTTGTTAGCTCTCACATGGATGCACTGAGCAGGCTAGATACTGAGCCACAGGAAGCAGAAAACAACTGTCAAAAGACCTGCGTAACAAGGTAATGGAACTTTATAAAGATGGAAAAGGATATTAAAAGATATCCAAAGCCTTGAAAATGCCAGTCAGTACTGTTCAATCACTTATTAAGAAGTGGAAAATTCGGGGATCTCTTGATACCAAGCCAAGGTCAGGTTGACCATGAAAGATTTCAGCCACAACTGCCAGAAGAATTGTTCGGGATACAAAGAAAAACCCACAGGTACTGTAACCTCAGGAGAAATACAGGCTGCTCTGGAAAAAGACGATGTGGTTGTTTCAAGGAGCACAATACGACAATACTTGAACAAAAATGAGCTACATGCTCGAGTTTCTAGAAAGAAGCCTTGACTGCACCAATGCCACAAAAAAGCTCGGTTACAATATGCCTGACAACACCTTGACACGCCTCACAGCTTCTGGCACACTGTAATTTGGAGTGACGAGACCAAAATAGAGCTTTATGGTCACAACCATAAGCGCTATGTTTGGAGAGGGGTCAACAAGGCCTATAGTGAAAAGAATACCATCCCCACTGTGAAGCATGGTGGTGGCTCACTGATGTTTTGGTGGTGTGTGAGCTCTAAAGGCACGGGGAATCTTGTGAAAATTGATGGCAAGATGAATGCAGCATGTTATCAGAAAATACTGGCAGACAATTTGCATTCTTCTGCACGAAAGCTGCGCATGGAACGCACTTGGACTTTCCAGCACGACAGTGACCCTAAGCACAAGGCCAAGTTGACCCTCCAGTGGTTACAGCAGAAAAAGGCTGCTCTTTCTCTGCTCTTTCCCTTCCATGAAATACTCTGAAAGGCTATTGCAGTGTCCCAAGAGCCTTTTACTTCAAGCTCTCAGTGGTGTTTTCCATCATAAATACAAGGCATGGTCAGAATCTGAGATAACTCATCAAAGCGGGAGGGGTGTGGAAGAAGAGAGTGTATGAGATGTCTACTGTCTCCTGGTGGAAGTTTTCATGCTGTACTGGAAGTAGAAGACCTTGTAACATAATTTCCAAAATAGCTACCTTCATGTTTTGATTGTTGGTGACCTGCTTCACAGACAGCAGGTCTGGAGACACTTGGAGCAGAGGATTGGCTGAGCCTTTGTTCATGAAGCTGGCCACAGCTACACAAAGGAAAAAAGGGACACAGAATTGACTTGATGGCATAATTGAAAACATCCGTAGGCACTTTTTATTTGATTTTTATGATTTAAGCAGTCGTATGAGCTTGCTAATAAAATGCAATGATTTCTTAAGCAATGAAGGCAAGAATCGGTATTGTAAACAGTGGTATTCTTGAATAAGTACAACAACTGGGATATGATAAAAGCGGTACATACATCACACTTGGTCAGATGGTATCTCAACATAGGTGAAATAAGGACCGGGTCAATGGGGCCAGTGCTCAGGGGCCTTTGACTATCAGGGGCCTGGGGGGCCCTGGGCTGCAAGGTCTCATGTCCCATCAACCTTGAAAACAAATGTTTATATGTGCTTAAATATGTGGGCCCCAGAGCTTATACAAGGCCCCTTCAACAGGTCCCTGTGACAATGAGGGCCCTCAGCCCTCTTATAGGACACTTTGCCTTCCTGTTTCTAATTAAATTTTTTGAGCAATTCTTTAACCTTATAACACTGCTTGTATCATATTTGATACATGACTTTCTAAAGCCTCTACATCATTACGGTGTATGAGATGTCTACTGTCTCCTGGTGGAAGTTTTCATGCTGTACTGGAAGTAGAAGACCTTGTAACATAATTTCCAAAATAGCTACCTTCATGTTTTGATGCACTCATCTTTAGTTATGTGAAATCTTTGCTGACTTTGAAAAAGTAAAATTAACAATAACATTTATATTGATACTGATATTTCATTTGTATTTATTGAAATCAAGTGCTAAAAATGTCATTATTTCATAGAAAAAAAGGTTTAAAAAATATAAATTTCTGACTATTATTTCATGTTAGGCTTTATATGGTTAAGCTTTATTCTCTGTATAAAAGGGCTGTCA
This sequence comes from Myxocyprinus asiaticus, assembly GCF_019703515.2. Taxonomy (NCBI): domain Eukaryota; kingdom Metazoa; phylum Chordata; class Actinopteri; order Cypriniformes; family Catostomidae; genus Myxocyprinus; species Myxocyprinus asiaticus. The sequence continues at coordinate 40,799,542 of NC_059348.1, read as the reverse complement.
AACAAAAACTTTTATTATACTATTCATTGCTAAAAGTGCATGTTTGCCCTACATAATAAATAAATAATTAAAAATTTGCTTAGGTTGTTGGGAAAAATAAAATATTGATATTTTACTTTGTATGGTTCAACAGTACTGATTAAACTAGATAAGTAACGTTTTTCATGACAAACTATAATGTTGATCTGACAATCTTTGTCTGAAAGTTTAAAATATTTGTAAATGCTTGAAGTTAGAATTGTACATAGAGTTGACAATAAAGAGCAAATCTTTTCGGAATTTGTTACTGCTAGAGCTGTCATTTTTCTACATAATAGCGTTGTTGTTTTTTTTTTTTTCACTTTTTTTTTTTTGTTTGTTTTTTTAAAGCTGGGACTAAAAAGAGTTCAAGGATTGAAAACGAAAAATGAAAATGAAAATGTTTTGAAAAACGTAACCAAAAATGGGAACAAAGTAATTTTCAATTGTTCGGAGTGAAAACTTTATTTTTAAACACTGGTAACTAGTTATAACCAGTTAATTTTGTTCCAATAATTTTTTTCATGAAACCAAAGGCCAAAGGGTTTATCACAGTACATTTTTGGAATGACACCACTTCATGTTGCCCGAAAAAATGAAACACGTGCTTTAATCCTGAATGAAACTGCTGCATCACATTTCTTTGCCTAATTGCCCATTGTGGAAGTCGCATTCTGTGAATGAAGACCTTTTTAATTATGTATAATTACTACATATATGCACGGCTAATTCAGCTACAAGGAAAATATTTGTAGAGGTAAAAAGTACATTTCTCAGTAGTTTCCATGTCTTCACTGAATTATTGTTAGATAAGATGCATTTATACTGATTTGATGCTGTCAGGTTTTGACTGAGAAGCAGAGCTGTAATTAAAATTTTACTTACATGTTAATTAACGGTATGCTTGTTATGATTTCTATGCTGAAATTCCACCACACAGGAAAAAATTAAATTGCTTATTTTCGCTTATTTTGGTGAGGCAAGTGGCTTATTTTGGGCTTGTTTTTCCAGACTATACGATATCTGGCAACACTACAATTGGTATTTCACCCACCCTTAGCACAGAGTACTGTCATTTAAAAAAAGAACTTTATTAACCGTTCTTTTATTTTGTTCTAACCAGTACCATTTGGAAAGGAGACTGTGGAACCTCTGAACTGGAACAAAAAAAATACAGTTTTTGCTCAGAATGAACCAAAATGAAAAATATTTAGTTTTTAGTCCTTGATTTAAAGAAATCATTCCAAAAACATGGAGGGAGTTCTTCACATTCAGTTATCTCTTACCACTTATTCACATGTGGAGCTTGTGAAGTTGTGTTTAAGAATCTGCACAGTGCTGGAAAGACTTTGGTTCTCTGAAGAGTAACTGTAGGCTGGACACACATTTTAGACAAATCACATACAACAAACTACACATGTGGCTTTATTGTATTAGGGATCTCCCTGTTTCAAATGATAAAACAATATGCAGTTTATCTTGAAGAAAAAATACTGGACACTTTCTGGAACCGTCTGAACATGTTTAACCTCTGATCAAATTTCACTTGTTTTAAGGTAGGCAATGTTTTAACTGTCAAACATGAACACAATGTAGTTTGACATATATGTGGGGATATCTTGTTGACTTGCTACTATATGTCTAAAACAAACTTTTTAAATACCTTAGAAAGATACAATGCCAGTAGTGTCAGAAATTAATGGGGACTCGGAGCAAAAATGCCACCGAAATTGACATAATATATCCCAGAAATTCAAAATAAGGGGGCAAAAAATGCCCACGCAACAAGTTCCTGTGTTTTATAAATAATATCTGATATAGTTATAATTAGGTCATTCTTCAGTTGGGGTGGCAAACGAGAGGCAGAATTTGTAAAAATGCTTGTTTTGTTTTTTAAATAATAAAATGTATTGCTACGCATTTACAATTTGTTTAATACGCTATATCTAGTCAAATGGAAGCTTAAGGACATTTTGATTTTTAAATCATTTTAATCAAATACTGGTGACACAACCACTTATGTCTATGGTGTTACCAGTATTTGAAGTAAACTTCTGGTTTGTTCTAAAATGAGCAGGAATATGCAACTTTAGGGAATAATAATTATATATATATATATATATATATATATATATATATATATATATATATATATATATATATATATATATATAAAAACACTAAGTTTTCAGTTTCATTGTTTCATTTAAATGTCAGTGTTTAATTGTTCATCTTGGCCCCTATTTCTGCCAAAGAAGAATAGTTTTCTTTTTTTTTTATTTTGATAACAATAATAAAAAAAAAGTAGATAATTATGAATTAAAAAAGACATAAAAAATGGTCTGTGGTACATTTATAGTTTTTATTCTAAAAGATTAAAATCACTTTACAGTCTAAAAACTTTAAATTATAAGATTAAATGGCTCTGAAGGAAAGAAATTTCAGATACTTCAGTTTTGAAGTAACACCACAGGCGTAATATAACACCACAGACTTCATATTGCATAAAAGGTGTAATAATTAAAAGTTATTGAGGAAAATAATGAAATTCATCATGAGTAAGATTACAAGAAGAATCTACTCTGATAAAACAACAACATTTAGAGAAATACAGTGTTAAAAAAATAAAACTGAAATGAAAACAATCTTGAACAATCATGAAATTTATCCGGAGTAAGATTACAATCAAAAAGTTTATGTTACAGCTTTTTCAGTTGTCTGTAGCATTGCCTTCTCTCTTGGTGGATTTTCTTTTTTCCATGGATTTTTTAGCTGCAATATGTCAAAATACAATTAAGCCACATGTCATCACTTACAAATGGTTAAGTACACAATTTGAATTATTTACATACAAAATATGATTTACAGTTACAGTCTCTTTTATTTGTCCTAAAACCTGACTTGGAAGTGCTGGGTATCCTCCTTAGACTATCTGAACTTGATGGTGTTTCTGGTGGAGTCAAGGTTCTCTGCTGTGACTCTCTGCTCTTTCTTGCACTGTATTCTGTCTTAAATACTTCCCAGATCTTCCTTACTGCTCTCTTTCCCCTCTCTGAGATCTCTCCTATTCTCAGTCTTTTTTTGCACTCAATGTTTTTTAAATAGGTCAGCTCTTTCTTTTGCAGGTACTCTGCTCTTCGAACTGGGTCTGCATCTCTACGCTGTCTATAAAGACGCTGCTTTTCAGCAGCATTTAATCTTGCCATACCTGACAAGAGGATAAAATTATACGATTATGAATGTCCTAAGGCAAAATTTATGTTTTTTAAATTAAAAATACAACATTTCTGGTTGTATATAGTCTGTGGAGTTACTATGGAGTCTGTGATGTTACCAGGAAAGACAGTAACACCACAGACAAATTAGCACAAATCCAGACTTTTCTAAAATGGAGGCTGCCATCATAATGATTTCAAATGATGTCAAAAATTTAGCTAACTTTAAGAATATTAAATAAGAAAGAATGTACTCACCATGCACCCCTCAGATCAACCAGCACCTGCAATGACCTTTACACACAGGAAGTAGTCCAAATAGAATTCCCCCTTTTCTTTAAGGGGCGACATCCATTGTTGTAACACCACAGACATGAATTTGGGGGACACAACTGTTTCTTTAAATATAACAATAATTGTATTTTTTAAAACAATTTAATTAAGTTGTACATGTTAAATAAAATCTATATTCACAATATAACCACTTTATTTGTGTTAAAATTTTTATATTGTTGCAATTACATTCCACGATACCTCTCTGAGATATGGCGGGAACATGCACATTTTGTTACACATGCAATCGCTCAAACTCAATTAAATATGTATTTTAAAACAAAAATGTAACTTTTAACAGTGCACAAATTGTGTTTACCCTACAGAATACAAACATGAAAACATTTTATTATTTATTGGTTTTTAAAGTTTATTTCAACTGTTGCAAAGTAGAGGGACAACACTTGCCACCGCAAATGAAGAATGACCCAATTACAAACACTGTTTGTTATTATTTTATTAATTAAATTTTATTAAATTATTTTCACTGATTTTTTCCCCGCCGTCCGGTTCCTCGCACCATCACGTGCACAGACTCCCTTATATCAATCCGCATCACTTCGGTATTATGACGTCAATTTAGGGTCAAAATTATGACTTTGCATCATGCACTCATCTCACTGAACGTGACGTCTATAGCGTCCTTTTAGGCTCTAAAATATGACTTTGCATCACGCACTCATCTCACTGAATGTGTCACTCAACGTATTGGTAAGTATAAAGGTTCTACTATTTACTCCATTAAATTTAAGACGCAGACGAGACGTAGACATGACGCAGACTTCGCGTAAACCACGTGTGTCAGTGAAGCGTCTAGGCAGACGTCACATGCCATTCACGTGTTGCAGTGGAGTGATTTGTGTTCAATTTCGCTAACACGTATTGCAACACGGTATGTAAAACAGTTCTGTGAAGCATGTCAGCGTCTGCCCTAATTACTTCCTTTCACTCACTCGTCTTAACGAGCGTGACATCTGCGTCTGCCATTTGTTTAAGCACTTAAGAACTATTGTTCCTGTTAACTCCTATATGTTAAGTGTTTTTCTTGGCCAACTTGTTCAATGAATTTATAAATATATTTTAAAAATAAGAATTTATTGCATCACACTCTTTTGTTTATCTACTGCATGGCAAGATTAAATTGTTATATTGTCAGTATAATGCATAACTAGAATGAAAAAAAGAGATGCTTAAATGTAAAAACTCTATCAAATATAATATATAAATACATCCATAATAGCAAAATATAAATGTGATCAAAGATAGAAAATAAATAAAATTATCATTTTATATATATATATATATATATATATATATATATATATATATATATATATATACAGTATAGAATTAGAATACCTTTAGAATAACTGTACAACGAAATTTATTGTTTCTCCTCAGTGGTACACACATACATGAAAACATACAACAAATAAAGACAAAAGGGCATAGAAATATAAAAAAAATATAAATAGTCAATCAATAAAAAGCAGTAGCATCATTGCACAATCCTGTAACTTATAATGTGTAGTCTCCTTATTAATTAGAGTTCAATTCTTTGATGGCGCTCAGATAAAAACTGTTCAGGAGTCTGGAGGTGTGTGTGTCTTAAGAGACTGATGGTGCCTTCCAGACGGCAGCAGAGTGAAGAGGTGGTTGCCAGGGTGAGAAGAGACTTTTATTATGTTTCTGGCCCAACATAAACATCTGGTTTTGTAAATGTCCTCAAGTGAAGGCAACTGTGAGCCGGTGATATTCTGTGCTGAGTTGATGACTCCCTGCAGAGCTTTTTTCTCGGCCACAGTGCAACCATAATACCACACCAGGACGCCGTAAGTTAGTATGCTTTCGAAAGAGCAGTGGTAAAAGTTCACAAGCAACTGCTGGGACAGATTGGTTTTCCTCAGTGTCCTCAGGAAGTTCAGCCGCTGCTGTGCCTTCTTCACCAGAGATGTTGTGTTTACAGTCCATGTGAGGTCCTAGGAGATGTGTGTGCTGAGAAATTTCAAGGTGGTCACCCTTTTTTAATATAATTTGCATTGCATAATATATTATTAAAATAAAATGATATTTAAATTGACAGTCATTTTGTTTGATGCATACAACTTTTTTTAGATTTACATGCATTTTAACCAAATAAACTTACACATGAGTAAAACAATATAAACAGACAAGGCTGCTGCTTTACAAACTCCCAAAAAATAAGGTCTGTAAAATGTTTCTGGCAGATTTTAGCATGCTCATATTTTGATCAGCCCCCTGAAGTATATCAAAGACAAGATAAATATACAAAACAGTTCCCTTCAAGTTCAAATGCTTCACCGTCTCATCAGGGTATAATGTCCTACATAATTGGCCTCTGACATTGAACAAAAGTGTAAAATTGTGAAAAAAGGGTGTAAATGGGTCTTTAATTACACCTATAAAAAGACCAAAAATAATAATACATGTTTTCATCTTAAAACATAAGCCTTGACTGACTTTCTTAACTTTCTGTTTTTATCCCTGTCATGATCTAAAAAATAGAAAATACTTCCGGAACCCAGACGGTTGAAAAAGTGGGTGGGCACTGTTGCGCTCTATAGATGAAGTTACTGTTTACAAACAAATACCCCGTCCCTTCCGGGTTCTTTTAGTTACCCAGAAAAGAACTGCTTTCTATGGGCGCTTTGCTCAAATTGTGCTGAAACTGCCCAAAACGTGCTGTTTGTGGGGTTGAAACACCCCGTTTCCCACAGATTATTGTAGATAAGGGCAGGATTTTACATAAATGATGATATTTCACAGGTCACCGTCATTGTTATCGCGTCTGCTCTATTAGACCCAATTGTCCCGCAGCAGCTGTTGGTGGATATTAACTTTTTTTTTTTTACGAAGAAATCATGTAAACTCTGATCACAAACGGCTGTTTTAATTTCCAAAGTGCTGTCACTGTGATAGATATGAAGTCAAATATGATCTAACGATGATCTTATCTGATAAAGACCACCATATACGATATAACGGGAGGAAAAGATTCCGTCTCCACCGCAGCGCATGGACTACTGTTTGTGAAAGGATAGGTGAATAAAAATAATGTCATACAGCGAAAATGATGTCTTTGCATTTATTTTGAATGCAGTAAATAATTTTGTTCAATCAAAACGGCTGTTAAGTTTTGATATGGTATATGATCATATTGAAGTAAAATATTATTTATTGTATGTGGGTTAATAATTTAAGCAGCTAAGACAGATATTGTATGTCTGATGGTAGTTTTCATTTCTAAGTACTTAAATTCTTAGGCTTTAGAAGTGTGTTAAACATGTGAGGACGTGTATTCATCAACCTGTTACATGTCCGACATAATCATACAGGCTCATTGAACCAAGTTTAAACTTGTTTTGCCGATATTTCAGAAAAGAACCCACATACTTTCTTCACTGTAAACCATAGATATTCCTTTATAATAACTTTATTAATATTAAAAGACATAATTACATTCTATAAAGCTTAAAAGATTATTAAAACTGCAGCGCTGCCTATTTCCACCATTGAAATCTGCTGCACGAAAGAACCTGGAAGCGTGGTTTCCTGCGGAGTGACGTCAAATGTAATCTATTATAGAGTACAATGACATGAAAAGAGGACTTATTTTCTTGAAAAGAAAAACAAAATCTGTGACAGAACATTCACTAATCACATTAATTCATTTCTCTATTTTTTTTATTGTTTTAATAATAATAATAAAATAACAAAACAATTTATTGTAATATTCCCCTTTATTTAGAAATTCATAAATTAATTTGTAACTGTAATAAGACTGACTTATTGATCAGACTGACAGAGAGCTACCTCTAGTCAATGCCCATAAAAGAAACACGAAAGTGATTCCTGTTCAATATTATGATAAATAATTTCTCTCTCTCTCTGTCTCAGATTCAGATCGATTTATTGGTGTGGTAAAAAGAGGCTTTACATTGCCGTATCATAGTTACAGTAAATATACTTCACATTTACACACAAATATACACAATAGAAGAAAAAAATCTATATATACTGTAAGAATATAATAAAATAAAGGGAATAAAAAATATTTAGTTGCTATGTTATTTTTGTGGTCTTGTCATGACAGGACTTTACCTTGCAGCCAGGTTTGAGCTTGCTGGGATTTCTCCAAGTAGGTATGAGAGTTTGTCCTTTTGTTATATCTGGTTAAAGTCTTTGTGATGGGTTGTGAAGAGGGGAAATTTGTGTATAATCTTCTTAAAAATGTAGTTCTGTTTCCACTTCATTTGGTGTGCAGTGGAGGCACAGCCTGTCCTCTTTTGGTAGCCAGGTCTGTCTGTGTCTGCCTGTCTTTGTTGCGAGATTATGTTCACTGGATCTGTACATTGTCTGGACTTTTCTTAGTTCACTGTGCTCAGGTATTCTGCACAATTTATATTCTCTATTAAGGGACAGCTAGCATTCCAATACACACTCTCTCTCTCTCTCTCTCTCTCTAAGTTTGGACAAGGGATATAAATCTTTAAATGCAGACGATGGTGCTTTGTGAAAAAAATGTAATAGAAAAATAGAATGTTCCATATGTGGAGAGAAGCATGCAGATTGCAGTTAAACAAGTGGAAAAGTTAGCAAATAATTGGGGTTTTCGAAATTAAAACAACACAAGTGATATGTTTATCAAAGCATAAGAAAACTCCCAAAATTACATTGCAACTTTATGATCAAGCATTAGAACAAATTTCAGTGATTAGGTTTTTGGGGATGTAAATGGATTCGAAACTGAAATTTGCCTCACAAAGAGACAACTGCAATAAAGTATTACACATTGTAAGAGGCTTGGCAGGGGTTTATTTGGGTGCAAGACAATCATTAAAATCAATATACTGTGCAATGATTAGATGATTAGTATGAATAGAATGATTAGATTATGGCATATAAATTAACATATAGCTCAGCTAGGAAATTATGTCATACAATCACAAGCTTTGAGAAAAGGTTGTTTCGCATTTAGATACATTAGATACTAGCATAAATATAATTCAGATCAGGTGCAATATGATGTCCCTTGCCAGGTTTGATGTCAGTGATGCTGAACTATGTTTCTCGCATGTAAAGTGACTGACCCTGATGTGGCAAGTTTGATATTAGAAAGTGCATATGAGGTATGAGAGCTATAGTGGAGGGCAGTGGTGAATAACTTGTCGTCTGTTTCTTTTACAAAGTTCATACACAAGTTATATGGACTCAACCATTGGTTCTCAACCTTTTTGACTCCAATAACCCCATTGACCAGGACAATATTCACAGGCTACCGAACACATTGTCTGAGTGGGCGCTTGGTAGTGCATTTTCATCAGAGTGAAAAATGTCAGTTTACATTGTAATCTTGATGTGTTCAATAAAGTTATTTCAATTATGTTGGCTTGACTTTATTACATGTAATTCCATCTGTCTGTATTTAAATCTGTCTGACTGGAGGGCATCTAAGAAGTCTGTATTTTTAGGCTTTCAAGCCAACATACAATTTTGTCTAAACTTACCTATGCTTGTATAACTTACTTGAAACATTTAAGTCATTTTGAGGCCCCCTTCTCAGCCTGGACTACTCCAACGACTAGATAATAGGTCTTTTTTGGAGCTTGACAGCCCCTGACAGTCGCTGTATTATACACTGTATAACACAGGTCACTATAACTTCAAATGTACTCCTTTGTATTCCATGGAGGATAGACAGTTATACAGGTTTGAAACCTATTGTGGTAAGTAAATGTCAGAATTGTGATCTTTGTGTGAACTATTCCTTTATTGGCCATTCTTAATTTGCAAAGTGGTCAACATTACCTTTTTGTGTTCATTGTCTTCCCCAGAGGGAACCTCATCCCCTCTAACATTAGACAATATTTTGGCATTTGCATCAGGATCCACTGCGATTCCTACAATGGGTTTCCCAGTACAACCTACACTTGAGTTTTTGCATAAGCGTGAAAATGAAGCGGCCAGAATATTCACAGACGTGAACACCTGCAGCCTTGTTTTGAGGCTGCCCATGCAGCACACATATGAAGTCTTTGGGGAGTACATGAAAAGTGGCATTTTGCAGTCACCTACATCTGGGGTAATGTAGAAGTTGACACTGTACTGTTGATCATGTTATGGACTTGTTTTATGTTGATCAGACAGTTCATTTGTGTATATGGACATGTTCATTTTAATGGAGCTGTTCAGGTTGTAGTTCAAAATGCCAGAAGGCTAATTCACCATTGGTTCCCTCTGGATTTTCAGGATGTGTTATTGTGGCATTCTTGATTTATTGGTAAAATAAGGTCTGTCAAAAACATTATTTGAAGATACATTATAGTTTTGTTCTCTACAGCATAAATTACATTCATATTACATCATACCTCAGTTGTTCAATTTGAAGCAGTCTTGTTTTGATAAAGTATGTTGAATACAGCTTAAATTAATGTTTGCGGTATGACTAATTTATGTTCTATTATAATACAGTTGAGTAAGTAGCAAAGCACACAATTTGATTTTCCACATATGTTTGTCACAATAATTACTATGTAGAATAATCTCAACAAGAAAAGCTGTTTGCTTTAAATCAGACAAATATGATGACATTTTCTCTACAGTCTGAATTTTCAAACCCCCTGAATAAAATCTGATGTCAGAATCAGAATCAGCTTTATTGCCAAGTATGCTTACACATACAAGGAATTTGTCTTGGTGACAGGAGCTTCCACTGCACAACAATAAAAAACAGCAACAAGACATAGATAATTTTTTTATTATTAATAAATACAATATTAAAAAAAATACAATAGAAATTGAATAGAAAATAAAGTATATAGAGAATACACAATAAATATATATACACACACAGGTGCTGGTCATATAATTAGAATATCATCAAAAAGTTGATTTATTTCACTAATTCCATTCAAAAAGTGAAACTTGTATATTATATTCATTCATTACACACAGACTGATATATTTCAAATGTTTATTTCTTTTAATTTTGATGATTATAACTGACAACTAAGGAAAATCCCAAATTCAGTATCTCAGAAAATTACAATATTACTTAAGACCAATACAAAGAAAGGATTTTTAGAAATCTTGGCCAACTGTATGAACATGAAAAGTATGAGCATGTACAGCACTCAATACTTAGTTGGGGCTCCTTTTGCCTGAATTACTGCAGCAATGCAGCGTAGCATGGAGTCGATCAGTCTGTGGCACTGCTCAGGTGTTATGAGAGCCCAGGTTGCTCTGATAGTGTCCTTCAGCTCTTCTGCATTGTTGGGTCTGGCATATCGCATCTTCCTCTTCACAATACCCCATAGATTTTCTATGGGGTTAAGGTCAGGCGAGTTTGCTGGCCAATTAAGAACAGGGATACCATGGTCCTTAAACCAGATACTGGTTGCTTTGGCACTGTGTGCAGGTGCCAAGTCCTGTTGGAAAATGAAATCTGGATCTCCATAAAGTTGGTCAGCAGCAGGAAGCATGAAGTGCTCTAAAACTTCCTGGTATACGGCTGCGTTGACCTTGGACCTCAGAAAACACAGTGGACCAACACCAGCAGATGACATGGCACCCCAAACCATCACTGACTGTGGAAACTTTACACTGGACCTCAAGCAACGTGGATTGTGTGCCTCTCCTCTCTTCCTCCAGACTCTGGGACCCTGATTTCCAAAGGAAATGCAAAATTTACTTTCATCAGAGACCATAACTTTGGACCACTCAGCAGCAGTCCAGTCCTTTTTGTCTTTAGCCCAGGCGAGACGCTTCAGACGCTGTCTGTTGTTCAAGAGTGGCTTGACACAAGGAATGCGACAGCTGAAACCCATGTCTTGCATACGTCTGTGCGTAGTGGTTCTCCCCCACATTTTTGAATGGGTTTTGTTTCACAATCCTCTCCAGGGTGCGGTTATCCCTATTGCTTGTACACTTTTTTCTACCACATCTTTTCCTTCCCTTCGCCTCTCTATTAATGTGCTTGGACACAGAGCTCTGTGAACAGCCAGCCTCTTTTGCAATGACCTTTTGTGTCTTGCCCTCCATGTGCAACGTGTCAATGGTCGTCTTTTGGACAACTGTCAAGTCAGCAGTCTTCCCCATGATTGTGTAGCATACAGAACTAGACTGAGAGACCATTTAAAGGCCTTTGCAGGTGTTTTGAGTTAATTAGCTGATTAGAGTGTGGCACCAGGTGTCTTCAATATTGAACCTTTTCACAATATTCGAATTTTCTGAGATACTGAATTTGGGATTTTCCTTAGTTGTCAGTTATAATCATCAAAATTAAAAGAAATAAACATTTGAAATATATCAGTCTGTGTGTAATGAATGAATATAATATACAAGTTTCACTTTTTGAATGGAATTAGTGAAATCAACTTTTTGATGATATTCTAATTATATGACCAGCACCTGTATATGTATATATATATATATATATACACACACATACACAGACGTGCACAAATTTGTTGGTACCCCTCCACAAAAAACGAAGAATGCACAATTTTCTCTGAAATAACTTGAAACTGACAAAAGTAATTGGCATCCACCATTGTTTATTCCATATTTAATAGAAATCAGACTTTGCTTTTGATTTTTTTATTCAACATAATATTGTAAATAAAACAAATGAAAATGGCATGGACAAAATGATGGGACCGCTAACCTAATATTTTGTTGCACAACCTTTAGAGGCAATCACTGCAATCAAACGTTTTCTGTGGCTCTCACTGAGACTTCTGCACCGGTTAACAGGTAGTTTGGCCCGCTCTTCCTAAGCAAACTGCTCCAGCTGTCTCAGGTTTGATGGGTGCCTTCTCTAGACTGCAAGTGTCAGCTCTTTCCATAGATGTTCCATAGGATTCAGATCAGGACTCATATAAGGCCACTTCAGAATAAAAAAATCAATCAAATCAAAAAATCAAATCAAATCACTTTGTCACACAGCCATATACACAAGTGCAATGGTGTGTGAAATTCTTGGGTGCAGTTCCAATCAACATAGCAGTCGTGACAGTGATGAGACATATACCAATTTACAATAAACATCAAATTAACACAACACAATTTAAACATCTGTTATACACATAATTACACTCAACAATATACAAATAATAACATACACTGTACAGTATACAATACACTATATAGATACACATTATTCAATAAAAATAAAAAATAAAATATATAAAAGTATATATATATATAGTATATATATATATATATATATATATATATATATATATAGAATGTACAGTATCGTACTGTATTGACATTCAGCTGTCGGTTGATAGTCAGTTATTAAGAGAGAATATAATATAATAATAATATAATTTATGACAGTCCGGTGTGAGATATAAGAGTAAGGGTAACAAAGTGCAGTGCTGATGTATTTGATCGTGGGAGATCAAGAGTTCAGAAGTCTGATTGCTTGGGGGAAGAAGCTATCATGAAGTCGGCTGGTGCGGGTCCTGATGCTGCAATACCGCCTACCTGATGGTAGCAGTGAGAACAGCACATGGCTCGGGTGGCTGGAGTCTCTGATGATCCTCCAAGCTTTTTTCACACACCGCCTTGTATATATTTCCTGGAGGGAGGGAAGCTCACCTCCGATGATGTGTCTGGCAGTTCGCACCACCCTTTGCAGTGCTTTGCGGTTGTGGGTGGTGCTATTGCCGTAGCAGGCGGAGATGCAGCCAGTCAAGATGCTCTCCACTGTGCAGGTGTAGAACCGTGTGAGGATGTGGCGGTTCATTCCAAACTTCCTCAGCCGTCTCAGGAAGAAGAGGCACTGATGAGCCTTCTTCACAACGACTTCAGTGTGGATGGACCATGTGAGTTCCTCAGTGATGTGGACACCCAGGAACTTGAAGCTGCTGACTCTCTCCACTGGTGCTCCATTGATGGTGATGGGACTGTGTTCTCTGTCTTTTCTCCTGAAGTCCACCACAAGCTCCTTTGTCTTACTGACGTTGAGGGAGAGGTTGTGCTCCTGACACCAGTGTGTCAGAATGTGCACCTCCTCTCTGTAGGCTGTTTCATCATTGTCAGTGATCAGACCTACCACCGTCGTGTCATCAGCAAACTTAATGATGGCATTGGAGCTATGCGTTGCCACACAGTCATGTGTGTACAGTGAATACAGGAGTGGGCTGAGAACACAGCCCTGTGGGGCTCCAGTGTTGAGGGTCAGTGATGAGGAGATGTTATTGCCTATTCTAACCACCTGGCGTCTGCTTGACAGGAAGTCCAGGATCCAGCTGCACAGCGAGCTGTTTAAGCCCAGAGCCCGGAGTTTCTTATCTACCTTGGAGGGCACTATGGTGTTGATTGCTGAGCTGTAGTCTACAAACAGCATTCTCACATAAGTGTCCTTTTTTTCCAGGTGGGAGAGAGCAGTGTGTATTGTAGATGCAATGGCATCATCAGTGGAGCGGTTGTTGCGGTAAGCAAACTGCAATGGATCCAGTGATGGAGGCAGCACAGAGCAGATATAGTCTCTGATTAGTCTCTCAAAGCATTTGCTGATGATGGGGATCAGAGCAACAGGACGCCAGTCATTTAAACAAGTTATTTTTGATTGTTTTGGAACAGGCACAATGGTGGATGTTTTAAAGCATGTGGGGACTACAGACAAAGAGAGGGAAAGGTTGAAAATGTCCGTAAAAACACCAGCCAGCTGGTTCACGCACGCTCTGATGACGCGGCCCGGAATGCCGTCTGGGCCCGCGGCTTTGCGGATATTCACCCGTCGGAAGGATCGGGTTACATCCGCTACAGAGACGGAGAGTGAACTAACCTCTGTAGCTTCAGCTGCGAGAGCTCTCTCCGCGAGGGTGGTGTTATTTCCCTCGAAACAAGCATAAAAAGTATTTAGCTCATCCGGGAGAGAGGCAGCGGTGTTCATGGCGGAGTTTTTATTCCCTTTAAAGTCCGTGATGATGTTAATTCCCTGCCACATGCTTCTAGAGTTGGTGGTGTTAAACTGTCCTTCAATCTTGCTCCTGTACTGGCGTTTTGCGGTTCTGATAGTTTTTCGGAGGGCATAACTGGCTTGTTTATGCTCCTCCGCGTTCCCGGAATTAAAAGCGGAGGTCCGCACATTAAGTGCCGCGTGAACATCGCTATTGATCCAAGGTTTCCGATTCGGATAGATCCGTACTGTTCTGGTCGGAACCACATCCTCTACGCACGTTCTGATGAAGCACATTACGCTATCAGCGTAAAGCTCGATGTCGTCATCAGAGGTGGACCGGAACATCTCCCAGTCCGTGTGATCAAAAACTGTAGCGTAGAGTCTGATTGGTCCGACCAGCACTGGATCGTTCGGAGGGTGGGTGCTTCCTGTTTCAATTTCTGCCTGTAAGCGGGCAGAAGCAGACTGGAAGAGTGGTCCGATTTGCCAAATGGTGGGCGGGGGAGGGATTTGTAGCCATCCCGGAAGGGAGAGTAGCAATGGTCCAAAACCCGGTCCCCTCGTGTGTTGAAACTAATGTGCTGGTGGTATTTTGGTGCAACTGATTTAAAATTGGCTTTATTAAAGTCCCCGGTCACAATGAACGCGGCCTCAGGGTGCGCGGTTTCCTGCTCACTTATAATCCCATATAGTTCCTTGAGTGCCCGGTCTGTGTCGGCTTGTGGGGGAATGTACACAGCAGTGATAATGACTGCTGTGAATTCCCTCGGTAGCCAGAATGGTCGACACAGAAGCATAAGAAATTCCAGATCAGGAGAGCAGAAAGACTTGATAGAATGAACGTTCCTCTGATCACACCAGGATTTGTTGATCATAAAACATACACCACCTCCTCTAGTTTTACCTGAGAGGTCTTTCGCTTTGTCCGCTCGGTGCACGGAGAACCCCATGGGTTCAATGGCTGAGTCTGGAATCTCCGCAGGCATCCAAGTTTCCGTAAGGCAGATAATGCAGCAGTCCCTTGTATCTCGTTGGAAAGAGATCCGTGCTTTCAGCTCGCAGAGCTTGTTATCCAGAGACTGAACATTTGCCAGAAGAATAGTGGGTAGCGGGGGTCGATTTGTGCGGCGTCTTACTCTGATGAGAATGCCGGCTCTGTTTCCCCTTTTCCTTTTGCGTTTCCGCGGCCGTGCTGCCCAGACAAAGGGCTCCGCTTGCGTGTTTGTAAACAGCGGGTCGGCATTTAGGAATGTGAAGTCTGGTTTACGGTGTGAAATTGCTGAACCAATGTCCAAAAGTGTTTGTCTGTCGTAGACAACATCCAAGACAAAAAAACTTAAGAATTGTGAACAAAACATTACTATGTTGTGTCGGAGCTCGCAAAGCAGCAGCCATACTCGGCGCCATCTTGAGTCCCGAATAGTCCAATGTTTTGTTCTTATCCATTCTTGGGTGCTTTTAGCTCTGTGTTTTGGGTCATTATCCTGTTGGAGGACCCATGACCTGCGACTGAGACAGAGCTTTCTGACACTGGGCAGTACGTTTTGCTCCAAAATGCCTTGATAGTCTTGAGATTTCATTGTGCCCTGCACAGATTCATGGCACCCTGTGCAGCAAAGCAGCCCCAAAACATCACCGAGCCTCCTCCATGTTTTACTGTAGGTATGGTGTTCTTTTCTTTGAAAGCTTCATTTCTTCGTCTGTGAACATAGAGCTGATGTGACTTGCCAAAAAGCTCCAGCTTTGATTCATCTGTCCAAAGGACATTCTCCCAATAGGATTGTGGCTTGTCAGTATGCATTTTAGCAAATTCCAGTCTGGCTTTTTTATGTTTTTCTTTCAAAAGTGGAATCCTCCTGGGTCTTCTTCCATGGAGCCCACTTTCGCTCAAAAAGCAACGGATGGTGCAATCAGAAACTGACATACCTTCACCTTGGAGTTCAGCTTGTACCTCTTTGGCAGTTATCCTTGGTTCTTTTTCTATCATTCGCACTATCCTTCTGTTCAATCTGGGGTCGATTTTCCTCTTGCGGCAGCGCCCAGGGAGGTTGGCTACAGTTCCATGGACCTTAAACTTCTTAATAATATTTGCAACTGTTGTCACAGGAACATCAAGCTGCTTGGAGATGGTTTTGTAGCCTTTACCTTTACCATGCTTGTCTATTATTTTCTTTCTGATGTCCTCAGACAACTCTCTCCTTTGCTTTCTCTGGTCCATGTTCAGTGTAGTGCACACAATGATAAGAAGAAAACAGCACAGTGACTACTTTTCTCCATTTAAATAGGCTGAATGACTGATTACGAGATTGAAGACATGTGTGATACTAATTAAAGAAACTAATTAGTTTGAAATATCACTATAATCCAATTATTTATTATCTTTTCTAAGGGGTACCAACAAAGGTGTCCAGGCCATTTTAGAATATCTTTGTCGAATAAGCAATTATTAATCTCTTTTCACAGCTTCTTTGCTTTATTCTATGACATACCAAAGGCATGCAAGTATACATGTTAAAATAGCTTTTAATTTCATCACTTTTCAGGAGGAATGAAGCATTATTTCAATGAGCTGTAAGGGTACCAACAAATTTGAGCATGTATGTATGTATGTATGTATGTATGTATATCTATATATCTATCTATCTATCTATCTATATATATATATATATATATATATATATATATATATATATATATATATATATATATATATACACACACACACACACACACACTATATACACACACACAGACACACACATACATACATGTTTCATGGATTATTTCATCTGCTGCCTGAACATATATACACCTTCACTTTGCCCACTCCATGCTACTCTGCATGGTTTCAGTTTACAGAATATAAGTTAAATTATTTGTGATAATCACACATCAGTACTTATTAGCAATATTAGCACCACAAACTCACACACATTACTTTCCAGGAGTTTGGAATGACAGAAAGTTTTACATGTTTTTTAAATTGCAGTTTGTGAATGCCAAATTGTGAACAATACATATAGTCTCTGAGAATACCCATGTTAGCGAATAGCCAGCTTAGTAGCCACCTAGCTCATAAACATGAACTCAAATCAGCTCTGTGTAAGTAGTTGAATAAATAATTTAGAGAACAGACAAAATCCTTACCCATTTAATGATGAATGAAAGACACCTGGGCTGGGTTGCACCAGCTGTGCATAAGATCTCACGTAAGTTGGGACGTAAAGTTCACACTAAGGGCTTAGTAATTACTAGTTAGTTTGTAACTAAGTCAGTGCTTAATTTGGTTGCACCACCTGTTCTTAAGGCAAGACTTAACTAGTAGGTTGTAAAGTAATGCGTAGTCGCAGATGACGTTTACTTGTATTGAGCCAATAAATAGCCTTCAAATTTTTACACAGAAGAGTTAAAAAGCTGTGAATTTCAGTTTGATCTTGTTACAGTTGATGTTCAAACCTTGTTTACTCACGTAACGGTCAGCTGTAATAAATTATATCCCCATTAAAATACGATACATAATAAAACAAAATTTAATTTAGCCTATGTAAATAACAATATTCAATAACTATAAAATTAATAAGGGCCAAAAATAAATAAATACTAATACAACAGGCTGTAAAAAATAGACATTTATTTATTTTACTATCCTATATATATTTTGAATTTGTTGAAACTTGACACTGGGAGACGCACCCTGAAAACTGCACCGTTAAAACAGTTTCATGCTGAAGAGCCGCTTAAAAGTAAAAATCTTTCTCTCTCTCTTAAATGTAAACGAGTGTAAATGTCAACATCAAACTGTATGTCGAAAGCCTGTCACGCAAAACATGAGCTCACTGATGTCATATAATATCAGTCTGCTTTTTTATTCCAATCATTACTCCTGGTCAGAGGCTTACGTAAATATTTAGTTTATATGTTGTGTTACATTCTACCCAAGTTTAATGGTGCAATACTCACATATTTAGTAGTGCGTAAATTGTGACTTGTGCCCATTTACACCACAACTAGGCTAAGTTGTAACTTATGTATAGCTGGCGCAATCGGCCACAGACGTCGTGTTCATTCAGTTGAGCGAGTGAAATAGCAGATGCAGATGTCACGTTCATTCAGACGAGCGAGTGAAGCGACAGATGCAGACATCACGTTCATTCAGACGAGCGAGTGAAACGGCAGACATCACGTTAATTTAGACGAACGAGTGAAGCGGAGGACTATGGCGTCACGTCAGGTCGTCACGTGGGTCACCCGTCGTGTAAGACGCTCAAAGCACAAGACGTTTGGTTACACGTTCGGTTAGGCATTCGGTCAGGCATTCGGTTATTCGATCGGACGCTTGGTTTTGGCATGGAGTTCCCGCCATAGAGGACACGTTCATTCAGACGAGCGAGTGATGCAAAGTCATAATTTTGACCCTAATGTCAGCTTTCATACCTCATAGACAGAGGCTGACACACTTCACTGAACCGTGTTGCACACTGTGTTGCAATACGTGTTAGTGAAAATGAACACAAATCACTCCACTGCAACACGTGAATGACGTGTGACATCTGCCTATACGCTTCACTGACACATGTGGTTTATGTGATGTCTGCGTCACATCTATATCTGCGTCTTGAATTTAATGGAGTAAATGGTAGAACCTTTAAAAAATCAAGACGTTGAGTGATACGTTCAGTGAGACAAGTGCGTGATGCAAAGTCATATTTTAGAGCCTAAAGGGACACCATAATGTATTGTACTCCCGAGTTAAATTCCGTAACCGTTCGCCTCTCTTGTTCAAAATAAACTGTCCTAGCTGGTAGCACTATTGCTCACGGTGCTGTACTGTATTTCCCTGCCCTGTCTCCTGCTAGAGACCAAAAGTGTGCAAGGGATGGATGTTATATAAAGAAGGTATGAGAAATCACAAAACATTTTGTAATCAAATGCTACAATTTACTTAAAGGGGTCATGAACTGCCCTTTTTTTTTTTTTTTTGTACTGTTCTCTGAGGTCCACTTATAATGTTATCAAGATTTCAAAAACATAAAAAAAAAATCATAATTTAGAAGTAATATGCTATTTTCTGTACTGTTTTGACCCCCCCTCATCGTAACACACCGTTTGAATAGGCGTGGCGGATTGTAGACGCGGAAGTAAACGCCCACTGGTGTGATTGGCTAACAGTTTTGCATATTTAAAAATGTTCAACGCCCCCGTCAATACACGTGTGGAATTGTTTTGAAAACTTCCGATGTTGAGAAATGGCAGCCGGTGAAATTCAGCCATACATGTTTGAGCCAGAGTCTGATCCCGAATCAGAAGACAACGAACCTGCACCTCAAATGGCAAGGATACTGGTAAATAATCATCTTTATTTATATTTATACTTTATGTATTTGTGAGGTAGTTAGCCTATTATATTATATTAGAGTTTAGCCGAAGACGCTACAGAAAGCTGTATGTGTCGTTATGTTGTTAACATTTATGCATATTACACGTTTTATATTTCATTGGTTGTTGCATATAAAGTTTAGATACTAGGCGTTAATACAGTTATAGCTGACAAAGGATAATTCGCGCTGCTTCGTGTAAACTAAGTATAAATGAATGTACCATTGTTTGTCAAGCTGTCGTTCTTATATTCATCGTTCATCATTTTCATTCAAGTAAAAAACTTGTTCCAAAGGACAGCTGTGTGCCAACCGATGTAAACTTCTGCATGTATGTTTGACAGCCTACATCCTTCATAGATGGACACTGCTGTGATTTAGATTAAAAACGCATAAATACTCAGTACATATCAAACGATCTGTAATAACAAAGCATTAGTGACCACGTAATAAAAACAGTTACTCACACTTGTGTTATGCGACATTACTGTCGGATCCAATATAGTCGGCACAGCATCGCCTTTTAGTTTCAATCTTTCTGAAAATCCTGCGTCGAATTGTGCCTTGTAAACGAATCCGCGGTAAAATGAAGTGAACAAAGGACCAAGTGCTCACTGACGCGGTCTTTCCTAATGTTGGGATCAGAAGGAAGGCAATGCAAAGACTGTGTTTTTTCCACAACCTGGCAATGCACAGCGTCTTGTTGTCTTCGGAGCCATCTTTACCTTTTGGTTTCTGCGTAGACCTTCGTTTGCCTCTCTCGTTATTTACCTACTAAATGCGTGAATCGGTGGGCGGGGCTAAACAGGCAGTGATGTAGAAGCAGGCGTTGATCTTCTTCTGCGGAGGCGGTGTTTAGCCACACTATTACGTAATAAATTGGCACGTTCCACATCCTGTTGTTTTGGCAGATTGGCTTCAATATAAGCTGTTTTTAGACTAACGAGAAAGTTTTACGTTCTGAAACTTACAGGATGTTTTTATAGTACAATGACCTCTTATATTTCAAAAGATCAAGATAATTTTGATTTCTCAGTTCATGACCCCTTTAATAATAATATCTCAATATGTTAAATAACCATAATGTTAATTAAGACTTTATTATTACAACTGTAATACAATAATACATATACAGAACAACCACTTTTAGTATTTGAATCAATCATATCCCTTACTAAACACTGTGTGAAAATTTTATTTTTGCCTTATTTAAGTTGGCATGTAACAGTTTGCTTAATCTTATTGCATATCTGAATAATTGCTGCAATATCATAGAGGATACATTTCCTCTATGATATTGCATTATGTTTTTTTTTTTTTTTTTTTACAGTATGTTAACTTAATAGCCAAAATACTTGGACATATGTGAATGAGAATAAACCTGAAATAGGAACGTGTTTCAGTCACAATGCACATTAATATAGGTTAGAGATGATTTAGAGACTTTTAGAATGTTACAAATGGCTATTTCTATTTAAATAAATGTTGTATTCTTCAAATGTTCTGTTTGTCCAGGAATCCTCTTGCAGCAATGCAGGTCTTTGTCATTTAGAAGTTGCTAGTTTAGGACCTGTGAGGAATCTGTTTCTCAAACTAGAGACTGTGATTTACTTGTCTTTTTGTTGTGCATCTCGTCCACTTCCCTCTCTATCCTGGTTAGAGATTCCTTTTTCAAAACAGTAATGCATGGAATATCCTTCTGAGACGAGACAAGAGAGGAATGAGGATCTAAATGCAGCCTTTTTTAATAAAGCAAAAGTAAACCAGGTAACTCAGAACATAATGAAACAAAACACAGCATAATACAGTTGAAGACTGACAAAAAAAACAAAAAAAAAAAAACAGGGGAAAACAAGGGCTTAAATACACAAGGGAAAACAAGGGAACAAGGAACACCTGGGGAAACAATCGGGGAAAACAAATCATGAAAAGAAACTACAAAGGACTACAAAACTAACAGGAAACTGGAACAGGGAACTAAACCAGAATTTCAACATAAGTCAAAACAAACAACAGGGAATATGTGACACCTTCATCTCTCTAAAACAATAGACTTCAGGAGAAAATATAATTTCAGGAGAAATGATTTTTTTTTTTTTTTTTTTTTTTGTGTGCCTATTTTTAAAACCAAAATGTGACTTGCAAGTGTAAAGCAACTTGTAAGAACGCAATACCTCAGCAAATGGGGAAAAAACCCACTGTATTGTTATTTCCGCATGGTAGCGCAACCATTTTCAATTGTTTTAATAATAAGAACATTTTCTTGAGTACCAAATTAGCACTTTAGAATGCTTTTGTAAGGAATAGGTGACACAGTATATGTTTGCCATCACAGGTAAAGAAAAAAATGAATAAATATCACTTAAAACAATTATTTCAAACTGTAATAATATAGGCAATTAATGATTTTGACAGTATTTTTGATCAATTTAATGCATCCTTGGTGAAAGGAAGCATAAGTTTCTTTCAAGAACAAAAATGTCTTTGTGTTCTAAAAATGGAAGCGTATATAATTAATTTTCATAATGTAATAACATTTTCATAAAGTAACTTGTAACATAATTCCTTGAGTAGTTTTTCGGCAAACTACTTATTTTACTCTTACTTGAGTCATAATATTTCTTAGTACTTTATTGTAAAGTGTTACCAACATTTGGTAATGACAAAATTTTTTTAGATTTGTCCCATACATTACAGGAAAAAGTAACTTGATTACTTTGTAAGACATTCATCCCAACACTGGCTAGATAGCTGCAATCTCGCTCTAATTAGTGGACATTCTCATACCTACTGAATCCTTGTATTACATACAGTTAAATTCAAATGAGTGCAACTTTTCAGAATTCAGCTCAATCTTATCAAACCATCTATTTCTATTAATAATAAGTTTCAGTGTTATTACTGAGATGAAATTAAGTGACTTTCAAACCTTCTTTTTGAAGTACTGTGTGATCTCGTTCAGTGTATCACATTTCTGGAGAAAAAGTTCAATTTACTGTGGCCATTTCAGGGCCGCTCTGCACTCTGGGCAGTTGAACATTGGAGATGGTTGTCCATGTTCCTGCATTCCCTCTATACACTGCATGCAGAAGCTATGGCCACACTCCAACTGGTGCAGATCTTTGAATATGTTTTCATACAATGTACATGTGAGAATCACCTTCAGCTGGATTTTTTCAGCCTTTTTTCTGTGTCCCATTATCTCCAGTCTTGTTTCTTCCAGAATAATGAATGTCAATATAGCCCAATGTCCACAGGTATAAAAATATAAAAAATTAAAAAAGACAGTTGAATTAACTAATCCTCTGTACAACATTAATGGAAAAATAAAGAAATGAAAATGAAAGTTGCAATGACTTGTAACTGCAGTTTAACACTGATTCTGATCAGAAGGTTGTGACAGTGGAATATGAGAATGACATGACTTAGACAAACCCACAGGCCAGACCTTCTGTGGAGGAGTGGCTCTTATACAGGTGCATCTCAATAAATTAGAATGTCGTGGAAAAGTTCATTTATTTCAGTAATTCAACTCAAATTGTGAAACTCGTGTATTAAATAAATTCAATGCACACAGACTGAAGTAGTTTAAGTCTTTGGTTCTTTTAATTGTGATGATTTTGGCTCACATTTAACAAAAACCCACCAATTCACTATCTCAAAAAATTAGAATATGGTGACATGTCAATCAGCTAATCAACTCAAAACACCTGCAAAGGTTTCCTGAGCCTTCAAAATGGTCTCTCAGTTTGGTTCACTAGGCTCCAAACCTCATAGGGAAGACTGCTGATCTGACAGTTGTCCAGAAGACAATCATTGACACCCTTCACAAGGAGGGTAAGCCACAAACATTCATTGCCAAAGAAGCTGGCTGTTCACAGAGTGCTGTATCCAAGCATGTTAACAGAAAGTTGAGTGGAAGGAAAAAGTGTGGAAGAAAAAGATGCACAACCAACCGAGAGAACCGCAGCCTTATGATTGTCAAGCAAAATCGATTCAAGAATTTGGGTGAACTTCACAAGGAATGGACTGAGGCTGGGGTCAAGGCATCAAGAGCCACCACACACAGACATGTCAAGGAATTTGGCTACAGTTGTCGTATTCCTCTTGTCAAGCCACTCCTGAACCACAGACAACGTCAGAGGCGTCTTACCTGGGCTAAGGAGAAGAAGAACTGGACTGTTGCCAATGGTCCAAAGTCCTCTTTTCAGATGAGAGCAAGTTTTGTATTTCATTTGGAAACCAAGGTCCTAGAGTCTGGAGGAAGGGTGGAGAAGCTCATAGCCCAAGTTGCTTGAAGTCCAGTGTTAAGTTTCCACAGTCTGTGATGATTTGGGGTGCAATGTCATCTGCTGGTGTTGGTCCATTGTGTTTTTTGAAAACCAAAGTCACTGCACCTGTTTACCAAGAAATTTTGGAGCACTTCATGATTTCATTTTCCAGCCGGATTTGGCACCTGCCCACACTGCCAAAAGCACCAAAAGTTGGTTAAATGACCATGGTGTTGGTGTGCTTGACTGGCCAGCAAACTCACCAGACCAGAACCCCATAGAGAATCTATGGGGTATTGTCAAGAGGAAAATGAGAGACAAGAGACCAAAAAATGCAGATGAGCTGAAGGCCACTGTCAAAGAAACCTGGGCTTCCATACCACCTCAGCAGTGCCACAAACTGATCACCTCCATGCCACGCCGAATTGAGGCAGTAATTAAAGCAAAATGAGCCCCTACCAAGTATTGAGTACATATACAGTAAATTAACATACTTTCCAGAAGGCCAACAATTCACTAAAAATGTTTTTTTTATTGGTCTTATGATGTATTCTAATTTTTTGAGATAGTGAATTGGTGGGTTTTTGTTAAATGTGAGCCAAAATCATCACAATTAAAAGAACCAAAGACTTAAACTACTTCAGTCTGTGTGCATTGAATTTATTTAATACACAAGTTTCACAATTTGAGTTGAATTACTGAAATAAATGAACTTTTCCACGACATTCTAATTTATTGAGATGCACCTGTATATCTGAAACATGTATTCTGGAATCCCCAAAGCCATTGACTGGAAATGGAAATGTAATCCCGTGTTTGCTCACATGATGTTATAAAAAGGAAAGTAAAAGTAAAAAATAAATAAATACTCTGTTCAGTTAAACATTATAAAGTATGAGGTTTAATTTTTTCCTTTTTCAATTCAAAAGATTTTTCATTACATTATAGTATTCAAAGTGAACAGATTTAAGTATTTATATATGTATTTATATGCATAATTGTTATGGCTACTATAGTATACAATACTATTTAATTAAACCCTTAGTTTTATTATTTTTATGTATTTTCTTATGTGAAAAAACACATCACCGTCTAAAAATATTGGTCTCTTTGTTTTAGCATTAATTTGTTTAAAAATAATAATAATAATAATAATAATAATAATAATAATAATTCCTTTAATCAGAGTCTTCTGAAGAATAAACGACTCTATAACCAAATACATTAATAAGCTAAAACATTTAATCATCTCTTAGCGGTTACTGGTTTGGGCAAGAGAGATTACCAAGCGAAATGGAATGCCCACATTATACTTAAATTTTTTTTTTTTTTTTAACAATGGTTATTCTGCTTGGCAGATTTGATTTGTACAACCCAAAGCCAAGGGAAACAGGCTGAGTGAGCTGAGACCTGAACTTTTGCAACAGGTGGATTTTTTTCCCAACCTGTGAGAAGGTGATGGACTCCTCTGGACAGTGATTCCCAACTAGTGTGCCGTGAAAGATTGTCAGGTGTGCCGTGGAAAATGATCAAATTCCACAAAATAAATAAATGCATGAAAAATAATAATAATAATAATAATTTCAGGGATCCAAACTCCTCACCTTTCGGAGAACATTTGTGATTGTGAAGAGCAATGATAAATGTGCAAAAGTGACTGATGTTTATACGCGTTAAGGGTCACATGACTCGCGTCATCACTGTAGAATACATTGAAGCCTAAGAAGTGACGTCACTTTATACCAGTGTTTTTCACACACACGTTTTTGCTTCACCAATAATGTCTTTGAGAGTACTAAGCAACAAGAAATATTTAAAAACTGTCCAAATTTGTGAAAAGACATTGAATGTCTCATAATTTCTTTTAATTAAATATGACCTTATCGTTTACTAATATCAGAGACCCCAGTTATTGAACTAATTTAAATTCACCAAGAAACATAAACGAGTCCTTTTATTACTTTCTGCTATCAAAACAACTGCAAGCTTTTTTCTCTCTTCCAAATACATGTTTTCAATGTTTATTATGCACACCTCCCGCTGTTTTACATTGCAAACTCGTAAAAATCGCCCGTCTGTGATGCTTTCTGCAACTCTTGTCATGTGGAGGGCAGTGCGGTGCTTGATGCTGACGTTGAACGGAGCATTGACGCCTCGACTCAACTCATGTGAAATGCACTTCACAATGACGAAAGAACATTATTGGAACTCAAAATTATTATTATTTGTCTGTTATTGTGGTCTTTTCTGATAAAAGTCATGCTCAGCAGTTTAAAAAGGCTACTGTAGGAAAATGATACCATAGATCTGCTTTGTGTTTATAATTCTTATAATGAAGTCAGTAGATTTGTAGCCATGCAAGTTTTAATTAAGCAGAAGGATGTTATTGAAACTCACTATTATTAGACTATTATTGTTGTCTTTTTGGATGAAAAATAATGCTCAGACTGAAGGAAGATTCTAGATCTGCTCTGTTCTTTTAATGCTTAAACAATATAAAGTCTCTTGGTAGATTTCGGTCATGAAGGACTCGAAATGATTCACTGACTCACTCATTGCACATTTCCAGAAGAGGTCGCTGAACTAATCAGTTAATAAAATTTAACAAATTTGTGAAACAGAAGTAAGCTTCACCAAAATAAACTTTATTTTGCACAATTGTAAACATGAATCACTAAAATAGCTGGAATTGGTGCTTTTAGCTTTTTCTTGAAAAACAAAAAAAACAAAATATCCCCAGAAAAATAAAATGTTCATGGACCAGGGATTGTCTTACCTTTTTCACCCCTCATGAGTTTGCATCCCTGTAATTTGTTGTGGCATAGCAAGAACAAATCTACAAATTAGAAAAGAAGCACATTTTTTGTTTTTCATTATCCATTTAGCACTCTTGCCACCTGTGACCTCACACAGCGTAGCCTATCCATGTGTATTTTTTTTTTTTTTTTTTAAGTAAACACGCTACTAAGACGGACAGAAAACATGGACAAGTTCTTGAAAAGGAAAAATATTGACGATGGTTAGCCTATGTGGGATAGTGGTGTGCCGTAGAATTTCCTTAGTCGTAAAAAGTGTGCCGTGGCAGAAAAAAGGTTGGGAAACACTGGTCTAGCATCACAATATGTCAAAGTCACTCAAATCCTTACACTTGCCCATTTTTCCTGCTTCGAACACATGAAATTCAAGAACTGACTGTTCACTTGCTGCCTAATATATCCCACCCCTTGACAGGTGCCATTGTGACGAGATAATAAATGTTATTCGTTGTGGCTGATCAGTGTATGTGAGGGAGAGCCTGTGAATTGGTCTCCATAATGGAATTTTACTGTGTTCCATGGACTTACTGTTTTACTTACCATTTTGCAATATTTATTGGGGTTTAACTATGCAAATGTTTTTATCCATCCTATTTATTTTATTCATTGGTGTTGTTTTTAACTCTCATTTCAACTCATTCTTATGTATTTATTAAAAGATTTTGTATTTAAGAATGGGGAGGTGAGGGTTAATTTGATTTAAAATAATGGTTTGTTCAAATTAGCAAAGGTGGGGAAATTGTGTATTTAAACCAGCCACTACTAAGGGAGAGGAAAAAAGATGGATGACAAGGTTATGCCAGAACTGCTTGAGTGCAAATATACTCCAGCCTCCATTGTTTAGGGAGGGGAGTAGGTACTGCAGTTATTACCAAAAACAGGTCTAGTTTTTAGACTTAAAAAAAAAAAAATTATGAGTGCTTTTAAACTATTTATTTGCACATTTTGCACCTCTGAGGCAATAAACATCCTTTTTGGAACACCATTCCTTCTCTCCGGTGTGATTCTCCTTGTGACCGCTCCGGTATAGCTAAGCCAAAATACAACATCCACTCATGTGGATGTGGGGTCGCTTGTTTTATGTAATAAATGGTAAAGCAGATTGGCTAAAAATAAAAGAAATCAAGAAGAGTGTAAACGTGAATACATCAGGGCAGATAAAATGCAGATACATTGGTTTTAATACATTTCTATTAAACAGATCTTTGCAATATGTTTCATTTGACTAAAACACGGATTTCCCAGGCTGAAAAGAACAATATTACATGATTTTTATGGTTACTCCTTTCAAACTGAAAAATAGCCCAACCAGCAAAGAACTGAGATTATCATTTATTTAACATGAAATTTAGATTTTGTATAAATGGAAATGAATAATGGCAAAACAGTATGTACAGAAATTGTTAATTTGAAAATATTTGTTCTTGTTTGCTATAAATGCGTTATTACATAATTACGCTTTTTAATATCAAACTAAAAACACATACACTTGACATTTCTGAATTTAAAAAAAAGGAAACAAATACACATTTATAAGAAGCTCTTTCTATTTCTAAAACTATTTAAAAGAATTAAGAGAAAAGTACACATAAAAGCCACAGTAGAAAATGGGAGCAAAAGGGTAATTGCGTTTTTTTAGCTTTTATAAATGTTGAGCTTAAAGTGAACAGATCGCACCAAAGAAAGTAGTCAACAACAAATCACTAAAAAGGAACAAATCATTGTAAAAGTAATCTCAAGTCCACTGAATACTGCAGCTTCCAATTAAATCCAGTGTGTTCATCCAAAGAAGTATTTCCAGATAGTTGAAATTGTGAAATCAATGGCTGTATGTTAAGGCAGTAAGGCCATTTGTTTTTTAGACAACTATCGGATAACCAACATCTAAGAAGCCTAGAGTTCAATATTTATGATTTTAGTTTTTACATAAACCTGGGGATCAGCCAAACCTGCTTGCGTTGGACTGCATCCTCCAATGTCCAGGACTCTTTTCCCAATATATTCAGTGACTTTTCGTTATTGAAAAATTAAAACATTTTGCACACACAACCTTCTTGTTCTTTAACAAGAACATTTTAGTTTGTATTTTTATACAGATGCAGTCTGGGGCAAAGAAATATTTTTTTCCCAAACAATTTTAACATTTACAACAGAAGAAAACTGCCCACAAACGTTTCTGATCAACATGCTAAACAACAAGTCGTTACAACCTAAAATCAGGACAAAGTGAAACATGGACATTTAGAAAATAGTCACCCTGATGTGCTTACTGCTTGTTTGCCACTGTGGGTCAGCTTTGCAAAACATTTATCTAGTGGTTCTCAGCTGAGGTAGAAATACGGTATTTTTTATTCAGTCGAAGCACACACAACTTTTGTTGATCTATTTAACAGATGGAGCTCTACCTGCCGCAGAGTGAGTGAGTCTGTGTTTCTCCAGGTTCTTATAGATCCTAAAGCCCTTAGAGCACAGGCTGCAATTGAATGGCTTTTCACCAGTGTGAAAGCGCAAGTGAGCCTTGAGATTGTTCTTGAGACGGAACCCTTTTCCACAGTGGGGGCAGCGGTGAGGTCTCTCTCCAGTGTGGAACCTTTCGTGTCTTCGCAAGCTTTTCCGTAAGGCAAACGTTTTTCTACACTTTCTGCACGAATATGGCTTTTCTCCTGTGTGAAAGCGCTCGTGCCGCTTTAGGATCTTCCTGCGTTTGAACTTTTTGCCACAAATTTTACAGCCATAAGGGTGGACACCCTGCAGACGCCAAATACCGTTCCCGCACTCTGTAAAGCAGCACAGTCTTCGTCCAGTATGGACACGCTGATGAGCTCTCAGATCTTTAGGTATAGAGAAGCATCTTTTGCTAGAACTGTTTGTGCTTTTCTTTACGCCACTTGACATCATCAGAAGGTTTACAAGTTGCACAGAGCAAGGCCGTAACAGTTTGCAATCGAAAGGCATTTTGCTGAGCTGGAAATGAACCTTTACATCAGAACCTCCTTGCCTGACCTCAGTAGCACTATTACCTGATGCCTGGTTGAGACTTGTGGGCTCAGATGTGTTTTCACTGGACTGAGGAAGTTCTATGTAGGGTGACTTTTCAACAGAGGGTAAAGAATTAACTTCCATAAGACCAAGGTCCCACTGCCCTAGAGTGTCTGTAGAAAGCTCTGCACTGGGAACAAGAACGGAACTGAACGGGTGAGCCTCTGGATCTATCACAGAAGATGAAGTGGACTCCGCAAGGGCACCAAGTCCTTGAAGATCTACAAAAATGAAATAATTGCACAAAAACAATTCAGAAATTTGCTTTATTGTTATTAACATTCAGGTATTTGTTTGTTTACAGCTGTGAACAAAGTGTGTAATTTATTCGAAGTTAAAAGATTTCTCCAATATCTTTTTCATAGCTTAATTTCCAGAGACAACTATAAGCAAGCAAGCCATTTATAAGTTTGACTTCTCCGAAAAGTTTCAACATGGCAGCACTGACTCAACCAATAGTGCAAGTTTGGGGCTGGACTATATGTTTTCCCAACCAATGCAAGACAGGCAGAGTGGTAATGCTAGTGGCACAGAGATTACACACTTCAGCTTTAAATATGAGGTTAATTCTTTTTTTTCTATTTTTTTGTTGTTGTAAATAATCTTTAAATTAATAAAGCATCAAAGAGTTTGTTGTTGGAAACAGAGTTTATGAGGTAAACAATTTATGTTTTCAGCTTATGTAGTAGGGATGTCAATGATTAATCGTTAATCGGTTAATTGCCATTAAGAATTTAACTGATTATAAATGTATTAACCGACAATGTATATGTACCATTTCTCCGGAGCACACATAGCCTATGTTAACTTTTATACCACACGAGGGCGTACTTCACATTTGCAGTTGAGAAAAACTACTGCCGTGCCATAAAGAAAGAAGTGGACAGTAAATGGTTAGGCAAGATGAAGAGGGCAAATCGTAGTCCAGCGTGGGAGCATTACACTGTAAAAGAGGTCAATGCTCAATGTAAATATTGCAACACCGTCTTAAAATACAGCTCATTATTTTAAGAGTCATTGTTGTACCACCTGAAAAGTCAGCACCCGACGGTTGCAGTGCAAGTTGAAAGTGGAACACTGTCCTCCTAACAAACTATCAAGCTGATGTTAGCTAGAAGAGGCTGTAGTGATGTGCGTGCAGAGGCAATAACTCAGAGGCTCTGCTTTATGGTGGAAAAGGACTTGATGCCTATAAGCATGGTGGACGGTGAGGGATTTCGTGAGCTACTGAACTACATTGAACCAGGCTATCGCATCCCGTCAAGAAATACATTTACTAGCCACATTAAGAAGCGGTACAACGAAAAGAAAGACTATCTTAAGGCACAGTTATTATCAGCCGACAAGGTGGCTATAACGACTGACTGTTGAACTGCGTTAACTGCAGAGAGTTATATCACAGTTCATGCCACTACATCGAAGACTGGCATTTGAAATCAGCGGTCCTGCTAACCGTGGCCATATCAGTCAGACACACAGCAGACAAAATAGCTGAAAAGTTGAACGAGGCTGAGCGGACATGGGGGCTAGCTGGTCAAGTGACAGCCTGCGTCCATGACAATGCAAAAAATATCGTGGCGGCAAACAATCCCACTCGTGCTAACTGGCATTCTGTCCCGTGCTTCGCGCACACTTGAAATTTGGCCATTAATGATGGATTTGCCAGCTATGTGCACCGGGTCATTGCTGCAGCTGGGAAGCTGGTAAGCCACTTCAATCATAGCATCATTGCTACCAAAGCACTGGAGAGCAAGCAGCAACAAATTTCTGTGCTGTCTGATTGCACAGTGACCAAACTCCAAGATGCCAGAGGGTTTGGAACTTAAAGCTGAATACTGGCAGCTTATGGAGGATGTAGTGCCAGTCTTGGGAGCACTCAAGTGTGCCACTACCATTATGTCTGCCGAAAAAGAGGTCCCAATCTCCAACACGTACCCAATCACCTTCAGTCTGATCAATTCCCACCTACTAAGAAAAGAGGGTGACAGAAGCCAGCTCGTGGAGTTAAAGTCCAGGCCTCGCTGGATGAACGAATGAAGGTAATTACCTGCACTAATTGCATTGCTTATTTTAACCTAGTTATCCCGGATTATTTCATCGTTGCAATGTAATTTTTGCAGAAACTTGTTGTTACGCCCTGTCCTCTCAATTTGTTTGAAATCATTTATTGGCTTAGTCCGAACTGCTACTTAAAGGGGACCTATTATGCAAAATTCACTTTTACATGGTGTTTGAACATAAATGTGAGTTGGCAGTGTGTGTACACAACCACCCTACAATGATAAAAGTCCACCCACTCCTCGTTCTTATATTTCTATTAATCAAAAAGTGTCTCAAAATGATTGGTTTTCATTTCATTAGAGCAGACCTCGCCCATGACTGGCGACGGACTCCACCCTAATATCATAGATACTCCGGAGTGATCTACACACAGTCCACCATTTTTTTCCATGCTGGAGCATCTACGGTGAGAAGAATAATGTCTCAGCTTCGTAAGCATCATAAGTGTTCTGTTGTTGGCTGTAAAAATGAACATAAGAGTCTTCATGTACTCCCGGCATCAGAGCCACTGAAGACGCAGTGGACAAGTTTTGTTTTTGAAGCAAATGTGCCCCAAAACATACCAAAATTCTTGTATGTTTGTGCAAATCATATTATACCGGACTGCTTTGTGAATGAGGGTCAATATAAAATGACAAAAATTTGATTCTCAAGCATGGATCAGCACCAACTGTTCGTTTTCCAGCTTTATATCCTGAAGATTTAAGTATCGCACTTTATATTTTGTGAATTGCCTTTCCGAATGTGCTTGTTAGCTGATTCCATGGCTAATGCAGCTAAAGTTACCATTGTCACTGACTGTATTCACGGAGACCAGAGCTATGTCGTTATTTTTACGCTTACCGTCTGTATAATTCATAACCGCACTTTTATTATGCACAATACAGTAACGTGATTGTCTTTATGAAAACTATGTATGTTTTCTGTGAACATAAGAGTTATATTAAAAGTGGAATGAGTGGTTCTGATTTGTTGTTGCTGTAGTATCCTTCCAGAAAGGGGGCGGGGAGCAGCAGCTCATTTGCATTTAAAGACACATGAAAACAGCGTGTTTTTGATTCCACCCAAAAAGAGGCATATACAACATGGTGTAATAAATGATCCGTGGGGTATTTTGAGCTGAAACTTCACAGACACATTCTGGGGACACCTGAGACTTATATTACATCTTGTAAAAAGGTCAATAATAGGTCTCCTTTAAACATAGCTTTTATTTGTGTGCACAGGTTCAGTCCCCGGACTTGGTGTCATCGCCACAAACACCTTGGATTTCTTACTTCAGAAAATAGACTACTTGCCAATGCTAAGCTGCTAGAACTGGCAGCAGCAGTGCCATTTGATGATGTGACCACCGCTACTGATGAACTGATTTACGTCAGCAGAGATGAAGACGGAGGAATACCAACCTCTGATGAACAGGAAACTGCGACT
This sequence comes from Myxocyprinus asiaticus, assembly GCF_019703515.2. Classification (NCBI taxonomy): domain Eukaryota; kingdom Metazoa; phylum Chordata; class Actinopteri; order Cypriniformes; family Catostomidae; genus Myxocyprinus; species Myxocyprinus asiaticus. Next base: position 40,766,047 of record NC_059348.1, on the reverse strand, counting down.
CGGCCGGAGGACAGCACTGCTACAGCCATGGTACTACTCCTTGGGGACCAGTACTTTTCAAATGCATCCAGCAGTGCTGAAACCGAGGTAAAAAACTTCCTCAGCAACAAGCCCACTCCTCTGGATGTAAACCCCACTAACTGGTGGAAAGCGAATGCGGAAGGATTCCCGAGGCTGGCCAAGTTGGCCAGGCAATATTTGTGCATCTCAGGGACATCCGTGCCATCAGAGAGGGTGTTTTCTGCAGCTGGACTTACAGTGAACAGACTGCGTGCACGACTCACCCCTGAACGCGTAGATATGCTCATTTTTCTAAATAAAATCCAGTAGGCCTTGGTCTTAAATGTTGTGGTGAGTTTAAAAGTATTTTACCGTGCTCACAACTCACTCCTGCTTGTGTAGATATGTTAATTTTCTTAAATACAAACCAGTAGGATTTCAGTTTATTGTGGAGAGGTCTTTATTTTCCTTTTATACAGCACTTTGTTTATTTAAAAAAACTTTGCTAGTCTAGAAATGGCAGTAGTTGTGCCCCATTTGACATTGTTTTTTTGGCGGCGCCATTTGTTGAATTAGGACAGGCGTAAATGAGCAGCCGTTTCGAGCGAGAGCCTTACTGTTTTATTAATTTGTTAGTTTAAATAGTTTGTGCTTCATATTGTTTCACATAACTAATGTGCTGCTATTACTGTTTAAATAAATAATTAGAAAAAGACATGTGTTTTGTGTCTTATTATTAATGATTAACAGATTATTGATTGTTAACATGTTCAACTATCGGTTAAGGAAAATGCACGAAATCTGCAACCCTATTATGTAGTTTAATATGGTTAGTTAGATTAATAAAATAAATTATTTGCAATGTATAAAAAAAGAAAAAAAAAAAAGAAAAAAGTCTGGTTTCGGTATACCATTTTCCTGAATTGTCCCTTGCTCCTTTAAGTTACCAGTCCATGGTGTGTCGCAAATTAAGCTATCTCCTCTCCCTACAGCAATCCCCTGAAAGACAGTAAGCAATAAAGATTACTTCAGATGTAACAACATTTTTGTAACAAAATAACAACATATTTGTCTTTGAAAGAAATTGATGATTCTGTTAACCAAAGATGCATTAAACGGATCAAAAATACTGCCAAAAACAATAGTAATGTTGCAAATTACTGTTTGAAATAAGTGTTTTCAATTTTTACCCATGATGGCAAAGCCCCATTTCCAGCAGTCATTACAGTCTATTATGGAAATACTGTCACCGCACCTCAAGAAATCATTGTAATATGCTAATTTGGTACTCAAGAAACTTTTCTAATAATCAGAACAGTTGAAAATTGTGCTTCTTTATTTCCAGATGCTGAGGTACAGCAATTACAGTGCATTCATCAAGTATTCAGACCCCTTCATTTTTTTTCACATTTTGTTATGTTGCAGCCTTATGCTAAAATGCTTTAAATTATTATTTTATTTTTTTACATCAATCTACACTCCATATCCCATAATGACAAAGCAAAAACCTGATATTTGATAGTTTAGCAAATGTATTAAAAAGACTGAAAGTGGAGTGTTGCAGTGATGGTTGTCTTTCAGCAAGCTTCTCCCATCTCCACACATGATCTCTGGAGTCTTGGTCACCACTCTTACCAAGGCCCTTTTCCCCTGATTGCTCAGTTTGGCCAGCTCTAGAGTCCTGGTTGTTCAAAACTTCTTCCATTTAAGAATTATGGAGGCCACTGTGCTCTTGGGAACCTTCAATGCAGTCGAAAAAATTTTTGTAGCCATCCCCAGATCTGTGCCTCGACACAATCCTGTCTCTGAGCTCTGCAGGCGTTCCTTTCACCTCATGGCATGGTTTTGCTCTGATATGAATTTTCAGCTGTGAGACCTTATATAGACAGGTGTGTGCCTTTCCAAATCATGTCCAATAATTGAATTTGCCACAGGTGGACTCCAATCAAAGTGTAAATACATCTCAAAGATGATCCAGAGAAATGGGATGCACCGGAGCTAAATTTCAAGTGTCATAGCAAAGGGTCTGAATACTTATGTCAATGTGATTTTTCAGTTTTTTTTAAGTTATCAAAAAAAAAAAAAAATTATTTGCCATTATGGAGTATGGAGTGTAGATTGATGTGATTTTTTAAAAAAAATGTTTTAAGTATTTTAGCATAAGGCTGCAACATAACAAAATGTGAAAAAAATGAAGGGATCTGAATACTTTATGAATGCACTGTATTTAAATAAAAATTGTAATTTGTAACATTATAAATGTCTTTACTGTAATTCTTTATCAATTTTGCATCCTTGGTGAACAGAAGCATCAATTTCTTGCAAGAAGAAAAATGTATTTGTGTTCAAAAACATTTGAACTGTAGTGTACACTATTTCAACATTCATAAATAATTCCAAACTCCAGTAAACAAATCTAAATTGTTTAGATGCAAAGAAATACTGAGTCAAAGAGGCTATGTAAAATATTAAAATAATAATAAAATATAATAAATAAATGTATAAGGAAAACGTTGAGGAAAAGTTTTCCATTAGTGTAAAGGAGCCCGAGCCAAAAAGAAAGCAGTGCAACAGTAATTATATCTGTGGGCATGTGTGAATAGGACTAAGTAATTGCAATTACCCCAGGTTTCCTTCAGTCAAGCATTATTGGCCATATCCTGTTGGAGGGATTGGCATCTAATTTGGTTTTATTAACTGTATCCCACAGAATGCAATGCAATTGTATGTTTACCAAAATCTAATAATAAAGTGAAAATTAGCGGCACCTACATTTTCTTTGAAAATGGTGCACGGAAGATCAACCATGCATTGCAGATCCACAACTTCTGGGGACTCCTTGCAGAGACTTTCTGAGGGAGACAGCCCCTCCTCTCCTGTGGATTCCTGCAGACAAGCTCTGCCTCTGGCACTGGACATGCACTCATCTGAAAATGCAGGTTGGGAGTGGGACATTTGGGGTAGGCGCAGGAAACAATACATTACAACCTGGAAACTCGAGGAAGCTGGTCCATGTCAAATACACTGTTTTTGGGTTGCTGACAGCACATTATTTAGGGTTGAAGGGGCCCTTCACACAGTACGCGTTTTTGCGTCCGTCTGTGCTTTTTTATTTTTATTTTTTTTATTGTTTTTCAATGTAAACATGCACCAGATGGACGTTTTTGACCGTTGCATTACAGCGGCCAAGGGGTGCACAACACAACAAAATTCGCAAAGTATCCAAGCTGAAATCACAACTAAATTAAGCCACAACAAAACAAACGTAAGTTACAACAACAAACTTATCAGAAAAGGCTTAATTTCATTGTGTTCTGGCTTAATTTTGTTGTGTTATTTCTGATGTGGCTTAATTTTAGTTGCGTGGCGGCTAAATATTGTTGTGCTGAGGGCGGCTTAATTTCATTGTGCTGTGGCTTTTCTGTTATCTTCAGCCTAAATTTCGTAATGCTGTGGCTTTTCTGTTATGTTGTTGGGTTGTGCACCCATGAGCCACCATATTGCAGCGCGGTTTGCGGTGTTTTCACCACGAGCGCATGAAATTTTAAGACGCCTTGTCATATTTAAAAGAACTTTTGCTGTTTAAAACACGTCTCGAGACACCTGCGTTCTGCTCTATTTGTTGCGCAAGGACGCGTTCGATGTGAACGACCCCTTCTGACCAGAAAAAAACAAAAACGCTTGAACTTTAATACTTCTATGTTTGAAAGAGACGTAAAAGTCTTGACATCGAGCTCACAACTGCTTGAACTAACAATAAACACAGATGCATAAACTCTGTTATGCAAACCTGTTATAAATGTAATAATATGATGTCACAGTATTTTGTTATTATTACTCAAATACACGCCATAAGCAGGAGAAGCATTTGCATCAAACTAAGCAAATATCCGTTATTGCAAGGCGGATTTCTACCATGATCAGTTAAACGCTACTGTTGCATAAATTGCATAAAACTACTTTGCGAGGGGCACTTGTGAATACACCGTTTCGGTTTATTCCTGTTAAATTAAACAAACGTAAAAAAAAAAAAAAAAAAAAAAAAAAAAAAAAAACACACACACACACACACACACACACACACACACACTAGGCTACATGCACAGCTAGTGCACTGGTTGGGTTAAGAAAATAAACATACCCTGATGCTGGGATAGCAATGTCTCTTCCACCTGCACACCGACGCTGCAAACCATCTTGTCAGTTAAATTAGTCAATGCACTTTCCATATGAGCCCTGATGTCAGGTACAGATAGCACATTTTCTTTGATCCTAGGATCTCTGTTGACTGTGCAGCCATGGGACTCCTGTGAGCGTCCTTCGAAAACTTTCGTTATCTCCACGACGGCTACCTTCAGTAACACCTCCAAAACCGCAGCCACCTCTGCTTGAAATCTAGACACTGACTCTGACATTCTGCTGGCGGTGTGAACATGCACAATATTAATTACAAATCGTAAACATATGGATCAGACGGGCAGTCGTTTATAGTCATAGCCACATGGCTAAGATGGAAGTGAAGGGCGTGTCTGCTGACATTCCACGATGACGTATGCACGTACTACACTGGCTGGCGCCAAATCCAGACGTCGCTCCAGGTTGTAGTCCTAAAACCATTTTCTAGAGAAGGGAAATTTCCTATGGGTTTTTACAATGGTTGTGTTGGATTTATGTGTAGAATCAGTTCTGTGGTTAAAATTATTCGAAGAGACTTTCACGTTTTGTTATACAACATTAATTAAACAGTCATTCCTCAAATGTAATTTTGAAGCTGCTGTGCTTTTTTTTTTTTTTTTTTTTTAATATTGCTCATAAGTTCCTTATTAAGGTCTACATCTACCACAAGCAAAAAAAAAAAAAAAAAAAAATACATGTGCCTTATGAAATGGACAACCGTTGTAGTCTTTATATAGCAACTTGTTAGCAAGATACTTTTTTTAAAAAAAGCACAGTATCTTCAAAATTCACGTTTGAGGTATGACTGTGTGTAATTTATGTTGTAGAACAAAACGTGAAAGTCTCTTTAAGTAGCTTTTACCACAGACCTGATTTTACTCATAAATTCAAAACTACCATAGGAAATAGAGTGCAACAATGCCCACCCACTTTTTCAGCCATCTGGGTTCTGGAAGTAACCCCATTCATTTCTTCCATAGACTTTTCATAAAGTCCTTCATAAAAGAGTTCTAAGCCACGAACCAGACCATCCAGCTCTGAAGTGTATCTCAACATTACAAACTTTGTTATGAAACAAAAAAATATTTGAAAATCGGACGAAAAGACAAAGGTACAAGACTGTGTACTTACCGTCTTTCATGAGGGCTCGAACTACAATCCCATAAAGCATTGCGAATGAGGAATTCGAATATGAAATGAAGGAACTATATATAAAACTGTTGATTTTAGGTTGTTGATTATAAGTATAGAAATGATATTTTACGTTTGTTGGGAAATATTCCAATATATACAAACATATAAGTTGGAGGGTGAAGGGAGACTGATCATTTGCGTTATTCACAGTGCATCATGGTAGCTGGCGGGCCATGCTTGTCCATGCTTGTTTGGCGGGCTTTCCTGGCTGCAACTGAAGCATATGGCTTCAACATAAGCATATACCTTCAATGAACAACTTCAAATCTCACTAGGTCTGTCTTTAAAGGTTTGTAAGTTATTGTTAAAAATCAATTAATCTATGGAATTTTCTGGGGGGATTTTTACTTCCAGACTGTTGCAGTCTATTGCTGAGGGAACCCACAGCGAATCAGCCTTCCGGGTGACCTACAAATTGACACCAGGGCTAATCATTTGGTTTTTTGTGGTGTAGCGGTCAAATATGACCATTTCGCCTTGTTTTTGTCTATAAAATGGCATCCTTAGTCTAATTAGCATGAGTCTTTGTTCCTTTTAGACTAACCATTTCATACTGTTTTACTTAAACATAAGCTTACAGAGTGTATTTAGTCTACGAAGTACCCCTTGTCCTGTCTATATTTGCACTGCACTTGCTGGAATAAAAATAAACCAAACTTGAATAAAACTTGATTTAATCTGAACATGCCAATAGCCTATAACTACTCTTTTTATTACTAGCCAATTAGCCAATTTTAAATTATTTTGTAACATGCAGAGCTGGGTGATCATAGCAGTAAAATACACTAATGAGGCAGAATTCAGATAAAATTACAGACACAAAATTCTGATTAATATCTTCAGATACAATAGTATCCCTTTGTGAGCACAGGAGACAACATAAAACATTCTATCTTTTCAAAGGAACATTTGTATCCTCGCATAAAACCATATTGTATATTTAAGAGAATGCAGTGCCCCATTCAGACGATGTATATTCCATATTTGAATTGAATCTAAAGAAATCAATACTGAAATCTACCACCAACCCTGGAACCAGGAACAGCAGATGAATAATCTCCCTTGAGGGACTGCTGTGTCTTCATGTGTTATTACTGTTTTAAAAAAACAATGATGCAATTATATGGCACAACTGCAGGGATTTTTCCTAAGCGTTGCATGAATATTTTAGCCACTCAAATCAATGTTAGTGCTCCGAAATCAATGTTTTACTTACAAATAATGTGTCTCTTCAGGGACATATACTTTCAAAATGAAATTAATAACTTGTGATTTTAACCTGGAATAAAATGAGTAACAACTTTAAATGTTAGTGTATGGGTAATTGCTTTGTAATTAGAAAGAATTGTGAATCAAATTAAACAAAATGTAAAAATTTAAATTGGTTTAAAAACTTGTACCTTACCTTGGTAAGATATGACAGTCTAGATAATCTTTCAACATACATGGCTCTGGCTTTTACTGAAGTGAAGATAACAAATTTCATAAATGCCAAAAAGAAATGCATATCTTTTGATAAAACTAGGAAAGTTTGTTAAAAGGTGTAAAATACAGAAGGTGCCAATATTTTATATTGCATTTATGTTGCTGTATGTATTAAGCTAATTAATTTTTGAGAAGGAAAGTGTAGCGGTAGTTGTTTTATCAACTAGTTATCTAGTTGTTGTGATTAAAGGTTTTAATGACAAGTACCTTTCAAAGTACCTTTGAAAGAAGTACTGCCTGTTTTATGATTGTAGCGTAATTTTCAGTAGACCTACAACTACTCCCCCTCTTAATAAAGATAAAGGACAACTGCATAATTAATATATGTTACTATTCCACTAAAACTGCAGTCTATCAAACTATAAAACCAAAACTCTCACAATTATTTTTGTCATGCATTTTAAAATAAAACTGTTATTTACACCACTTAATTCCAATCAGTTTTATTATTTTAAGACTTAAGAGTAAAACCAAGTTGTCTTTTGTATTTAAAAAAAATAAAATATACTTGTATTTATTTTAAGTAGAAAACGTTTGTGATTTACTGCAATTTTTAGACACAAATGGAAGGTTGGACAATCCTTTTTCCATCTAAAGTCACATAAGGTCACATCCCATCTTAACAAAGGAAGAAGGTATGACTAATGACCTTAAGGAAAGGCCTGCTTAGCACCTTTAGGTCCTATCACTGTGGGACAAACAATCTATCTACATACAAATAAACATTCAGACAAAAACAAATTTAACAGATGGAGTTACACTTAAAATAATCTTGGCGCTCCCTCTGACAGTCTTACATATTTTTGATTGCATATTTTGAAAGCCAGGCCCTTTTCCAGATGTATTAGTGCTGCCATTTACAGTATGTCCATAGCAACAATTTGATGGAAATGAACTCATAGCAATACACATCTATTGCTATAGGTAATGGTAATATTTTTCAACATTTGGAAGTGAATATTTTATCTGAAGTTCTCAGAGAGTGTCGTCTTTGAGTATAATATTGAGGGTTATGGGTGTGAGAATGATGCCAGGTGGGAGCACATTCCTAGTGAATACAGATGTCTGTAACAAGGTGACAGTTAAATTATAATGACATTTTTAAACTTGTAATTTCTGACAACATGTAACAGTTGTCGGAAAGGAATTTTGATAACGCTGATGATTCAGACAGAGGCAATTGCAAATAGACTTTAGACCAGATTTGGACAATACATAGTAACATGTAAGATGGTAAGAGTTTAATCATCGTCGTCATCATCGTCGTTGTCATCGTCGTCGTCATCGTTCGTCGTCGTCATCGTCGTCGTCGTCATCATCATCATCATCGTCGTCGTCATCATCATCGTCGTCGTCGTCATCGTCATCATCGTCGTCATCGTCATCATCGTCATCCTCATCGTCGTCCTCATCGTCGTCGTCGTCATCGTCCTCGTCGTCGTCATCATCGTCATCATCGTCGTCGTCATCATCGTCATCGTCGTCATCATCTTCGTTATCAGGGTCAATCTTGTTCTCTAGCACATCCTCCAGCCAATCCTCAAGCTCTTTTGCTGTTGGCATGTCATCATCATCATCCATATCCAACCAGACACTCTCAGCCTGCAGAAGACACGTCGACACAGTTGTGATATCTCAAAAGGCAATCCTCAACATTAACAAAATCCTACTGTGGTGAACAACAGACCAGTATCCCTGAGAAACTCACATCATCAACCTCCACTACGCCAATCTGAGGTGAGGACAGGTCAATGTCGAAGGTCTTCTCCCAGTAGGGGACAAGCTGCAGGTCACAGAGATATTCTAATCACTGTTTGTGCACTGGTCATTGTTGTCAACAGATTAAATATACATTTTCACAGCAATGATTATCTGGTATATCAAATAATGATTCATTTCTTTATTACAGTAAAAGCCATAGGGTTACCAGGGGGAAGTCATCGGGGTCAATCCAGATGATGCTCAGGTCGGGATTGTCCGTGTTATCCTCTGCCACCTCCTTCACAATTTCAAGGAATTCAAAGCCATCTGAAAGAAGCCGAAGAAAATATCAGACACATTGACCCCATTTCCACCTGGTGTTAAAATGAGTCTCGGGTGATCCAAACACATGTGGTCAGGTGAGACACATCACTGTTTACACCTAGTTGCTCAAATGCGTCTCCTGTGACCACTTGTGATTGGATTTGGAAGGGTGGGACTCTGTTTCATGATGACATACATCAATCACTATGTCTGTGTGTTACTGCATGATAAACCGTAAATAACGAACAAAGTAAAAAAAGACGGTGTGCTGTTTTCTCCCAGATGCATCTTAAATTTAATCTAAGCAAAAAGGCAGAATTTTGTGCAGAACTGTCTGTTATTTTATTGGAATAGTTGTATTAACCTGGGCAGCAGATGTTCGTGCTTCTCATAAGTGTCCCTGCATGTAGATATCAGACACACTGAAGAAGACCTGTGAAGTTCTCATGTTTTTGTTTGTATCCACTTTTTAAATTTTCCGATTGGACAGTTATTTCCTTTTAAAGCCACTCGTAACCGGCAAAGTTTAAACTCCTGTTTTAGCGCAGCGGTTGTTTGACATGTGAGAGGTGGCACATTGCTGCTGCCAGGACGCATACAGGACGGATTGGCCATAGTATACTTAGTATACCACATTGCTGATCACTGCACACACAGTATGCGTGATGTAAATTTAGTCATAATCCAGTCCGCGCGGCCTAATTGGGCGCCGGCCAGATTTGTGAAATCAGCGATGATTTAGAGTTATAAAGTACTTAAAGGTTGATCTTTTTCACAACAAAAGTGATCGTATCACTTTAGAAGACATTCATTTAACCGCTGGAGTTGTATCGATGACATTTATGCTGACTGACTGATTTTTGGAGCTTCAAAAATCAGATCACCATCCACTTGCATTTTAAGGACCTACTGAGCTAAAGGCCCAGGTATACTTTGTTTTTGCGCCAAGTATACTTTGGCCTTAAGACCCCGTTTATACCTGGTATTAAGATGCGTTTCAGCCAGGGGCGTAACTAGAGGGAGGGCAGGGTGGGCAGCCGCCCTAGGGCCCGGGGTGAGAGGGGGCTCACAACGGTCGACCAAAAGAAACCATAAAAATGACCGTGGGCCCAAGGAGTGATGAAAAACAACCAAGGCCCCCCAAGGAGGGGACCCGACAGTTTCTTTGCACTGGGGCCCACAAGATCCAAGTTATGCCACTGGTTTCAGGTGATCTGATCACATGTGGTCAGCGCTAATTACAGGCCTATACAGGGTCTAAAACGTTTTGTGATTGGATCACAAAAATCACATACGAATGTGATCAAAAACACATCCACATCCATATCCACATCTCATTTAAGGTGTAAATGCTAATCCATCCTGATTGTGTTCCAGACAACAGTGAAACACCACCTCTCACCTGTCAATCAACCACTGTGCTAAAACAAGAGTTTAAACTTTGCTGGTTCACTGAGTTGGTGGAGTGGCGGATGTTGAGAAACGGATCGATTATCTGGAGTCATCGGAGAGCGAATTAGCTGCTAACCCACTAGCGACCAAGGCGGACTTGGAACGCGTTTGGAAAAAGTTGGAAGACCTTGAGAATCATAAGTGGTGAAACAATGTCAGAATTGTTGGAATTCCTGAGCAAGCAGAGGTTCAGAATATGGTGGAATTTCTGGATGGGCTCTTTCCGAGTCTGCTCGACATAACAGCCCATAAGCTGGAAATCGAGTGAGCTCACAGGGTTCTGGCTCGGCGATCCACTGAGGGAGACAGGCCCCAATCAATTCTGGCCAAATTTCTGAGATCATCTGATAAAGATCTTGTGTTACGTGAGGCAAGGAGTAAAGGAAGGCTTTCTTGGAAGAACCACAACATTTTCTTGTTCCCAGACTTTACGAAAGAGAGAAATGTGATCAATTCAAGGAATGCAAGAAACTCTTACATCAACGGAAGGTTGCTTTTGCACTGATGTTCCTGGCCAAATTGAGAATAAATGCTAAGAATGGCTGCAAAGTATTTACTTGTCCCCAACAAGCATTGTTCTACATAAAGTCAATGGAATGAGTAAGTCATTGTGTGATTCTCATGTTGCAGCTTAGTGGGCCTGACTCACTGAACATTCACTTGACCGTCCGAGGAAACTGGGCACCTTTTTTGTTTCTTTTTGTGCTGGTTCCGCCTAGTGGCTGGAGTTTGTTTTGTGTAGTAACACTCCTTCAAGAAACTCTTGCATCGATGGAGGGTCGCTTTTGCACTGATGTTCCCGGCCAGGTTGAAAATAGATGCTAAGGGTGGCCGCAAAGTATTTACATGTTCCCAACAAGCATTGTCCTTCATAAAGTCAATGGAATGAGTAAGTCTTTGTGTGGTGCTAGCGTGGCAACTAAGTGGACCTGACTCACTGAACATTCACTTGACCGTCCGATAAAACTGGGTGCTTTTTTTATTTCTTTTTGTGCTGGTTCCGCCTAGTGGCTGTTGGGGAGTTTTTTTGTTGTTGTTGTGTGTAGTAACACTCCTTTGGGACAGTGTTGTGGATGAATCTGCACATTCTTTGTGCTTATGCCTCCTGTTGGCTGAAGTTTGTTTTGTGGAGTATTTTTTGCAGGACATTAGAGGGATTAGGTCATCTGCTGCACTCATGTAACAGTCGGCTCACTGAACATTCGTTTGACTGCCCGAGGAAACTGAACGGCTTTTTTTTTTTTTTTTTTTTTGTGCTGGTTCCGCTAACGGCTGAAGCTTGTTTTGTGGAGGAACACACCTTCGGGACAGTTATGTGGATGAATCTACAAGTTTTTTTGTGTTTATTCTGCCTATTGGCTGTAGTTTGTTTAATAGATTTTCTTCTTTTATGTAATTCTGTCTTCATCTAAATTTGTATAGAAACACTGACAGCAAAGTTGTCGTGGGGGCTCACGTAGGTGTACATGGACTGTTTGAGTTTAGAGAGATGGACGCCAGTTGGCGCTGTCGTGTGCAGGGTTAATGCACACGTTTTTCATTTTTCTGTTTGTTTGATTCTGGGGGAAGTTCGGCGTTTGATTGTTGCACTAATGTTGAAATGTGGTCTTAATAATTTTGTTTTTGACACACAATCTATTTTTTCTAATATGTCAAAATGTCAAATGTTAATATGAGTGGATTGTCTCTCTCTCCACATGGAATGTGAATGGGTTGGTGCATCCCATAAAATGAAGGAAGGTTATTTCTTTTCTTAAACAAAAGAAATATGATATAGTGTTTCTTCAAGAAACGTATCTTTCCCCTCAGAAAGTTTGGGAAGATATGAGGTGGGCATGTTTTCTTTAGTGCTGGCTCAAGTAAGAGCAGGGGAGTCATTACGTTGATAAGTAAACATCTACATTTCAAATGTCTCAAACAGAGTAAAGCTAAATTAGGAAGAGTCATTATTGTTTTAGCAGAAATTCAGGGCAAAGGTTGATTTTGGCTAATATTTACGCACCTAATGCCGACGATCAGGGCTTTTTTATAGATCTTGAAGGGATGTTGCAAGCCACTGGCACCCCTCATAATATAATATTGTGAGGAGACTAATCTATTGATGGACTCAGTCCTTGATCATAGTGAAGAAAAAGCGTGTAAGCCCCCTAGAGCATCATTGTCGCTTCACAGGATGTGTAAAAATCTTGGTCTTACAGATATTTGGAGACTTTTGAACCCATCAAGTAGGGACTATACATTCTTTTCATCAGTCCATAAGATTTATTCTGGAATAGATTTTTTTTTATTATATCTAAATCCCTCATTTCATCTGTTGTTGACTGCTCAATTGGAAATATCTTAGTCTCAGATCATGCCCTGGTGAGTTTAGAGGTATTGCCACATTCGGAGAAAAATAAATCATATAGTTGGCGCTTTTATGTATCCCTTTTGCAAAATCCTGAATTCCAACAAATGTTAAAGGCTGAAATCAATCCTCTGTGGGCGTGGCTTGGGAGGCACTAAAGGCGGTTCTTAGGGGTCGGATCGTTAAGTATGCCTCTTTCATCAAAAAATCCAAAGCACGAGAACTTGTGGAGTTGGAAGGGAATATTAAAAGTGCAGAGGCAGAGCTGAAGCGCAGAATGTCGTCTGATGGCCTCAGAGAATTGACCCGATTGAAATATAGATATAATACTATTTTGTCACGTAAGGTGGAGTTTTGGCTATTCAGGGCAAGACAGTCATACTTTGAGTTAGGGGACAAAGCAGGGAAGCTTTTGGCTAGATATATAAACAGAGAGAGTCTTTTTCTACCATTCCCTCAGTGAAATCTGCTGGTGGTGAAATGCTTTTAAAGAATTCTATATTGATCTCTATAGTTCCACATCTTCGTCTACTGATGAAGATATTAGAAACTTTGTGGAACCATTAGAACTCCCTAAACTGACGACTGAGCAAAAAAATTCTCTTGATTCTGAGATAACCATGGAGGAGCTTGGCGAGGTAATTAAGGCCTTGCCGGGGCCAGATGGCTTTGCCGCTGACTTTATTTAGATCTTATGCTACAGAATTGGCTCCACATTTGCTAGAAGTTTATACGGAATCATTAAAGAATGGAAAGATTCAGCCAACCATGACTTAAGCCCGGATCAGTCTGATTCTTAAAAAGGACAAAGATCCAAGCGAGTGTAAGAGTTATCGTCCAATTTCCCTGATCCAGCTAGATGTTAAAATATTGTAAAAAAAAATTTGGCAAATTGATTAAGTAAAGTTATGACAACTCATATATATATATATATATATATATATATATATATATATATATATATATATATATATCAGGTGGGGTTTATTCAGGGATGCAGCTCTTCTCATAACATTGGGCGTTTCATCAATATCATGTGGTCAGTGGCAAATGATCAGACTCTGGTCGCTGTCATCTCACTTGATGCCGAAAAGGTGTTTGATATGGTAGAATGGGATAATCTTTTTAAGATTTTGGAAATGTATAGGTTTGGGAGTACATTTATTGGATGGATTAAGTTACTTTATAGACAAACAAATGGATTAATTTAAGATTATTTTACTCTGGATAGGGGCACCTGGCAGGGTTGCCCTCTTTCCCCATTATTGTTCTGTCTTGCCCTGGAATCATTAACAGCCACGATAAGAAAGGAGGATGATTTTCCAGGGGTGATGGCATGAGGTGTGGCGCATAAGCTTCTGCTTTACACAGATGATATTTTATTATTCATCTCCGACCATTCTAGATCTATGGCTTGCCTCCACAGAATTATTAATTCCTTTTCTAAGTTCTCAGGATACAGAGTCAGTTGGTCTAAATCCGAAGCTTTGGCTCTGACAGCATACTGCCCAGTAACGACTTTTCAGCCGGGTGCCTTCCAGTGGCCCAAACAGGGCATTAAGTTTTTGGGCATTTTATTCCCAGCAAATTTTTCAGATTTAATTAATTTTGACCCCTTAATAAAAAGGTTTTCGAGCAATGTGGGCAGGTGGGCTTCATTACATTTATCTATGATTGGGATGTTATTAAAATGAATTGTTTTCCAAATTGTAACTACCTGCTACAATCTCTCCCTGTAGATGTACCCCTCTCTTATTTCAAGCAATTTGATATCATAGTGAAGTCATTCATTTGTAATGGTAAGTGTCCCAGATTACATTTCAATAAGTTACATAGGCTGATTGACAAAGGTGGGCTAGGCCTACCCAAGATTTTGTTTTATTATTATGCATTCGGTCTCAGACATTTGGCTCATTGGTCGCTTCCACCTGAGGTTGCCCCTCCCTGGTTTTGTATTGAACAGGAAGTTCTTGCCCCTATTTCACCATTTCAAAGCCTTTCTATCAAACTAATCGGAGCAGTTAAGTTACACCCCATTATCTCGCATTTGCACTCGGTATGGACAAAAGTGTCTAGAGTGTTTAATTCAGACATTTATTTAAATGTTGCCTCGAGCATATGGCAGAACCCAAAATTATGTATTAATAAGTCCCCTTTCTGCTGGTCAGAGTGGATTGTGAGGGAGGTTAATATGCTCGGTGACCTATATGAGAGTGGAGTGTTGAGATCTTTTGAAAATTTGGTTCGACATTTTGGGATTCCCAGATCTCAGTTTTATAGGTATTTACAGCTGCACCACCTGCTCTGTACTATTTTAGGGGGTAATATACACCCCCCCTAAAGCGGATACTCTGGGAATGGTGATTACTGCTTTTGGAAAAGGTCATGAGGCATCAATGTATTACTCCCTGCTAATTCAGAGTCTGGGGGATGGAGCTTTAACTTCTATCAAGAGTTTGGTATTGGAGGAGGGAGTGTGGGCTAGGATTATAAAAACATTTTTGTCTGCATCTAGAGATGCAAGGGTGCACCTTATGCAATTCAAGATTTTACATAGATTTTATTGGACCCCCTCTAGATTGTATAGGCTTGGTCTTAAAGATACACCCACATGCTGGCAATGCCAATCGGAGGATGGAGACATGGCCCATGTTTTTTGGTGGTGTGTTGAGATCCAGGAATTCTGGTTGAGGGTTCAGAGTATTGTGTGTGACGTGTTGGGCACTCAGGTTTCGTTTTGCCCCAGACTCTGTGTTTTGGGCGATGGGGCGGTCATCGATGTGGGGAATAGTCACATAGAGAGTTAGGTTCTGACCAGTGTGATGATCGCCAGGCAGATTGATTTGAGGGGTTGGAGGTCAGCTGGAGTGCCCCCATTTCGGGAGTGGTGCACAGAGATGGGGAGGAAGGCGGCTTTTGAGGAGTTGTCATTTGGAAGACTGGGTAACTTGGATTTGTTTGTTGGAAAATGGGGCAACTATTTGGAGTTTTTGGAGGGCTCTCGCGGTGGGGCGGTGGAGAGAGTAGTATAGTTTTAAATTTGTATGATTATTATTATTATATATATTATATATTTTTTATTTATTTATTTATTTATTTTGTGTGTGTGTGTGTTTGTTTGCTTTTTTTTGTGTATATACTCATGTGTGACCACAGGGATGTTTGTTTGGGGTCAGGGCGAGGTTGGGGATTGGGAGGGCGAGGGTGGTTGTGGGGTTTAAATGTTGATTCTATGTATATATGATTTGTTTTTCTTTATTTATTGTAAGAATCAATAAAACATTTTAATTACAAAAAAAGCGGATACATACACAAGCACTTCATATCTACATCAGTATGTCTGATATCAATATGCAGGGACACTCATGAGAAGCCTGTTTTTTGTATTTTCTTTGTCTTTCTTTCTGAATTTGTTATGCTGTACAACACTGACGTAGTGATTGATGTATGTCATCATGAAACAGAGACTCTCCCCTCAAAATCTGATCAAAAGTGGTCACAGGAGATGCATTTACGCAACAACGTGTAAACAGCGATGTGTCTCGCCTGACCACATGTGATCGGATCACCCAAAATGCATCTTAACATCACTTGTCTAACATCACAAGGGGTCTGAGAGTGGCCTTGATCTATGAATGCTAAAAAACAAATCCGTTTATTCAATGTCCAGTCCATTCAAATCCATACCTGGGTCATCCTCCTCAGCGAAAGCAATTATATGCTCGCCATCCAAAGCATCCTCCTGTCATAAGATCATGGTTACATACACAAAGGGTAAAATCTTTTTTACTCTGTTGTTAGTAAGAAAAAAAGAGCACATACTTCAACAAATCATGAGATCATATATTGGAATAGTATGAAGGCATTTTAGTGACATGTTTAAAAACAATATCTAAGATTTCGAGAATAAAGTCATAATATTTTAAGAATAAAGTCATAGTATTACGAGAATAAATTCGAAATTTTTTGAGAATAATCTCATAACATGCCTTTCACGAGAATAAAATCATAATTGTTAAAGAATAAAGTTGTAGCATTATGATTTGAAGTTGTAATATTTTGAGAATTAAGTCAAAATTATTACAATAAAGTCATAGCATTATAAGACTGAGGTCATAATATTTTGAGAAGAAAGTCAAAATTAGAAGAATAAAGATGTAGCATTATGAGAATAAAGCAGTATATTGTGAGAATAAAGTAGAAATATTTAGAGAAAAAAAATCAATGTTAAACAGAGCCCCCTAGGGTAAGATGCTGCCCCCCTAGGGAGTTGGTGCCCTATATGCAGACTGCGTAATATGCGTATAGGGAGCAGCAGTACTGGTTGTTGTCCACCACATCACTTTGATGTTACTTTCCTTATGACTTATTCTCAAAATATTATAATATTATTCTCATAATTCTACAACTTTATTCTCATAATTTTGATTTTATTCTCAAACTATTAAGATTCTTTTCTCAAAATCGGAGTTTTTTTTTTACAAGGCACTAAATCACCATCTTAGAATAGAGTGTAATTTCCGCACCAATAGTGGCCCTAAATGGAAGTGCAGTTTTTATGAGTAGCCCGACTGGGCCAGCATCATTGGCTCAATGTCGTGAGCTTGAATTAGGGCTTCCCGTCTGTATAATGGAAGATTAGGGGAGTTTTTCAAACTTGTTATAATTTTTTTTACATTTTTTTTTTTTTAATGGTAATTCTGTTTGGTGCTACTAGCGGTGCACAAATTACACACTTCACCTTTTGCTAAGAATATAATATACTGTAGATTAGTTTATCAAAATATGGATTGCTAACAGATCACCTTATAAATATACTAGATTTAAAGAATACAAATAGAATGTTTAAGGAATATCAATACAGTACTGCTTTGCAAGCACTGTTAAATTGCTAAAAAAAAAAAAAAAAGAGAAAATATGTTGATTCACTGACAGCATGTGATTTGCAGTAGATCACCTTACCCAGATCTCATACATGTTGTGTGGCTGCATTTTCCTCAGTGTTGGCCTGTGGAGAAGCTTTCATCAATATACAATCTTGAGTTTATTTATCATTTTAAAGCATTTTTCACATCAGTTAACACACCTTTCATTGTCCTCAATGAATTCAACAAGTTCTTCCTCGGTGTAGGGTTTACCAGGGATGACAATGGGATCATCCATGAAGGGCTCATAGAAGTCCACCTCATTCAACTTTAAGTCTAGACTCTTAGCAACCTGCAAATAGGGGTAAGATTTGGTTTTAGAGTGCATGATTTTGATCAGTAGGAGAAAGAGCACTGAATAGTTATATCCAACTTTAGGGTTTACAACTTCAGGGAAAACTGACCTGTGTAAAAAAAAATAAAAAAATAAAAAATGTGCATGTATAAATTTAAAGGGATAGTTTATCGGTTCACCCTTTCACAACTTTTCTTATGCTGAACACAAACAGAAATTTTTTAATGAATGTCCCATATCCATCTATTCCATACAATGGCAGTTTATAGTGACTCACTTCAATGCTTTAAGGAATATTCCGGGTTCAGTATAAATTAAGCTCAATCAAAAGCATTTGTGGCATAATGTTGATTACCACAAAAAATAATTTTGACTTGTCTCTCCTTTTATTAAAAAAACAAAAAGCACAAATCTGGGTTACAGTGAGGCACTTTCAATGGAATGAATGGGTCCAATCTGTAAACATTAAAATACTCACTGTTTCAAATGTATAGACACAAGACATAAACAATATGAGTGTTAACATGGTTTTAGTGTGATAAAATCGCTTACTAACCTTTTCTGTGTAAAGTTATATCCAATTTTACAACTTTGTTGCCATGACGACGTAAAACAATACGATACAATAAACCCTAAAACCCTCAAATTGACCATTTAAACAACTGTAAAGCTCAAATAATACACGTTTGAACAGAAGAATTAATGTAAGTAATTTTATAACATTATAGGCTTCACATTTCTGCCTTTAAACCCTCCAAAAATTGGCCCCATTTACTTCTAATGTAAGTGCGTCACTATGACCTTGATTTTTCTTTTTTTTTTTTTAAAGAAATAGAGAGACAAGTACAATGGCCAATGTGTCTAACTAGGTTCCTATTGTTTATACACAGATTTGCATTAATTAAGACATTATACCTTTGGACTAAAGGTGGCAAAGAACTTGATGTGTGGATGGAACTCCTCTGCTGCGTCCTCAAAAGCATGATAGTCTAAAATCACAAGACCACCAGTTAATTACTTAAACTATTTACCTAGTCACTTACATTTTGACTTCTTTAAGTTATATGGGAGAATGACTGATTGTGGGGGCCATCTGGATACGTACGGTCAGATTTCGCATTCTTGAAGAAGCCCACCAGCTTGATATCCTCCTCAATATTATGGAAACCTCTCAACTCACGCACATTATCAATGATCTCAACTGGATCCTCAATGACCTGGGAAAAGAGCCAAACAGAGAAAGGGGAATTGACAGTAAGACAGATTGCTGACACTGCAGACCAAGTGTGAATGTACAAGAATGAGAAAAAGTGCAGGAAGTGAATTAAAGATGTGAGAAAAAACTAAAAATGTAATTGATTAATCATTAGATGGAAGAAGATCAAATAATCCAGAACAAGTACCAGGTTTAAATTAGCACTCATTTTTCACCCACATCATAGAGGAACTCCACCAGTGTGTCCGCAGCAAGCTCTCCATCGTACTCAATGACCTCATCCTCAATGAAGACATAGATACTGTCAGCCTCCTCCAGACCTGAAGAGAACAGAGATTAAATTAACCTATGAGAACCTTTAAATATTTATAGGTATGTATGAAAATGTCCACCAGAGGTCATGGTTGTTCTTGTACTGATTTTCTTAGACAAGTAAGGTAACCAAAGGCCACAGAGTATTTAAAGGTGCAGTATGTAAGATTCAGAAACCCTTGTTATTAATGACACCTGTGGCTGTTAAGTGAACTGCAGCCAGCTACCTGTTGCTCGTGCTCACGCACACACTCCATAGGGACGCAAGCGAACATCGACCAAAACAATGACGTAACGTACAAAGAGACTGAACGTGATTCACCGACATCATGCTGACAGATGAGGTAGCATAATTAAAATTACACAGTTATGATTGTTTTACTACAAACTTTGAGACTGCATATTATATTTGACTCTCCAGTGCTGGAACAGGGCTAAAACAAAGTGTGGATATAGGTCTGACTATGTAAGACTGTAGTTTTAAGTAATCACTTTTCTTTGCATGATACATTGACTGGATTTATACAATAGCCTATGTCGGCGTTAGCTAGCTAGCCAGCTTTATCAATAGCTGTTAGCTAAATTTGGTGGATGATGACAGTAGCGGTGAATACAATAGACTATACATTATAAATATGTTGACACAATTCAGTTTTGATGTGATTCCATCACAACTGTCATTTTGATATATCGATGGGCTTTTGTTTTATAATAATAGATTGTATATATTTTCTGTATAACCAAGTTACGTTACACTAATGAATGGGTCTTTCTGCATTATCTTGAACATTGTCTAGCATTCATTTCATGTGTTATTGTAGTTTACCTTGCGGAATAATTACAGATTAACATTGACATTAACCTGACTTTTAGTATAAAGAGAAGATCATTGAAATTATTTGAAAGTTACGAAGCAAGGTAGCTTGCAATTCGTCAGCGTTAGCAGGCAAGATCAAGTTAGCTAAAATTACACAGATCAATCCTTATGGCACTATATTTCACATGCTTTGCAGTTATGTAAGCTTACCTTTCCAATAAGAAGAATGCCAATTCAGGGTTGGTTTTGATCATCAAAACCGAACGGAGGTCCCTCCAGGAATCAAATGCCCTGCCGATGTTCACTCTAGTTTTCGCTTGACCATGATCACGTTCTCGCTTAGCCAGATGGGATTCAGTAGATAAATGTTTTTTTTTTTTTTTTTGGCTTACTCGGAGTTTGTGTAGGAGTCGGTGTTGTGCTGGAAGCTGACCGTTTGCTGGATTCCATCTCTAAGATAACGTTACCTAGTGTTGCAGTTTGTTGTTGCTGTTGAATAGTGGAAGAGAAGCTACTGTCTGAGGCAAAGCTCTCGGGAGTGCACATAAACGTCACATCCTTTGGATTTTCCCGGCAAAAGCGACCCGCTCCCTTCGCATGAAAATCAGTCTACAGGCTTTAATAGGCAACCTAAGAAGTCCGGGAAGGATTAATTTTTTAAGTTGCGTTACAAGCCGTTCACACATTGGCAAAAAAGGCGAATATTACATGAAAAATGTTACATATTGCACCTTTAAAAACAGTATATTTCCATAGTGAAAAGATTGTGTAATATACAGTACATCAGTGGTTCTCGTTAGGTTTTTCTTCAGGACACAGATATTACATCAAGGTGTGACACAACTTTGTACCAAAATGGATGTGTACAGTACTAAAGTAAACAAAAAAGTGTGTACAACTAAAAACAGAAATCTATTATTACTCAAATTTATTAAACCAATCACTTTGTGGTCAGCACAAACCATGTTTATCCTTTGAACATGTAGGTGAACCCACATTTAATGTTATCTGGATTGTATCTTCTTTTACATTGCATAGTTTTGTTCATGGTTTTCGAGGATGAGGCTAAGTTATGCAGTTGGCATCCACCATTTTTGACTAGCTTACCAAGTGACAGATAATTTGTGTCGAAATACAGCAGAGTTTGTTTGAATGCATAGCCTTTGACAGCAACAAAATGATATGGGAACACTTTTCTCCACCCTTTTAAAAGTTAAAGGAATTGTTCACCTATGCCATCCCAGATGTGTATGACTTTCTTCAGCTTAACACCAACAAAGAATATTTCAGCTAAAAAAATCAAATGTAATTTGTATCTAAATACATTTAAGTTTGGTATCTGTGTATTTTCAAAATACATAGAATACTTTGTGCTAGTCACTTTATTAGGCTGCTGATTTCCCATATCAATTAGTACAGGCGTGCCCCAACCAGAGAGAAAGGCTCCATCTAGCACTGGGTGAGTGAATTTTCTGCGTTCCTGCAAGG
Organism: Myxocyprinus asiaticus; assembly: GCF_019703515.2. Taxonomy (NCBI): domain Eukaryota; kingdom Metazoa; phylum Chordata; class Actinopteri; order Cypriniformes; family Catostomidae; genus Myxocyprinus; species Myxocyprinus asiaticus. Next base: position 40,744,315 of record NC_059348.1, on the reverse strand, counting down.
AAATATGCCGTAAGATAAGGTGAGGATGTGATGGTCGATTCTACTTGTTGCAAAAAACATAATAATTGCTGGCAACTGTTATTTAATTTCCATTACAATATTGAGGTAGCTATATACTTCTCGCCAGCAAATGCAATTTGTGTCAACAGTGAGGAAATCAGATCTAGTCAGCAGCCGGCTAGAGAGCTAGTCTTAACTATTGTTAGCGAGTTCACTAGCTATCATTAGCTAGATTGCTGGCTAACAAGCTAAAAGTGAACATCATTAAGATTTACCTTCAGTTAACATGAAGGAATAAAAAAGCACTGGCAAGGGGAAAATAGTGTTAGCACTAGCAATGGACATTAGCGCTAGCTAGTCAGTCTTGCTAGCAAATTGGTTGTTGGTGTTAAAGGAATATTCCGGGTTCACTACTAGTTAAGCTCAATTGACAGCGTTTTTTGATATAATATTAATTAATTTTGTCCCTCCTTTTCTTTATAAAAGCAAAAATCTAGGTTCTAGTGAGGCACTTACTATGGAAGTGAATGGGGGCCAATTTTCTAATGTTAAAATACTCGTATAGCCACAAGACAAAGGATATGCATGTAAACATGATTTTAGTTTGATAAAACCCACTTAAAGTTATTGCCAATTTTACAACTTTGTTACCATGACGATGTAATTTAAACAAACCCTAAAACCTTAAAATGACTGTAAAAATGACAATTTAAAAATTTTTACAGCTCAAATAATACATGAGTTTTAACATGTATTATTGCAAGTGCTTTTTTTAAATTATAAGCTTCCCCATTCACTTCCATCGTAAATGACTCACTGCGGCCTTGATTTCTGCTTTTTTTTTTAAATAAAAAGAGGGACGAGTCAAACTTAATTATTGTTGGTAATCAACATTATGCCACAAATGCTGTCGATTGAGCTTAAAGTTGCATTCAGTCACTTTTTGTTTTTGCCATCTTGGACTTAGAGTAACATCTAGTGGTGTGGATGCAGCATCACTCAAAATCAATAGTTTTCAGTTACAGATGCCACTGTAGAAACTCACTATTCACAATCAGCCATGATTAATTTAATGGAAGAGTGAAAGTGTACAGTAACAAGACGTTTACTGAGATTAAGTAAGTAGTTTTCAAATGGTCATGTGATTCTAAAATGGCAGCCCCCATTAGGGCGCCCCTGCCCCATGTAAAATAAAACAGCTTTTATAAGGTGATATGACTAGAGTCCTCATCTTATGTGTGCTCTTGATTTTATACATATGTTTCAAAATGACAATTCATTTCTTTAGGAGTAAAACTTTTTTAATGGAGAAAAAAATTACTGAGTGCCTTTCACTTGTATTGAACCTGGAACATTCCTTTTAGTGGTGTCTCACTAGCCGATTTTCCCAATGATTTTCAGGTGTTAGCTTCATTAGCATAAATCACCGGCCAGGCAGAGGGAGACAGAGCGCACATTAGCGTCTCTCAGCGGGAGGTGTTAATCACTTGATTGTCGAGAGTGTTAATGGCTTCAAAGACTGAAAAAACACATCCATTTTGTTTGAAAAAATCATTCTGTCACTGAGGCTGGGTCTTGTGTTCTCGTCAAGTGACCAATGAGCTTCTTCTTTTACTGAAGAACGGACAAGATGTCAAGCTGATGTGAATGTTTCAACGCACTCAGATTCTGTCACCAAGGTTTATCTTGCACTAAAATGAGCCACAACAGTCTCTTTTTATTGGATGTTTTTCTTTACTTATTGAAAGCTGCATGTTGACATGCATTCTACAACAAGCCTCGATTGGATAAATAAACAGTTGCGCACTTTCACAAGGAAAAGTTACTTCATCTTCATGATCACTTCTTTTGTTTTGCGGCAGAAAAGACACAGGAAGAGAGAGAGAGAGAGCTCCGTGACTGTGAGAACAGGTACTTTTCATTGCAGAAATAATGCGAATGCAAATAACGACATATAAAAATAACCACAACTTAAATTTTCCAGTTTTGGTCCATTTTAGTCAACGAAAGCCGACTGAACCAGCATTTGGATGAGAAGCTTATTGCTCTTTGGAATCAACATGTATGTTTGTATGACATATCTAATATGTCATATCTGACAGACTATTAAATGAAAAATGTTTCTGCTGCCCAGATCTTTGCACAACATGACTATAAATGGATAAACATTTTACATTTAATACTTGGGTCTTATATTATTTTATATAACGTAAACATAAGCGTATATAATACCTAATAGTGATACTTCATTGAATGGCCAACTTTACTTGTATTTTGTGTATTTTCAAGATACAAAAAAACTTTTATTTTGATACATAATTTTTTTTTTCACACAGTATTTGGTATTTTATTTTGATACATTTTCATGTATTTGTGCCAATCACTGCTTGAATGCACATACCTAGATTCTTGGCAACAGCACGGTCTTTCTTCTCATCGAGTAGGCCAATTCCGATGTCCTCGTCGTCTAGGTCCTCCAGGACTTGAGCAGCAAGCTGTGTAACACAACATACTGTTTTTAACTTCAGTTTCCTCTTGCGTCTTCAAAGTAGTTAGAGTATTATGTTTGTGTGGACAGTTTGCTTGTAGGCTCATGATCTGGTTGTGTGTGAATCGCATGAATACACTTTGGTGGAAGTACACTGTTGAGATGCATTTCTTGAGCAGTTCCTCTTAATGTGGAAACTCCAAGGTAAGGTGACTTGGTGTTTTGAGCTTATTAGGCCACCAATCAGCAATGATTGAATGCTTCCTGTCAGCACACACATTATGTTTTCATAATCAACCTGAGAGAGATCAGTTTGAAAGGTTTGGTAGTTGAGTGCAAACACAACCAGTTGGAGAAGCACATTTGTTTTCTGCCTGCATGGATATTTCAGGGTATGCTGTACGAACTGTAGTTAGTTTCCTCCACAGTCTTACAACCATAAAAGCCGGTCATCAAGAGCGCTGCCCATGCACTTTCTAAATCAGTGTGAAACTTGACCCATTTGGCAGACAGCTTTCTCCACTAACCGCAGCACTACATGTGAAAGCAGTTGGCATGGAGAACTGGCAGAGTGTCCGGTGTTCCTGTTCAGATAAAGTAACAGGGTGTTGGGGAGGTGACAGGTGCACCCAACCATAAGAATACCCTTACAAAATATCTAGAGTTGCCACAAACTTGCTGCAAATTTGCAACTCATTAATTTTCACATGAAAATGAGCTTTGCAGTAAACTCTTTGTTGTCACCAAAGGTCTGCTTCAGGTTCAACACTATCGGTGAAGAGCTGCAAACTTCTAGCAAACATTTGTGGTAAATAGCAAGTTCATTTTCATGTGAAAAGAGTGCCGATTTGCGGCAAGTTTGCCAGAACTTCTCAGAACAGATTTTTTGGTAAGGACAGATCACCAAGCACTATAATGTAAAATAAATAAGTAAATGCCTTTATATCCCTAGAGATACAACCACTCCTTTTAATTTTTACCAAATTATTTAGTATAGGTATGATTTGAAGTAACTTAATTTCCACTTACAGCTGTTATCTTACTCTCCAATGCTAAACAAAACATCTCCCTTCTAAATCCTAAATTCATTATCTGTTCATTATCTATTGCTTTTTTCATGCTGATGTATGCCACTATCATTCCTTCAAGATTTATCAGAATTTTAAATACATGTTTTATCAGAATGTTAAATACTGTGATAAATACGGCAGAAACATTCCCTTAAATATAGTTAGAAATATTGACGCCTGAATTCTGACGTGTTGTGAGAGATCCCCCCCCCCCCCCCCGTTTATTCAATCGATATAGCTAAAGATCAAATTTTTTCTGTGTTTGAGGTTTATCAAAGGCTTCCTTTTATTTGTTTGAATGTTCTGTTTGTCTGAATTGTGTGTGTGTGTGTGCGTGTGTGTGTGTGCGCGTGCGCAAGTTTCAGGATTATTTCAGGGGTTTCTTATCAACTTGGTGAATAAGTGCTGTGTACTAGCATCTGAAGTGGAATATCTTAGGTTAAACTCAACTAAAAGTTTAAGGCCAGATGGATCTTAGCTACATAAGGTAACCTTCTGGAAACAAAGAGTCAACAAGAAAGGAAATTTGCAATGAAGCAGTGTAAGAGAGTTTTCTTTTGACAAATAGGGATGAAGAAGAAAGGAAAAGAGGTCATTTGATCTAGTATATTACTCATCTTTGCATCCATCCATATCAGAATATTCACATAAAATTTGTCTAGGATTTGACTTTCTTAAAGCCTAAAAAATGCTAACAAAACCCTTAAACCTCTGCCTACAGGAGGGCCCTATATCGCAAAATTGTTTTTCACTTAAAACTTTAAAGTCCCTGTATATATAGGTCAGTCATATGAGGTACCGTTTGGAAGCTTAGAATCTGAACTTTTCAGAGAATATCATCACTTTTGCATTTATGTTACACAAAATAACAAAATAAGGCCTGAAAACATTTGCGTAAAAAATTAGCACCCCCTAGAGGTAATGGGGTAGAAATATTAATTTGAATATAAAAGTCTTTCACATGGCACTCATTCTCAGGAATGTGACTGTACAGTTTATTTTGTTGCCCTAATACCACAGTTTGAAAGATTTTCAAAAGAATCACAAAATGAAATATGATTTCTGTAAGTCATTAAATACATACGTCTCTTATATGCACCAATTATTGCAGCTGTAAGCCCCAAATAGCTAAAAACTTTATATCTGCTTTTACCTTAGGCAGTTGTCTGTGAGCTTGCTTGGCAGAATAACCCGATGTTATATCTTAGATGTCCAGAACAAAATATGCCATCCAGCAGGAAAAGCATGCTAAACAAATCTTCATAACAATATGTTTTCAACTACTGATGATAACATATCGCAAAGATGAGGATCTCAGATTTCTAATGATGCCTAGATTCTAGTCCACTCAGAGGCTGATATATTCAATGAAATGATGAGGATGGTGCATAAACTGAAATTTACACTGAATGTCTATGGACGATCAAATCTGTGAGGGCTAAAATGCATTAGAGCGCCACCTACTTTTCAGATCTGTATATTGTGATGGAATGTAATAAAGTAAAAATACATTTCTAGTACTTGCTGCCATCTAGTGGAACAAAATAAGACTTTTCAAAGTAAGATAGAGTGAACAGAAGCAGAATTACATGCTTGCAAATTGTGACAACAATTTTTATTTTAATTTCTGTTAATAAGATTAGGAACACATACAATATTATTTATGAATAATTGGAGTCTTTTGTTTTTATCTGGGGGGGGGGGGGGGGGTTCTGAAAGAAATGAGACCAATTCTTTGGCATTTAGACCACAGTGTGTATGTGAATAGTGAGCTTTTAAATTTTAGTGTGAAAAAGTGCAGGCAGCAGCCCAAAAATGCATCAGAGTTTAAAAACAACACATCATTAATGTCAAATCTATGATAACAGCCATTTATCATTTAAAACCCTTATATGAAACCTCCTTGAGAAAGTATGTCCAGCCTGGGAGAGTCCAAAAAACATATAAACATATTTTTGTTTTAAAGTACAGTGGGGTTCAAACTGAGTGAAAATGCTTCGAGTGAAATCTTGCATTTTTTATTTTTTTTCATTAAAAATGTAATTATCAGCATAATGATTTGAGGGAAAGATTAACTGAGAAATTAACACCTTTTTTTTTAACACTTTTTCACCATGCTCTTGAGCTGGCATGGACTCCACAAGTTTGTGCAGAAGCAGAGCATCTTGTGGGCTTCAATATAATTTAACTTTGTATACAAAGGAGTTTTGTATGTTTACATAATATCTCAATTTTTTTTTTGTTTTTTTATGCGATCTAGAAATATCATAAATATTTACTTTGTTTTACATTTTTGAAAATTCTAAAACTTTATTTCCAGATTTAAATAACATTTTGAATCCCAGATTTACAATGTGGATGTTTTAAACCCCACTACATAATAGCTTAGGGATAGTTTACCCAAAAATGAACAAATCCATTCCAAATCCATATGACTTCCATTTCACCATTGAACACAAAATGAGATATAGGCAGAATATTAGCTTTAGTCACTATTCACTTTTATTTCATGTTTTTCCATACAACAGAAGAAAGAAAGTCGTACATGTCTGGGATGAGTAAATGATAACAGAATTTTCTTTTTTTGGGTGATCTATGCCAGTAGATTCCTCTAGGGATGCAACTGTGAACCTATAGCCACACCCACCATTACAGCTCCAAAATCTGTGTCAGATTGACATGGGTTTGAAAAAACGAGAGAAGAAAATGAAAATGATAATTAAACAGTAAGTTATCTGCTGAACTTAAGTGCCAAATTAATCAGTTTCACAAGATATTAAACAAATCTGAGAATGGTTTCAAAAATCATGGTTCATTCTGAGGACCAATGATGATTAATTGGCAAACATCAATATTTGTTTTGTTTTGGTTTTTTTTGTTAGGGAATCTAAACATGAAACTAGTTTCGCCATGCTTGGTCATGGAAATGAGAGCATACAAGTGTTTCTATAAGGGCAGAAAGCATACACACGTGGCCTGTGCCACACAAACAGCTATGACAGCAGATGCCTCTATAATTAGCGCTGCTGCACAGATCAACCAGGACTATTTTGGCAAGGTGGTGGTGATTTTCATGTTCCTGCATGGGATCCGCTGACAGGTACAGTACTGTGCCCAGCACACAGTCCTCTAAGCTGACACAGCAGATTTCATGCTAGAACCTCCTGTACTTCCATCTGCCCTGAGAGCAGCTAGCACACAAGCAACCTCATGCTAATAACAAGCGTAGCATTACATCAGCACTGGGCTACTGAGGATTCAGCAGGACTACGTTACCAAGTTACGTTGTGTAACTTGGTAACACAGTCCTGCTGAATCCTCAGTAACCCAGTGCTGATGTAATGCTACGCTTATTTGAAAAAACAAAGAGCCAATTAATTAGTTTGATGCAGTCATCCACATATAATCTGTTAAATACCTTTAATGTTAATGTATAGGTTTATTGACAGTTTTCAGAGTAAGACTCCCTGGTACATTTAAAGAACAAATGTCAACTAAGCTCCCTAACAAATGCCTCTTAATCCAACAGATGTCTGGACCTCACATAATTCTTCACTAGAATAACCTGAAAAATGTGCTTCATGTGGTAAAAACAAAAAGGGGAAAAAAAGTTGTTTTTTCCAAGGCAGAAATATTATTTAACATGACTAAATCAACCTGACTTGTTACACCAACAAAAGTAATTTTTTAAGGGTCGGATCAAGGAGAAATAGATGATTAAGGTAACAATTACAGGTTATCTTTTTTTCTTTCTTTTTTATTTTTATTTTTTTTTTTTACAGTGTTTTTAAAGAAATAGTCAACCCAAAATGACAAATTTTGTCATCATTTACTTACCCTTAATTTTGTTACAAACCTGTATGTACTTCTCTTTTGTCTGTGGAACATAAAAGGAGATATCAGGCATAATGTTCAGTCACCATTCACTTTCATTGTATGGATAAAAGATGCAATGGAAGTAAATGTAAAAGAAAATGTAAAAGTAAACTGCCTAACATCTAATTTTGTGTTCCATGTAGAAAAGAAAGTCACAGGGGTTTGGAACAACATGAGAGTGAATAAATTATGACAGAATTTTCATCTTTGGATGAGCTATGCCTTTCAGAGACTAATTTATTCATAATGAAAATAATCTTTTACTTTATAACTAAGACCAACTTCCAACAATGCACTGTGTATTTAGACTTACAATTGCTCACATTACCTCTGATAATTCCTGAGGAACACTCATAATTCAGTGTCTCTTGTCAAGAAGTTTGAACTGTGATACACACACACAACATTATCAACAATCACTTTTGAATCCAAATGGTGACGGCATGGCTAAATTATGGCATAACATTTTGAACATGGAATTAATTTTGTTTGCAGAGAGTTCTCACTGACTGGTGGAAAATGTTAATTTCTAGAGTTATCTAATGGGCTGGTTTAGGATTGCTTATGGCATTGTGCACATCCGGTGCTGTTTGAAATTGGGGTGGGATTATTAGAAGATCAATTGTTGTCTTCCTGAAGGTTCTTATTCATGGCCAGGGGGTGCATTTAATATGATTGTTTGTAGCTAATCTCTTCCTCTTACACAATGTTTTATAGTGTTACCTATAACTTGCAGGGCTTTCCAATCATATGCCTTCTCCCTCAGGCCCAGCATACTGTTATTAAAGGAACTGTTCACCCAAAAATGAAAATTCTCTCATCATTTACTCACCCTCATGCCATCCCAGATGTGTATGATGCTCTTTCTTCTGCTGAACACAAACAAAGATTTTTAGAAGAATATCTCAGCTCTGTTGGTTCATTCAGTGCAAGTGAATGGTGGCCAGAACAGTAAAACTCCAAAAAGCAAAAGCAGCATAAAAGTAATCCATACGATTCCAGTGGTTTAATCCATGTCTTCAGAAGCGATACGATAGGTGTGGGTGTGAAACAGATCAATGTTTAAGACCTTTTTTTTATTTATTTTTTACTATAAATCTATTTTTAAACAACTCTCCTATGCACCTTTAAGAGAGTTCTTTTTTTTCTCGCCGATTCGCATTCTTTGCACATATCACCACCCACTGGGCTGTTGTGCATACATGATTTATTTATTCTTTTCCTTTTTTCACCTCCTTGCCCAGCAGGTGGCGATACGCACAAAGAATGCAAATTGCTAAAAAACAAGAATAACTCTGTCCTCTCAAAAGCGTTTGTTAAAAAAAAGGACTTAAATATGGATTTAAGTGACCCACACATATCATATTGCTTCTGAAGACATTTAAGCTTCTGAAGGATTAAACCACTGGGGTTGAATGGATTACTTTGATGCTGCCTTTTATGTGCTTTTTGGAACTTCAAAGTTCTAGTCACCTTTCACTTGCATTGAGTGGACCAACTGAGCTGAGATATTTTTCTAAAAATATTTGTGTTCTCCAGAAGAAAGAAAGTCATACACATCTGGGATTTCATGAGGGCGAGTAAATGAGAGAATTTAAATGAATTACATTTTTGGGTGAATTATCCCTTTAATTATCAAGGGCTATCAGCTGACAGCTGGATGATTTACACAGCTGCTTGGTGTTGCAATGGCATGAGACTCATTGCATGTGCTTGGTCTTGAATAAGAAAAGGAATGATATTCCAAATGCATTCTTTTAATCACATATATCATCTTGTTATATTTGTTAGCATTGATTTTGGTACTTGCTTGATAGCCTGTCAACAAATCCAAGTGAAAACCTACTGAGATAAAACTAGAATAAACAAATTCCATTGAAAAATGACCCATCCAAACTCATGCTCATGGTGCAAATATACTACGAGATCCATCAGCACATTTCTGCACATAGATGCCATAGTCCACGGTGTTCTCATGGCTGGTGTTACAGGCTCCACATACCCCTGGCTCTGATGGAGTACTTTTCCTTCTGATCCAAAATAAAGCCTCAATCAAGGCTAAAGAGTAATACTTGTTGTTACTTATTATTGTCTTCTATCGGGGTTGAATGATCTAAGATTTTTAGGCTGCAGAAAAAAAATAAAAACATATGAGCACCACTATCATATGCCGGAAGTAAAATTCTATATGCTTTAAATAGCTGCCCAGTTCTTCCTGTTGATATTTACTTTCCTGTTTCTTTAGATTGGTTTAGCTTTATGAGCCTTTAATTGACATCGACCAGGTTTAGATATAACATTTACTTTATATTTAGACTCAACATTTAGATTAACAGCTCACATTCAAATTTAGACCTATCATTAGTATTTAGAGCTTAATTTGAATGTATAAAAGGGTGACATTTTAAAATCGAAGCAGAATGCGAAAGAAATGGGTAGGTAGTTATTGTAGCACATGGCATTTAAACTCATACAAATCCAAAACAACCACATTCACACTTGTTTCAAGAACATTCATTATGTTTCAACAATATGTGCCTTTGAACAATATTATTGTGAAAAGACCAGTACACAAACACAGATTTCATTAGTTAATAAGAAAAGTAAAAATAGACCAAATAATTGCGGTATTGTGTATGACATGAGGTCCACTGACCAACCACCGTCTCTGATCCTGTATGAATAGATAGATGTGTGAGTGTCGTGTGCTTGTGAATGTGAGGTAGCATTTGACTCAGCGAAGCAGTGCTGCCTTACACTTGAAGTCAGCAAACCACTAGGACATGATACCACTCTGTTGCTTAACCAATTAGAGTCAATGTTTTCACTCTTTACCCTCATCCAACCCCTGAAGAGTGCCAGAAACTAACCATCTTGGTCAGACATGAGGAAACACATTTTGACCATACTTTCTGAATCTATAAGAAGCAAAACCAAATGAATCACAGCAACAGCTAGAAGAAATTTTCGACTAATGTAAACTACTTTATGGATGTAATCAAACAGCTGCCTTAAAATATGATTTATAAAAGTGTATGTTTAAACAGATGTTTGAAAATTATCTATGTATCTATTTATAGCTGTGGGAACCTATGAAGGATTTGAATGTGTTATAACTTCATCTTCTACGAAACAAAAGCTAATCCAAAGCAGAGACCACATACAAGGAAGATATTTCACAAGCAGTTATGTGATTTTAGCAAGGCCTGTGGTTCTTACAGTACATACAAACCTACTCCTTTAGTTTTCGTTTCATTGCATGTTTTGCAGTGTGCTCATTTTATCTAATGAACAAGCCATGTCTGCCAAATGCACATGAATTTACAGAATATTTACTTAAACTGACTACTTACTTAGTCCTTAAACTCAAACCAGAAACATATCATAGCCTTACATAGCAATACATTACACTGACACCAGCGGCATCTCATCCAGTTTTAGCAGACAAGTCCTGGTCTTATTGAAAGATTACACAACACAATGAGTAAACCCCCAAATAATATGTCTGCTGGTGTCAAGACTGCAGTTTTAGTATGATAGCATGCCTCAGGTGTGCATGTACTGTATATCGATATATCTACTTTTGGTTCAGAACTGAAGGCATGCCCGAAGTCTACAGCAACAACAAATTTGACAGCTTTCGTCTTCTGCTCTAATTGATCATTTCTATTATCATGAATTCTGGGACTCTACCTTCTAGTGCAGTTTGAAACCTTTAGTGTTTTAATATTCTGACGCATATTATGCTTTCCTGAAAGCCTCACAGATGTCCTTCGGAGAAGATCTTCAATGCCATGCCTTTAACATCCACTGTTCCCAATTGCCCACAATTACACTGGGTCCAGGTTTTACCATTAATTACCCCTCCCCTTTCCCCCACACTGACCAATTCTAAGTCAAACCCACCTCAAGGGCTAGCTCCTCAATCTGGAACTGTTTCTGGGCGACTTTGCTGGATCCTACGTGCTCATGGTAGTACACCACCATCACGTCATATTTCTTCATCACAGACTTGTAATTTTTGGCATTAAGGTCATGAACGCGGTCCTTTCCATCGTACTCTGGGATGTCCATGCCTTTCTGGCCCCATGACAGCTGCCCGAATGTCAGGAGGAGCCCAAGGAACACTAGGTTCCACTTCATGTTTTAATACTTAAGTAGGGAGATATACAGTTCCAATAAATTTACAAATTAACTAACTAATTCATGCAATTCAATTAGAAAGGACCTGTGATCCTTGCCACCCAGAACAGATGAGAACAAGTCCTGAGGCCCCAGTGTGTAACCCCTACACACGAGTAAAAGAGCAGAGTTACAGGGTCAAGAGAGCTTTAGGGGGTGGGATTAGGTGTGTCAATGTATGTGTGTGAGAGAGTGAGGGAGAGAGAGAGACCAAGATAGATAGAATGAAAGAGTGGGTTGCTAAAACAAGAGAGAGGGTGAGATATCTTGTATTTCTAGGCACAAAGACTGGAGGATTAGATTAGAGTGAGACAGAGTCAAACCTGCTTAGTATCAGAACAAACTTTAAATCAGTGGTTCTCAACTGGTTTGGCATCAGGACCTAGATTTTTACGTTCAAGTGGCGACCCAACCCAATACCAAATCAGTAACTTGTGTTTAATGTACAGTAGTCTGGGTCGTAGTTTGCATATAGCTGTGCTCATATTTTTCCAAGATGAAGGCATGTCATGCAACCTGTCCATGTTGGAATCTGGCAAATTTTGCTAGCTTCAACCAAACGACAAATAAATTTCCACCTTAGAGTTTGACTGGACACACAGGTTTTGACGTTGACAATAACTACAACAGATAGAAATTCTTTCTCCCTTTTAAAAGTTTTAAGTATGCATGATTATATGGTTAGTTGCATTTTATTATTTGTATTTAGCATTGTTTCTGATTTCGACCCTATGAACGGACTTGCATCCCATTTTGGGTCGCAACCCACCATTTGAGACCAACTGCTTTAAAGGAATGTTCTGGCTTCAAGTTAGGCTCAATCAATAGCATTTGTGGCATAATGTTGATTACCACAAAAATAATTTCAACTCACCCCTCGTTTATTAAAAACTGGCAGTTCCAGTACGGCACTTACAATGGAAGTGAATGGGACCTGTCCATAAACGCTAAAATACACCACTTTAAAATTACAGCCACAATTACAGACCTAAACATACATGTTAACATGATTTTAGTATAATTAAATCACATTTTAACCTTATCTGTGTAGAGTTACTGTATATCCAACACTGGGATTATAAGGTTTTGTTGTCATGGCAACAAAATTGCAATATTGGATAAAACTTTACACAAATAAGGTAAGTGATTTAATCACACTTAAATCATGTTGACGTGCAATGTTTTATATATTTTTAAACTTTGTGTATTTTAATGTTTATGGACTGGCCCTATTCACTTCCATTGTAAGTACCTTACTCTAACCATGATAAAAAACAAAACCATAAATAATAATAATAATAATAGTAAAAGAGGGACAAATAAAACATTTTTGTGGAAAAAAACATTATACCACAAATGATGTTAATTGAGATAATTGTATCGAACCCCAAACATTCCTTTAAAAGAAAGAGTAAGTGTTTATAAAACAAAGAATGAGATGGTAGGAGAATGAAGCGGAAAGGTTTGGTAAGGAACAGACAGATAGGAATTTCTTGAGGTCCCTCTCCCATATTAAGCTTTACAGAGCTCAGATCTTGGCTAAAAATACAAGATGTAGCATGGAGACAGACATGCAGAGAGAGAGAGAGAGAGAGAGAGAGAGAGAGAGATGTGTGTGTGTGTGTGTGGGCGGGACTGTGATGGGGGGTGAAGGTGTCTTGTTTACTGCACTTGGCTCAGTCGTGGTGCTAGAATGTGGCACTGGGTCACTCCAGGACAAGATGGAGAGACAAGGCTGCTGGACCTCCTTGGGTTTCACAGATGTCAGTTTGCTTTTTTGGGTGATCAGTTCTGGCTCGCAGTTCTGTCTGGAACCCAGAAAGAGAGAAAGGGAGAAGTGCATCTCTGTGTTTATCAGCACAGAGGATTTTTATTTATGGCCTACATGCCTAAACTTTGTATGAGCACTCACAGGATGTGTATGTTCAATATTATGTGTGTGTGTGTTTGTGTGTGTGTGTGTGTGTGTGGTTGCTAAATAGCTCAAGATTACTTTACAAATGGAAAGGCGAGAGGTGAGTTATTAATACAAATCTGTAACATGATCTTACATGTTCTCTTCTCTTTATTTAGTGGCCTGTGGAGTTAATGCCTAATTAGTCGTCATCTGATGGTTAATGAGGGAGCAAAGCAGTATGTATTTGTGTGTGTGTTTGTGAGATGATGTGATGAAAAGGGGGTCATGAGTAGAGGGAGGGTGTTTGGACATCATTGCATCTCCAGTGTTGATGTCAAAAGCATCAGCTAATTCAGTATAATCCTTCATGAAATCGTGATGATCTTTGTTTGGAATGATAGTGGATAGGCAGACATAAAGAAATGGATAGTTCACACAAAAATGAAAATTGTGTCATCATTCACTCACTCTTACGTTGTTCCAAACCTGTGACTTATTTTCCTCCATAAAGCACAAAAGGAGATGTTAGGAAAAAACAGTCTCAGTCTCAGCCACCAATCACTTTCATTGTATGGAAAAAGATGCAATGAAAGTGAATGGTGACTGAGGGTAACATACTGTCTAACATCTCCTTTTGTGTTCCATGGAGGAAAGAAAGTCATAAAGGAGTGGTCACACTTACTTTCGCATGCTGAAAGGTAACAGTCATCTCAATGGTAATCCACGCGATCATGAATTTCCGATGCCAAAGGATTTACCCTCGTGAATTTCCCATGCAGTTGGTGAACTTTGATTGGCGAATCTGCCGCGTTGATCAATAGGAAGTTGCTTGGTTTGGCAGTGACCTCTGTGTGGGTGGTGCTTCGTACACAGCAACACTGAATATTCACAATGGACAAGGAAATAATTCTAGCGGTGAGTTTTTTTTTTTTTTTACTTCACTCTCCAAGAGTACAAAATGCAACAATAAAAAGAGGCTGCTTGGCAGGTTTTTTTTTTTTTTCTAATTTCACTTGCGCTCTACATCTGTCCAAGGCTTTTTTCGCCTGTGGAATTTTGTTGTGCAAAGGTATGTGTGATGAGGTTAGAACAACATGAGGGTGAGTAAATGATGACACAGTCTTAATTTCTGGGTGAACTATCACTTTAAGATCAAGGATCTTCCCATGTAAAGCTACAGTATGATGCAGAAATGGGGACAAATGGTGCTTGTAGATAAGTTAGGCCAATAAATATTTGCCAGAATGACATGGGCTGTTTTTTGAAAAAAACAATATAATTAAAGCCACACATGCACGAAACACGAATGACAAGTGACAGCAATCCAGCATAACCTAAAACCACCATACATATCAAGTATGAAATAAAAGAAAGTTGAAAATGTATTTTTTTTTTTACTTTATCTTGACTTAAATTATTACTAAATGAATCCTTATTAAAAGGGATAGTTCACCCACAAATGAAAATTCTCTCATTATTTACTCACCCTCATGATATTCCAGGTGTATATAACTTAATTTCTTCACCAGAACACATTTGGGGATAAAAAATAGAAAAATATCTTAGCTCAGTAGGTCCTTAAAATACAAGTGAATGGCGATTTCTCTTTTGAAGCTCCAAAAATCACAGACAGTTAGCATAAACATCATCCATACGACACCAGCTGTTAACTTAATTCTTCTGAAGAGACATGATCGCTTTTGGTGCAAAAAAGATAAATATTTAAGTACTTTTTTAAACTCTAAATCATGCTTCCGGTCAGAAGCGGTATGTGACATAATCGCATTGGCATTTGAAACACGTGAGTACTGACACACACGTAAGTCACAGTCGGAAGAGCAGCGCTGTTTACAAGTGAGAATGAGGAACGCTGTAGAGTAGCTTGGCTGGTTTTGGTTTAGATCTGTATCTGTTTCTTTACTCACAATGGTGCGTTTGTGTGCTTATCCTGGATGTCTCAACCAAGTAGAGAACGTGAGATTATGTCGGTATCATGGCAACAGAATACGTCACAGGAGAAATCGGTGATCTGCACCCTCTTGTGAAGCTTATCGGAAGTATTTGATTATAGTTAAAAAGTACTTAAATATTGATCTTTTTTCGCACCAAAAGTGATTATATCACTTTAGAAGAAATTGATTTAACCGCTGGAGTCATATTGATGATGTTTATGCTGACTGTATGTGATTTTTGGAGCTTCAAATGAGAAATTGCCATTCACTTACGTTTTAAGGGCCTACTGAGCTAAGATATTTTTCTGTTTTTCTTCAAATGTGTTCTGGTGAAGAAAGAAAGTTATACACACCTGGGATATCATGAGGCTGAGTAAATAATGAGATAATTTTTATTTTTGGGTGAATTAACCCTTTAAAGGCATAGTTCACTCAAAATGAAAATTCTCTCATCATTTACTCACTCTCATGCCATTCCAGATGTGTATGACTTTTTCTCTTCTGCTGAACACAAACAAATATTTTTAGAAGAATATCTCAGGTCTGTAGGTCTATACAATGCAAGTGAATGGTGATCAGACATTTGTAGCTCCAAAAATCTCATAAAAGGAAATATAAAAGTAATCCATATATACAGTATTGCAGAGGAAATCTGGAAATATTAAGGAAATTTTAAAAATTGTGATTTCAAATTCATGCAGATATCTATAGTGAATATAAGCTTTTCTAGTTATGCTCCGGTCTAAAATATTTCATCAGGTTAAATGTCTTTTCTTGCAAGTGCAATCTCTGTAAAAAAAACATTTTTTTTTTTAAATATGATCTCCCAGAAATCACAAAACTGGAAAAGTCATGGAAATGCATAGGTCCAAAGGTGTGGGAATCATGAATATATCTGGATTTTGCATACATCTTACTCATCTGGCCTAGATGTTCTGCAACAAAGATCAAAAGAGTTCATAAATAAGCACAGAGAAAGCATGCTCTGTGCTTTTCATTATATAAGCTCTAAATCTGGACAAAACAGAGCAAGAACAAGGTTGTATGTCATAATCCTACAGTTATCTAATTCTTTACGCTATGAACAGTATGCCTCATGGGAATTACAGTACAAGATTTATAGGTTCCACTTTATTTTAGGTGTTTTTAAAGGAGCAATATGTAACATTGACATCAAGCGTTTAAAATGGGTACTGCAGTCCAAATTCAAAATATTGGAGAGAGTGTCCTCCCCCGTCCCCTCCTCACCAGACTCAAAGCTCACGCGGGTTGCCAGGTTGAGAACGAGCAAACTGACAATGGCAAGCGACGAGCCTTACACTGTAAGTTGATCAGCTAATGTATACGTTTGCAATGTTTTTATTTTTTGCAAATTATAAACCAGCTAATGTGGACTTTTTATAACTCTGTCAATGTTAGCTAGATGTATTGCTGGTTTCCATGGCTGCAGAGCGCTGTGTTGTTTGCCCGCTAACTCGTTTCAAATCTGGCAACCCGGGGTGTCGAAATACTATTGGGAAATGGGCAGTGGGCGGGATCACACAGGCCAAAACACAAACAGAAATTCCGGCCCGGAACAGACGTTTCAAAGTAGAATAGTATTGTTTTCGGAGAAGCCAGTATTTCAACTTAGCATGTTTCCTACATCTCTGATAATATATTATGATAATTTTATGCTTTAGTACAGTAAATATATTACATATTGCACCTTTAACTACTACAAACTTAGGCATTTGATACAATGTACTTATGTATATGTGTTATATTGTACTTACATTTTAAGTATCTGTATTTACACTGTTTCCCTTACTTCTAAGCCTAACCCTACTCCTAAACTTATCAGTACTTCAACCTCACTAGAAGCAAATGTGAATCTTGTGAGAATTTTTCAAAGCAACATGCAGTTTCACAAAAATACATTGTATTGTATGTATTTTAATGTTACAGTTAAAGACACCTAATATAAAGTGGGACCAATTATAAATTGAACCACTGTTACAGATTTCATGCTCAGTGTCGTTTGTGTTTTGACTAGAATGACATTATGCACAAACAGCACACCCGTTCATAAATGTGCATGGAGGAAAATAAACTGCCAAGCTCATTTCCGTTCTTAGAAGAACAGTCAACTTTTCTTCAGAATTTGAGAGGAAGTTCCATAATTCATGTGCTGAATATTTCATGAAATAACTGAAAACATTGCTAAAAGAAATTGCACTCGCATTACTGCCCCATGTGGTCAGAGTCAGACACCGGCAAAAGAACCAAATTGGTGGCACACAGTCAAAATAAAATGTTTAAAGCATAGTGTGAATTCATGTGCTAAATTAACATTCATACCTCAAAAAAGGCTTTGAATTCAAGCTATTATGGCAACATGAATGAACACCATTAAAGAATTAAATTCTAAATCAAAACAATCAAAAAAATTTAATGTTGAGATACAATTGGGTGGAAAAAACTAAGAACATAAAACATTTACTTTAATATTTTATTGAAATTTTCCTGAAGAACTATTGAGACAGTGTAATATAAAAAGACATGTAAATACAAACATAGACTTTTCCTGGAAGCTTCCTGGCTCTCTAACAGAGGAGCCCCTTACGTTTCCCCATTTAAAATACACATTTTAGCTTTGTTCACTGAAAAAGACAGACTTTTCTCACTAAAGACAGGACTAACAGGGAACAGGCCAGTTTCACTCTTGAGAACGCATAATGCATGTATTCTGCCATCTGCTAATGTAAAATAACCATACAAAAACCTCTCATTCATATCAGAACAATTAAAAATAATCTGAAAATGTTGTGTTCTGTAGTTTAAAAACAGGTGCTTGTTTTCATAAGGGTTGAGGGACATGTCAAAAGCCTGAAAAGATGTCATGCTAACATTAAAAATAATCTGACATCAGTGGGTCATGTAACTAGTGTCAGATATTATTTGAGTGCAGGCATCTACATTAGAAATACACAAATATTTTAAAGAGCAGTTTCAACCTTTCAAAAGAACTGAAAGTGCTGAATTCGGAGTTTGTGTTATTGGTGTCCACTACGTGTAAAACGGTCTATGCATCATCGCCATTGACGCTGTCACCATCATCCTCCCCTTCCTCATGTTCACCCTCTTCTTCCTCATGCTCTCCTTCCTCTTCTTCATTCTCACCTCCCTGGCTTTTAACCTGAAAGGTAAAAAGTTTTGGCACAAAGCATTTAGCATTACTTTATTTCAAAATTTTCAAAAATCACAGAAGATTAGATGGATACCTTCCCTCAATTCATGTCTTTATTAGAAACTCAAACACTTATAAGGTGAAGAAAGTGAATTTTTTTTTTCCACCAGTAATGGCAGCAAATGGAACTGCAAAAACAGACATTTTCCAGAAGACTTCCCCTGTCTGCCCTTGTTTGACAAACAAAACTCCAAACTCACACCAAACATAACCCTCAAAACTAGTCATTGACCAATATGGGTTTTTTAATGGCTGATGCCGATATCCAGAGGGCAGGGTGGCCGACACAATGCTGAAAGATCATACAATTTAATATAGTAAATAAACAATTACAAAAAAATGAATAAACTCTTATTTAGCACTATATTTACTCAATTTCACACTAAACTTTAACTTTGTAAAAAAGAATCTAAAGAAATAATTGTATTTTAAATGGTAGATAGCAGTTTCTTCTGATTTCTGTTTAGTCATCAATTTTAGTAATTTATTTGCACATGAAGAAATTAATATATTAGGAAGGAAATAACAGTACACACAGTAGTCCAGCAACCATGGATGGCATGTCCATGTTAGCAATCGCAACTTCTCAAAAAATACAGAATCAAACTAATTGCACATACAGTGCATAGTGAATAAGACATTTACTTATAGCACACGTGAAATGCTTTTACTTTGAAGCTGCACTCACACGCTCGTGCGGATCCAGCGCGAGCAGCAATCTCCTGACCGTTTAAACAGCCTGGATCGCCTGCTTGGATTGTCACGGACTGACCATCATGGATTTGTGATCAGAGGAACTATTGATCCTGAAGTTCTGGATTCTGGCTGATGGAATACGTGCTTCAGAGGAAGATATTAGAGGAGCGCTCGACTGGAAGAAAATGCTGGATTTTAGCGAGATTCGTGAATCATATCTTTTTAAACGAGATATCTGCATATTTGCAGACGGTATGTAATAGTTTTATTGATATTTGCCTTTTATCATTAGAAAAGTTACAGGGAACTGTTGAGGAGAGACCTTTAGTATATGTGCTTCAGAGGGAGATTTATGAGCGTTCCAAAGGATACTGGATCTGCTGAAGTTGTGTGAGGTTGGTTTATTACATGTTTAAACGAGATATGCGCATATTTGCAGACGGTATATGAAATTGGTTTTATTTATATTTGCCTTTTTATCATTAGACAAGACAGTTAAGTTACAGGGAACTGTTGAGGAGAGAGAGGGAGAATGAAACAGGCGAGCACTTTAACATTGAGCTCAAACGCGTCTGCCGCGGCTCTGATATGCGGACCGTTTAAATGAGACTGTTGCACACCGGTCTATTATTGTAGTAACACGATGGCACATAACAGCAAAACGAACCTTGACTGGTTGTTTACATGTCTCAGTTGCTTCACATGCAAGCAGGCGATTCTCAGCGCCCTCAAGAAACAAATCGGCCAAAGGTGAAAATGTATCGGGCAATGCCGATAATTAAAATTCAGAATATCTGCAATTTATCGATTGACCACTACTCAAAACCCAAACGCGTTCTCACATTTTTCGGGTTTGGAAAGCAGAAGTAAACTATAGCAGGGTAAACATCACCTTTGTTGTATAGAGGCAAATGGGAGACCAAAGCAAATGTTATTTATGTATCGCCATTTGCTCCAATAGCAAAAGAAAAAATATATATTTTGATGGATGGACTATGACAGTCAGAGGTTGCCAAATTTCTGTCGCTCCCTCAGCAGCTGTATTTTAAACTCCACTGTAGCAGTGTTTAGCCACAGAGTTTACACTTTTCAGGGAAATGAACCTCCAACTGGCTTATATTAACATTCAAGGGATAGTTCAACCAAAAATTAAAATTCTATCACCCTTATGGCATCCCAGATGTGTATGACTTACTTTCTTCAGCAGAACAAAGATTTTTAGAAAGTTCAATTAATATGGAAGCAGATCATATAAATAACTACAAATTCTGAAACTGGCATTTATCTGTGCAGTCAGCGACTCTTTTATGAGTTGCTCGAATGTCCCGATCTAAGGGGGAGAGAGTGAAACTGCACTCGGCTCATGCACACTCTGTCACGGGGACACTCGTCCCTCGAGCGTGTGTGCTTAATGCAGCTAGATTATAACATGATGGCTTGTGACTAATTGAATCATAATATATGTCACTGTGCATTTCTCAACGTGAAGAAAATTGACAATACGCAGCTTTATTAATAAGAGAGATTTCATTTTTTGTGAGTTAAAGATGGATTGAAGTGAATAAAAAGGTGAGAGAGGGTAGTCTTCGCCCCATTATACACTGCAACAAAATACGTATTTGATTTGTTTTTGTTTGTTTTCCAATATAAATATCTAAAACTCCTTTATGTGTGTGTTTGTTTTTAGTGCCATGTCAGCAACAAGGCTATCCACACAGTGGGAACAGATTAAGTATCAAAAAACATAAAATTAAATAAGGAATTGTAGTTTTATGTTAGACAGAAACTCTAAGATATTTTTAGATGATACATTTTTAAAAATGTCTGATAAGCTTGTTTGAGTAAAACCTTTGTCTAATAGTATTAAAAGCAGTGCAATCCAATAAAATGTGCTTAATAGTCAGTATAGTCTGACAGGAAAGACATGACGGAAGTTCTTCACCTTTTAATAAAAATCCAAGTGTCAGTCTAAAATGTCCCATTCAACACCTAGTAAATACAATTTGATCATGCCTATTTTCAAAGTTAGAGAAAAGATTATTAGTTATACTGGGTCTAAAACACCTTTAAAACAACATACATTTTCTTTAGCAGCTATACTGCAGAAGAAAACATTTTTATCTGAGAATGTTGAATATAATATTAAAAAGAGTGGTGGTGGTGTAGTGGACTAAAGCACTGAACTGATAAGCAGAAGGTTGTTGGTTCAAACCCCACAGCCACCACCATTGTGTCCTTGAGCAAGGCACTTAACTCCAGGTTGCTCCAGGAGGACTGTCCCTGTAATCAGGGCACTGTAAGTCGCTTTGGATAAAAGCATCTGCCAAATGCATAAATGTAAAAATACACATTTTAAAATATCTAAAAATTATTTAAAAAAAAAAAAAAAAAAAAAAACCATGCATTCACCTGAGCAGCAGCATATAAGATATTTAGACTTGCTTTAAGAGAATAGATCTTGAATAAAAGTATATTTTGTCTTTACTGCACTCGCAGCAGTATAACCAAGTGAAAAAAAAATACACATATGAAATACACTTATATTTAAGATACATTCTCTTAAAGCAAGTCTAAATATCTTATGTTGCTTCTCAAGTACATATATCTTGTTTTAAGGATTGACAATTTTAAAATGGAAAACAAGACAAAAACACGATATCAATAGGACGGATTTTTTGCAGTGAATTTCTTTACTGAATTAAACAAGTTTTTTTCCCTTTAATTCAGTGAATGTCATTTAGAGGTATTTTTAAAAGATGATTTTGTCCTCTTTATTGTTAGTAAGCACAATTAATACAACCTTTTAAGTCGGGGCACAAGCTGAATAATTGGTTAAGAGCTAATGATTAATCATTGCATTAATTGCCGAATAATTGTTCTAATAATTGTTAGATTAATCGTTTATCAAAATAACAGTTAGTTGCAGCCCTAGTCACCACAAATCCAGCATAAACCACAACTTAACTTCCATCATTTTGCACCTCCAATTCCTCCACTCACCTCCTCATCTTCCAACAGATCTCTTTCCTCCTCAGAATCATTTGTTTCTTGCTCTTCCCTCTCTCTATCCTTCTTGTTGAAATGCTGCAGGGAGGAAGCTTCACCCACTTCTGTCTTCACAGTCTTTCCCTCTGAGGTAAAAGATACATGCATATTCATGAAGCCAGAGCACAGATGGTGCAAATCAGATGAGAATACATCTCTGTCCAAGAAGTATGTTTTAATACCAAGTACCTGATTTCTTGTTTTGATCTTTCTCCATCCTGTCCAGACTCTCTAGAAGATAGTCTACCTTGTGTTTTATTTGAGCAAGCTCTCTCTTAATAGTCTGGAGGTCATCTGCTTTCACTGGGGGGAAAGAAAATGCATGAGAATGCATGTAAAAAATTACAAGCCAACTAAGGTAAATTAATGTTTATAACTTCTGAACAAAGACAATGTTGATCATTTAATGAGGTGATATAGTCATCCATCCACAAAATTAAATAATTTTTTGATGTACTGGGCACTGGTACTGGAACAATACAATGAACATGGGAGAAAATTATAAAAGCACTGACAAGCTCGAGAGGACATCCGCTGGCTGCTTTTGGACGAAGAAGAGAAGCTGGACTTGGTGCGGCGGCTGGTTCCCCCACTTATACTGACTCGTGGACGCTTGGAAGGGATCACGGCCCGTGCCACAGGAGGAGGGGGAAGTGGGGGTACACGGGATGGGTATGAATACATTCTGACAAGACAAGACAAGGAGGTAAAGCAATCAGCTAAAGTTCAATTCAAATTAATTTCTATAGCGCTTTTCACTATACAAATTGTTTCAAAGCAGCTTTGCAAATAATATGCCCCAATTCTTCAAGCGAGAAAGCCAAAGGCAACAGTGGCAATGAAACATTACCAAAGACGTTTAGGTAAGTTGGGGAAGGCTAGCTGGGAGATGTGCTTTTTTTTTTTTTTTTTTTTTTTAAACATATATATACAAACCTACATATATGCACACATTTATGAATCTACAGTATATTGGCAGTGTCTGAACAACACTACTGCAGGTCTTACCGGTCATAGTAATCTCTCTGGAAATCATAATCCATTTCGAAAGCAGAACCACTGTAGGGGAAATAAAATATAGAAATTGTTTGCATTAGATTGGTACAAAGAAATTAAGTATACACATGCACAAACAAATATATACTATACATGAGCTCTAATCAAAGGCAATATTCAGGTGAGGAGAAAAAAAAAAAAGTCAGTACAGAAATTGCCAAGACTTTGACGATTTTGTTAATTTGCTGACTTTTCCTGGGCTGGATTTTTTCTTTACAATATCGCCTGATACTCCAGGTTTCCCATGACCGTGCGAACGCCGTATATGAATATAACAACAACAGTACTACTCACCTGTACATATCTCCAGCTGAACGCTTTGTTGTTTTTGACCTGTGAGGTTTGGGCTCTCCAGCCAGATTAATATCTGATAGAAAGAGGAGTTAATAGTTAGGTGAACTATAATTAAAAATAAATATCCATACTGTCACTAATTGATCAGCGTGTTTCTTCATACACGCACTACAGGGTAGATGCAGTCTTGTGGTTAAGGCACCCAATTGGTAATGCAAAGCATTGTAATCTCAAACCTATAAAGTCTAAAGTTTATGGGTAACCATGAGAACCATCATGCCAGCAGTTATATAACAAGCTAAGCCCACAAGACTGTTAGACAGTTAAACATTTATCTTTAATCCAAATTCTACATGTCAAACTCCAAACTCAAATCCTCCTACAGGTATTGATAAAAACAGTGATTCTGATGATAAAGGATCATTTTTGATGTCCTCACCGAGCACCTGTCCAACGATCATCCGGCCATCTTCTGCTGCCACAGCAGCCCGTGCATTCCTCTCATTGGCATACTGGACAAAGGCGTAGCCTTTATGCAAAGAGCAGCCCACAACCTTGCCGTATTTGCTAAAAATGGCTTCAATGTCCGCCTTGGTGACCAGCATAGTGTTTAGGTTTCCGATGAACACCCTCGAGTTCAGCGACCTTGGGTCCGTTTTATTAGTCACGTTGCCAGACATCAGTTGACTAGTGTTGGGGGGACAACTAGGTTAGTGAAGTGAATATATAGAAACATAAGGAAGGATGTGGGTATATTTCCAGAGAGAAAAGCTAAACAGTAGCGTCAGTAACCGTGTGATCCAATGCACCAGAGTAAATCAAGTCTAAAACAAGACACTTACAAGTCTAAAACTAGCGGTTGTTTGTAAGAGCCTTAATTGAGCATAATTGTGGGATGCTACTCGCTCAGGTGTTTTTCGCCAAATGTGAATGTTCAAAGTTAAATTTCAAACCAATCCCACATTCTAGCATATGCAGACAGTGTTTTGCACTATGTGTAAGTGTACATGTATTTGCTGCACTGTTTGTAAATGGTCTAGCAAGATTTTCATGCTTCCAAAGAGGGACGATTAGACCACCTCGTCATTTCAACATCAACTCAAAGAGGGGAGAACTATTGAGTTAATTTTTGCACAGGAACCATACAGGGCATTTGACATAAAAAATGGGTGTTAATAACAGTCACTCACTCCATAGCGTCAGTGCAGGGTAGTCGTCTGTCTGTCTGCTCTTTTGTCACTGGGGTGTGTGATCAATGGGAGCACAGGTCCAGAGAGTGCTCTCAGCCAAAACTACAATTCCCAACAGCACCCTTTCAGTGAGCGGCACTTGGCTTCCACCAGTTACACTGAGGCAACAGAAACACCTCATTACAACTGGACATGGTTAAATGTTTTGATCCAACACTTTGCACTGTATTTAATGTATTTAGAGAGATGTAGGGGCTGGTGGTGATCAAGCTTTGTGAGGAAAAAATAAAAATAAGTAAAATGGAGAATGGCATTCACGTCACATTGGGGTGGGCGGTGGGGGAGGCTAAGGCCCCGGCTAAAACCAGGCTAAGCTAGTTGCGCTCAGCTGGTCACCCAGCCTGGTCGGTTGGCTGGTTTTAGAGGTGTTTTGAGCACTTTTAGCTGGTCAGGCTGGGAATTCAGCTTAAACCAGCTTACAACCTTAGGCTTAGGTTTTAGTTATTTTTCCCCCATCAGTGACGTCTGGTAAAACGTATGTAAAACACTTGGTTTTATGAAAAGAAAATTAAAACATGTCAGCGACGGCTATAAATTCAAACTTAAAGCAGCGCGCCAAATGGAACTGCAACGCTCTCGGTTACTGCGAAATAAAAAAATAAAATTAAAAATTAAAAAGCGACGCGCAAAATATTTGAATTTTCAAATTTACTACGCAACAAAACGCATTTAGATTTATTTATAAACAAAAATCTAAGATACAAGATAGGCGACCCAACCCAAACACGTGTGGGGATTCGTGAAATACGATGGAAAACCTCGAAGCAGACAAAGAGGACACACCGCGCAGCCGAGAGCCCTGCTTTAAAGAGCCTCGGCAGTCTGACTGCTGCGATGTAAGAAATCCTTCACAAAATGCACCAAAAATAAGCTTATGAGGATATTATGGAGGCGAAAATTCGAATAAAAAAAACTACTCACCAAAAGTTCAAAGTTTAAAACAAGCAGTTTAAGAAGGATCAAGAACCTTACACTGGCTTGCAAAAATACAACTGTGAAGTCAGCGCTAGCGGTCAATCTGCTACCACATAAAAGCAGAAGGCGCACTTTTCAAGTTAAAAGTCACCGGTTGATTCCATCGGTCGGCAAAATCTATTGGCTAACAACTGTGGCCTATGAGAGCCAACAGTCTTCCTCAAGGGGCTTGGCTACAGTCTTTAAAAACCGTTTTAAATGCAGACTGTTGCCTTCAGATCAATATCAGACATTTGAGCTGCAACTACTGAAGACTGAAATATCCAGTCCTGTGCTTTGTGCTCTCATTTATAGACCACCTATATAATAAGGACTTTATTCATGAATTTGGGACTTTTCTTTCTACTATCCTCCCTACATCAGATAAACTTCTCATTGTGGGCGACTTTAATATTCATGTTTGTTGCCCTTCCCATCATTTGGTGAAGGAGTTTGTGCAACTCACTGATTCATGAACACAGACATACGCTTGATCTTGTTTGATCACTTGGTCTTCCAATATGTAATACTGAGATCAATTAATTTTGTCTGTCTGATCATATGGCTGTTACATTTATATCATGATATATCGCGGCCCAATATATCTGTGACCTTCTCCTCCCTTACTCCCCCACCAGAGCGCTCAGGTCTTCTGATCAACTTCTATTGAGGGTTCCTCGTTGCCGCTATAGATCTAAGGGTGACCGTGCCTTTTCTGTGATAGGTCCTAATCTATGGAATAGTCTCCCTTTCCATGTGAGATCAGCTTCATCACTAGCCATTTTCAAATCTTCTTTAAAAACGTATTTTTATTCTGTAGCTTTTGAATAGATCATTGAATAGTTTGAAATGGATAAATAAATGATGCTGTATCTAAATGTTTTTTTACATTTATTTTATTATGTTTTATATTTAACTTTAAATCAATCCGTTTTTATATCACCCTGTCATTATTTATTTATTTGTTTGATCTGTAAAGCACTTTGGGTCAACTTATGATGTTTTTAAATGTGCTCTATAAATAAAGGTTGACTTGACTTAATGCAATATTTCCGTATTTGCCTCTGATTGAGCAAAAGCCTCCGTATCATTTTCGTCCCATCTCTTCTTTAACAGCGACAGAATTTTCAAATGCATTTTCATAGTCTAAAGCATCTAACATTATGGAAGAACCTTCGATTAGTTTGTGTACTGAGGTGCTTTCTATGTTGTTTAATGAGACCTGTAGAAATATTCTGGACTCTATTGTCCCTTTTAGAACTTAGTCTCCCAAACCTAGGACATGGCCTTGGTTTAATAACCATACACGAGCCCTTTGGCAGGAATGCCGGAAAGCTGAACACAAATGGAAAATAGACAAGTTACATGTATCCTATGAGATCTTAAAGAACAGTCTGTCCGCTTATCAGCTCTCTGTAAAAGCTGCGAAATCTAAATATTTTTCAGATTTAATTTCTAAAAACTCACATAACTCAAAAGTTCTGTTTAATACTTTGGACAAAGTAATTAATCCCAGGGTTACTTCATATCCAGAAGCTACCCCTGAGTCTTGTATAGTCTTTTTAGATTTTTTAGATTGACAAATTGGCTTTTGCTTACTTTGGTGCTCAGTAGCTCAGCTATTTTAATTTTGCTTGATCTAACTGTGGCGTTCGATACATTTCATCATAGCATCCTTTTAGACCACTTAAAGCAGGAGGTTGGTACTGTATTAGTGGCAAAGCCTTACATTGGTTTACCTCCTATCTTTCAGACAGGTCCGTGGCAGTTAGAATTGGTAACCACTCATCTACCCCTGCACCTTTCTCCAGTGGCCTGCCTCAAGGTTCCATTTTAAGCCCTATTTTATTTTCATTGTATATGTTACCTTTGGGTTCTATTTTTAAGAAATATCATATTTCTTATTGCTATGCTGACAATACACAGTTGTACGTTCCACTGCATCCTGATGATGGCTCCTGTGCAAATATGAATAAGTGTCTTGAGGATATAAAATGTTGGATGGCTAGGAACTTTCTCCATCTAAATGAGAGCAAAACTGAAATTGTTGTTTTTGGTTCTCTTAGCACCGCCCCTCATATTTCTAACTATATGGGGTCTTTCTCCAGAGCTGTTCGCCCTTATGTAAAAAAGGTTACGGTTAATTGCAAAGTCAAAACCGATGCTCTCATTTAAAGGCATGGAGATAGTCCTCCATGCTTTTGTATCATCTAGGCTTAATTATTGCAATGCTGTGTATTTGGGCCTCAGCCAGTCATCTTTATACCGTTTGCGGTTGGTACAGAACGCTGCTGCAACATTACTGACTGGCACCAGAAAGAGAGACAGTATTACCCCTATTCTGACCTCTCTACACTGGTTACCCATCAAATACAGGATCCATTTTAAGGTTCTATTATTTGTTTTTAAATCTTTAAATGGCCACGCTCCTTCTTACTTTTTAGATCTGCTGATTTTACATCAGCCTGCAAGGAATCTTAGATCTGTTGATAAACTCCTTCAGATATCTCTGTCATGCCTAAAATGTAAAGGTGATTGTGCCTTCTCGATAGCTGGTCCCAGGCTGTGGAATAAGTTACTGTTGAGTATTAGATCAACTCCCACACTCAGTGCTTTTAAATCAGCCCTGAAGACTCACTTTTATACCCTGGCTTTTGAGTCTCATTCAGAAGGGGATTATATAATGGTTTTATCTTAGCTTTTGTATTTATTTCTGTTTCTATTGTTGAAATTATCTTTGTACAGCACTTTGGGATACATTAGTTGTATTAGAAATGTGCTTTAAAAATAAAGTGTGACCTTGACCTTGAAAAGACGAATCCTCAATTGGGCCGCATTCAAATTTAAAGATGTTTTTGTCTCACTGTGGACATCTGCACACAAAAAAGTATGCTTGTTTAAGTCTATGAATTCCAAAGATTGTTTTCTGAAATACAACTGGACCTCCGCCCCAGCTATCTCTAGAAAACAATTAAATAAAATGACTGTGATTGGTCCATTGCTGCCAGCGCTGTGAAAAGTAACTTGTTCGACTTTACCAGTGACCACACACTCATTCACGTTCGCTTGAACAGTGATCTAGATGACAATGGCTTACACTAAAATGTTTAATATAGTGTATTTAAACAATTTAATGCTAAATTGCTTAGCTTAATTTAAAAATGTAAGTTGAATCTGAGATAGAAAGTAATGTGATATGGATTCACCAATGTGCCATTTGACAAATTTAAGGGCTTTTATTTTGAAGGACGCACGACCTTTCAACATAAATGATGGTTGAACACATGGGCAGTGCTTGGGTTTCTGCTTATTATGCATAATGTTTCTGAGTGATCATTACATTTTATTTATGTTTATTAAAATTATATATTGAAATTGTTTATGTTCGTAATGTAAATGTAGTAATACTATATTAATGATTTTCAAATGTTAAGATTTAGTTTGGGTCTGGGACAGGAGTCAAACAATAAAAAGCTGCATAGAAGGTATTTGAATGAATAGTTGCAAAAATAAACGAAGTAATGGGAAAGAATTTCCAAGACTGAAAGAATGTTATTGTGATATTCATCTAACAAAAAGTAAAAAGTTAAAATAAAAGTTTAGAAGTAAACCCCTGCAACATAAAAATGCCAGAAGTTGAAGAAAGAAATTCTATTTATGGAACTGTATGATGACAGTCTGGCTATTGTAGTCTTGTGCGTCATTTTCTTATCACTTTTCTCCTATATTTTAAAGCAAAAAAGTTGGCACATAAAAATCAACAGACTATCAGTTTACCTAAATATCAAATTGGCCAGAATAATCTGTACATAAATGATTTATACAAAATAAAGAAATTCTGTAAATCATGTGCCATTTTCGGTAATGTTATTGCTGTATTGGAACCTGTTAAAAGTTGTATTAGTTTTCTTAGTTATTTTCGTGGGATACCTGTGCCTTCTCCTGAAGGTTCTTCCTTTGTTCCAGGATGGGATCATTTCTGTCCACACCGCAAAGGCATTGTATGCAGAGACATCTAAGATGTTAAAGAACACCACCAGGGGCCAGTGCCTTGTCATTCTCTTACAAGTGTAAGTGGCAGTTAGCTGCAATAAAACAATCAATCAATTAACATACCACTGAAACTAGAGAAGTGACATTTGCTTCACATCTTTCACACAAATGTATTTAGCATGTTGTTAAACAGGAAATATTGCAAAAAAATATTTAAAAAAATACAATAACTTGTCAAGATCGTCTACTTCCCCTTTGTTGCGATTGTAATCCAGGATTAAGTTGGGCTTTTTGTCAACCCTGTCCTATTTTGTGTAGTCACCAGTGCAGGAGGGAGTTCAGGCTTGTTGTGTCTGACTGTTCCCACCATGGTAAGTCTTCTCTTGAGCAGTTCCTCGCCAAGGGCATACAAGTTAAAAAAGTTGTTGCATATGATGTTGTTCATAGAGACCATCTGTCATGTCAAGCACAACTGTCATGCCTTGATTCTTTTCTGGTTTTCCATCAGCAGCTTTGCCAGTGTACAGCTGCATGTTCCAGATGTAGCTGGACCTAGCATCACAAGCTACCCAGAACTTGATATCATAATTGGCGGATGTACTCGGCATGTATTGTTTAAAAAGTCGGTGACCTCTGAAAGCAACCAGCAGCTCATTCACTGTGACCTCTGGGCCTGGATTATATATGCGTGGTAGGAGATCCACCCACTTGTCCCAAACATCTCTAATTGGAACAAGTTTGTCTTTTCTGTGTTGGGCAGATGTTTCGCCACGGTCATCAAAGCTAATTGTTCTTAAGAGCAAATGAAAAGTCACTAGTGGCATAGTAGCCCGAAAAATGGACCGACCTGACTCAGCATGCCATAAACTTTGGAGGCTCTCATTCTTTGATTTGTACACGCCAGCTAGAATCACCAGACCTATGAATGTAGCAAGTCTATCCTGTCCAGCTTATTCCAGCAATCCTTACATGTTGGCTCTCCAGGTTTGTCATTTCTAAGATTATGTTTTCAATGGTACTTGGCAAGAAAAATTGAAAGCTGGACTTGACATCTTTAACATGGGTCACAGCATATTTTGTGGGCCCTGGTTTTACCTTGAGATAATTTCTAATTAAATATTTGCCTCGTTTGTGATGGGGGCACCAGACCACATCAATTGACCGTCTTTTGATTGTAATGTTTCCTTATCATTTTCAATTTTATCCTGTATTTCAAACATGTCTTCCATTATTTCATCTGGATCAGCATCATGCATGCTTATTTCATTCTCTCCAGAATGATTGGAGTCAGAGTCAGGTATGTCATCAAGAGCCACTGCAAAATCAGTGAATTCTTCGCTCATGGTGATACTACAGAATTAAATGCAGTGGTATTATAGTTTTGGATTTTTTAATCTAGTTTTTATTTCTATTTTATATTCAATTTGTCATAAAAATTTAGTTTAGTTTTCTCAGTTTTTTGTAGTTTCAGTTTAATTAGTTTTATTTTAGTTTTAGTATTTGTTATGGCTGCCAAATCTGAGTGTTTACTGGTGTAATTTAAAAAGTCTAATATTTCAATTCTCAGGGCAGTCTTGTGTTACCTCTATCTAGTGGTATTTTCATGTTTAATGTGGATTGTAAATGTTGCAAATAGGGTGAATATGGGTAAAGTGACAAAGGACGTTTAAGCTTGATCCACATTGTATCCATATGTATTTCCTTAAATTATTATAAATTATTACTAATCTAATCTTTGGGGTGTAAAAATCAAAGGGATAGTTCACCCAAAAATGAAAATTCTCTCTTCATTTAATCACCCTCATGCTCATCCCAAATGTGTATGACTTCTTTTCTTCTGCTGAACACAAATAAAGATTTTTAGAAGAATATTTCAGCTCTGTAGGTCCATACAATGTAAGTCAATAGGGACCAAAAATTTGAAGCTCCTAAAAGCACATAAAGGCAGCATAAAAGTAATACATATGACTCCAGTGGTTTAATCCATGTGTTCAGAAGTGATATGATAGGTGTGGGTGAGAAACCCTTTTTTACTGTAAATCTTGACAACATCTATCTCCTTGGCAATCATGATTTCAAGCAGCACCATCTAGCAATCTGTAGACTCTGCTAGTAAGTGTAATCAAGCTTGAAATAATTAACGTTCCTGTAGACTGCACTTGCAAGATGTGCAGTGAATAAAGGAGTTACATTTTGGTCTGTTCTCACCCAAAACAGTTCTCACCTTTGCCCATATTCACCCTAACAAAAACTAAAACGAATTTGAGATCATTTTTATTTTATTTTAGTTAGTTTTGGAGTTATGAAAAAGTATTTTAGTTTAGTTTCAGGTTTTTCCAATAATTTCAGTTTTTATTTTAGTTAACGAAAATTATTTTAGTTAGTTTTGGTTAACTTTAATAACACTGATTAAATGCAAATACTAAAGAATTAAATTTAGCTGCGAAAATAAGCAACTGAAAGGTGTTGCTCAGTTAATTACAGTGGGGCCACAAGAAAAAAATATAGCTTAAGGTTAAAAAATGGTTTCTTGTGGAAACTGGTCTTTTCCATAAAAACCAAAAACAACATGCATTCAATGTAAACAACGACCGCAGTAGATCTAGTGCGGCGCATAGAAAACACGCTACAGCCTGAAAGCTGATTTTCTCAAAGCAAACGCATGCTACGACCCAATCCTAATGTGGGATTTTCACAATTATGGATGCAGTTTGTAGGAAAAGCGTGTTCTTTGAAGCTGGCGTGAATGCAGGGGCGGACTTAGTGATTTAGGGGCCCTAAGCAATCCCATGTAAAGAGCTCCACCTCACCATGCACCTACCAATCACCATTTCACAACTTTACATTGATATTACAGGAAATGTTCTGACTCACCCAGGATTCCTTTTCACTAAGCCCCCACTGGTCAATGGAGGAGCTGCTGCTATAGTGTCCAGACTAGAGTTGTAGTACTCGAGCCCAGGACTCCAGTCGCAATATTGATGACTCGTGACTCATCTCTGACTTGAACACTAATGACTCGTAACTCGGACTAGTGTGCAGTTATTGGCGACTCAACTTGGACACAATATTGGTGACTTGGACTTGGACTCAGACTTGAGCAGTGAGGACTCGGACTCGACTCGGACTCGAGATCTAGTTACTTGACTACAACACTGATCCAGGCTATTAAAGATTAAATCTAATCAGTTTGAAAGCCACTTTAATGAATGCACCAGCACCACAGATGAGCTAAAATACAAAAAACACAATGGATGGATTAAGATATGTCCTTTATGTAAAAATTCCCTTATATGAACTGCTGACTGTTGCTGTGGATGAATTGGATCTATGGAAATATAATGATATAAAACATTTAATCTACTACAAAATTTACCAATTAATATTTACATTCTGTATATCTCCTCAACATCTCCCTCTCCTTGTCACTCTCAAATCTGGCCCATAAGGAGGAGATCTTCAGCTAAAATTTGACCCTTCATGCTTTTGCCTCAGCAAATCTTGTTATCAGATTCTATGTCCAATGCCTTCCTGACTTTATGTTCAATGGAGAGAACAGCAAGTGCAGATAGACTCTCCTGGGACAGAGGTCTCAATCAGCTTCAGGGATGAAAAACTTCTTTCACCTGAAGCAACTGTCAAAGGGAGAGTGAGAAGTAGTCTTAAGGCTATGCTCAAATTAGGATACATGTCAAGGATATTCTCTTTATATATATATGTGATCAAGCATGTGGTGATGAGGTACGTGTGGGGAAAGCAAGCGTTTACATGCACATTCTTACACCGATTAAGCTCAATAAGCCGACAACGTGTGTGGTCATCTAAACACAATAACATGTACAACAACACGAAAACATTCCTTTATCATTAGGTCATTTAAAAATGGCATAAGTGTAAACCGGTGTTGTGTCGAAGACTGTTCCCCCTATCTTTCCCCTTTGTCGAAGTCTGTTCCCCTATGGTTATTGTTTAACGGCGCTACGGGGAACATTAACCTAAGGGGAAACATAGGGGAACAGACTTCGACACAACACTGGGACCAGGAGAGAGGTAGAACTCATCCATATGTCTGCCGGTGGAGGTGGAACACTGCTACAGCAGGAGCAGCTCTGACGGTACAGGTGCTGGCAGATAGATTTTGGGGAGTTTGTCTATATATTTTTTGTGTTTCTTCCTTTTTTCTGCACTGCTGGGGTAGCTGCTTTACATTGTGATTTCTTGCAATGTTCACATCGGATTACTTCGCTCATACACTACTAATAGTATTAACTCTCAAGTACCTGCGCAGTACAAATGGAATGGTCCACTGTAATCCATAGGGAGGCCCCGCATATGTGCTAATGAAATAATAATGTAAATATCTTAATGATGATTTTGTGAACAAACAAAATACAAAGAAAATCCAAATATAATATATATGATTTATGTGGGCTTCTGGATATTTGATGGGGGGGGGCCATGATAACCTTGGGCCCTAAGCGGCTGCTTACCTCATTTATTGGTTAAGTCCACCTCTGTGTGAATGATCAGTGAATCCAGTCAAATCTGGCAACAGGTAGACTGTAACTTAAAACCTAGTGAGCAGCCTATAGCAACACCATTTGTTGGCATCATAGGTGCACTTGAACATGTGTCCATTGTATAAAAAATGCTGTCTAGGTAGGCACCTCACTTTGAGAGACATGATCACAAGACATTGTGATGGGGTACGAACAAATAAAACTAAATTATGGTCCGCCGACTTATCAGTAATAAAGTAGTAATACATTTTTTTTATCCCCTTTTCTCCCAATTTGGAATGCCCAATTCCCACTACTTAGTAGGTCCTCGTGGCTGCGCGGTTACTCGCCTCAATCCGGGTGGCAGAGGACAAGTCTCAGTTGCCTCCGCTTCTGAGACTGTCAATCCGCACATCTTATCACGTGGCTCGTTGTGCATGACACTGCAGAGACTCCACATGTGGAGGCTCATGCTACTCTCCGCGATCCACGCACAACTTACCACGCGCCC
This sequence comes from Myxocyprinus asiaticus, assembly GCF_019703515.2. NCBI lineage: Eukaryota > Metazoa > Chordata > Actinopteri > Cypriniformes > Catostomidae > Myxocyprinus > Myxocyprinus asiaticus. Next base: position 40,709,323 of record NC_059348.1, on the reverse strand, counting down.
CATTGAGAGCAGAACAACTAATCGCAACCACAAGTTTACCCCATGTGACTCTACCCTCCCTTGCAACCGGGCCAATTTGGTTGCTTAGGAGACCTGGCTGGAGTCACTCAGCACACCCTGGATTCGAACTCACGACTCCAGGGGTGGTAGTCAGCGTCAATACTTGCTGAGCTACCCAGGCCCCAGTAATAGTATGTTATTAATGTACTATAGCCTACGCATTACGAAATAGACAGTTTTTACCATTTTACTTTCTTATTGTTTTGTAACTGCGCATCTTAAAAATATTAGGATTTTGGAGGATTCTATCAGCAGCTACTACTTATTGACCCTTTGGGTGTTGTAATGTATTCAATTTTAATCGTTAAGGAGTTTTGTTTACATCTTGTGGTTGTACTTTTAAAACAGTGAGTATTTTAACATTTACGGATTAGCCCCATTCACTTTCATTGTAAGTGCCTCACTTTAACCTAGATTTTATTTTTAAGAAAAGGAGGGTCAAATCAAAATTTATTTTAGTGGTAATCAACATTATGCCACAAATGCTGTCAATTGAGCTGATCTTGTTTTAAACACGAAATATTTATTTAAAGGAGGTTCTGTCTAAATAATAATGTTCTTCTAGAATTGAGAAAAAAAGACCAAAAAGTTTCAGAGTGGTCTAATTGCCATCATCGTCATGAATCAGAATGCATGCTGAAACAATTATATATATATATATATATATATATATATATATATATATATATATATATATATATATATATATATATATATATATATACACACACAAATCAGGACCTAATTATGACTACAATTAGCCTACCAACCCCATTACCAAAGCAAACAGCCCAGTGTAGACAAGTCTTTAGCCTGTAGATGTTTCAGACAGCTATTTTATACAAATGCTGTATGCTAATTAATACACATAACACCACTGTACATGTCAACAGCATGTAAACATTTCAAAAAGTTACTATATGACAAACTTGCTTACTAATAAACAGCACCAATGTATATGACATAGGATGCACAATTGGTGGAAAACAAATATCTTTGTTACCACCCATTCAACTACTTTAATAGATATAATTATATATAAACACTGAGTAGATATTTTATGATGGTGTGTAATCAGTCACACGGTGTATATAACTTTCTTCTGTATTCAAATGAATGAATAAATAAGGCACCTTGGTTATAAAAACAGAACAGTTTTTTCTCTCTTTTTTTACTGCACAAATTGTACATGGTTTCAAGTGAACTGAAAGAACACAATGTTAGGCAGCGATGAGACAACTCAATTATCAAATCCCTAAAAAAAGAAAAAGATATGCCAGTGATAGGATAGACATTTGGAGCAGACAAGTGAGAATGGGAAAATGAACAAAATGAAAAGGAATTCTTGTAACTTCAGTGGCAATTAGGGCTGAAATTCAGGACAAAAAAGGAAAAATACATATCCAATGTTTTCCATTCATTTTAAAAGTATTTCTGTCTTATACAATATAAATCTCTGCATCAATACCAATTAAATTTAGACACCTTTTTCAAATAGTAATGGTTGAAGATACATTTTTTTTTTACAGGTTTTATAATATTTATATATATAATATCTATTTATATTTATATATACATATAGTCATTTAAGTTAATCTTCTCATACAAAAAGAGAAAAGCTAAGAATTTATTCCCCTCACAAAAGAAGGAAAAAGGGGCAATGTAATTCAAGCTTCTTACCCCTCCCTGTATACCATTAGTGCTATCCCTCCCCTGCCATTGACCCATGCTTTGAAATAAATGATTCTTTCTTAAATGCAAGTCACAATGAGTCTCAGTCCATCCTTGTTTGCTCTTAACTAACTGCGAATCTAAATACTGACAACAGCCACCATTTTTATAAAAAATGGGTTTCAGGGGCTTAACCTTCCTCAAACAAACATTGGACCCTTACCAGACAGTTAGGCAAAGATCTTCAGGATGTGTGTTCAAACAAGTGACAGAGGAAGAAACATGGATTCAACAAATCACTGGCTCTGAGCTTATCAATATCTTTGCTCTTAATTTATTAAGAACAGGGCTGAGAAGATGATGGCAGTCCATGGAGAGTGACATTTTTAGACAGAAGAAGTTCCTGAAGAATTTCTTCAGGAACTCCATCACGTATCTCCACCCAAGAGCAAATCCAAAACCAAAAGAGCTGGTGTCAAATCTTTGTAATCAACTGTATGTCCATTATAAATTTGGGGAACTGCAGGACAAAAAAATAAAGACGTTTAATCCATTAAGTATTGCATGCCCCCCCTAAGCGCACACAAGTCTTAGAGATTCAAAACTCAAAGCAGATCCCTGATTGAAGTGCACTCAATAGCATGAGAGAGAGGAACAGAGCAAAACAGCCATCTGGGAGATCCAGAACCAGAAAAATCAATCTGGTTCATCTTGTGTCTTCAGTCAGAGCTGAGAGAGCATGACTGACCTCTAGAAGATTTGCTGTGCCCAACTTCAGCAAACACACGCACAGGAGAAGTGAACGAAGACAGGATCAGAGCGAACGGCCAGATGGCCTATGAGAGTTTATCAATGTAATGAAAAGACATAAGATTGCAGCGCAAAAATAAATCTATGCTGCAGCTCTCTCCTACTTGGTGGAGACAAATGCAGTTCAGATGAATGGAGAAATCTGATGAGCCGAGTAAAGAATGGTGCTGGTTTTTAGAATAAGTAACACTCATTGTCAGCTCAGTAATCTGACTCGCTTTGAGTTTCCATAATGTCCTGTCATGCTCCAACCACAAGTCGCTCTGAAAGACGAACCTCGAGTGGGAACGTCTATAAGAGCACAGAGAAGACTAATGATGTAAAATACTGTTCCACATCTGTGCATCACATCTGCTTCTAAGATTCAAGGTTTTGTTTTGTAGATAATCTAAGGCAGCAACCAGTAGAGGGCGATATTTCTGGAACATCTGCTGTGACAAGTTGTAAAAGTGGAAATGAATCATGTTTGTGTCTGTGTTCACATAAATCAGTGGTTATTTGTGTGTGTGTGGTTGCCAATATATTATCGCATATCAAAAATATGAATCTCATTATAATTTCTTCCCCCAGTGATGTTATTTGTGTGTGAAGCACAAAGCCAAATCCTTCACACTGTGTGTATGTGTATATAAAGCCGCGTATGTGTGTGTTTGTTGCTGGCCCTTCAGTGTCTACTGTGTACCAGTGTCTTACTAGCATGTATGTGCTTAAATATATGGCAAAAAGAGTGTGTGTGTGTGTGTGTGTGTGGCTCAGGAGGACATGCACTGGACATGGTCTGGCCCTCCATCTTCTTCGTCAGAGGTATCTGGCGAGCTCCAGGACTCATCTGCGTCGCCCTCTCCACCTTCCCCCCGGCGGGCCTTTGAGGGGCAAAGAATTGAGAAATATTTGCAATGGTGTAAATTTTTTTAACATGTATGAAGAGATCAGGTGCCTCATGTATAAAACTTTGCGCAGATTTCAACCTTAAAATGTGCGTACGCACAAAAGGCAGATTTTGTGAACGCACAAAAAAAAATGCAGATTTATAAAACCGTACAGACGCCAGAACCTGCGCATAGTTCCCTTAATAAATCCCAGCTAGCGGAAGAGTGTGGTACATGCAGGTGATTCATTCTCCACCCTGTCTCCTCCCCAAAATAACCATATATGGAGAGTACAATGCCTGTTTTTACTATGCATATCCTCATCTGCATACAATTACCATATGCATTTCACCATCCAGACACGTGATTACAGCGTTTAACGGTACAAGAAACTTTATTATAAGAGATAAGACTGTAAATGTCACATGTGCCCAAAGATTAGATGCTGCACCATGAAGAAACATTATTTATTAAAATGAACTTTTTTCAAAGAATACATCTTGAATATCCCTTGGCAAAATGTTTTTATCTTCGCAGACATAAATCTAACCTAAGCAATTTTGCTTCTCAGAAAACCTTTTAAATCGTTTTAAGGGTGATTTTATTGAGAAGTTAAATATTTAGTACATTTTGAAAAAAAACTACTGAACGGCAAATGTACCTTTCATAATGTTTTATTAGACTAGAATGGGGGTTTCATTGCAATGAGGGTCGGGATGAAGTGGAGCAGGCAGCACATTTGATGCACATTGCTGTACCTGTTTGCAGCTGTACAATACTGTTTCTCATGAGACATGTCTCTCCAACGGTCCGTTCAACTACTGAACGTCTTATAGCTACTGAGCCATTTCACGCTAGTCACAGTCAAATACGCATCACATTACAGATATTCTTTATTCAAATGCTGAACTTCTCAGTACATGATTGTAATAGAACAGAAAATATCTCAAACTAAGAAATCTTCGCTGTCATCTTTAGTTACTCTATGTTCCTTCTCTATGATGACACAGGAAAGTTCTCCAAACGCAGCGCATCACAAACCAATATTTCCCAGTTATAGCTTATATTTGAATGCTTTTTCAATTAGTTACATAAAAATAATATAGCCTACTAATGGCTTGATAACGATTACTTCTGTTTCAATTGCTTAACTACTTTTTTATTCTAAATGTGAATTAAATGAAAATCAGAATTTATAATCAAGTCTGTTCAGTTCATTATTTGTCCAGCTAGAGTCGGCAATTCACACACACCAGTAAAAGAGTGCGTACGCACAGTCAAGAGTGTCCGGACGGTGTGCACATATTTACGGTAAGTTTATTTTTTATAAATCCCGATGTGTGCGTGGAAAATTGCGTACGCACAAAATTGCCATTGAAATGTGCATACGCAATTTTCCACGCACATATCGGGATTTATAAAAAATAAACTTAGCAACGTTTATACATCAGGCCCCAGATCTTTTTATGGTTTTCCATTCCAGTTCGACAAAAGCATGAGGCCATGCTTCGGTATAGTGTAAAACTTTTCAAATTGAGTGATTAGTATATTTTGTAGCAGCATGTTTCTTTGTAAGAACTGTGTAGGCTGCACTACTGTCTCTATATAATATCTGGCGATGCATCTTTAGTATACTGAAATGGAGGTTAATAGAATAAATGACACTAATATAACTATAGACCTTATTCTCACTAGCGCCATCTTTGATTTATAATGGGAATAACAATGAGGCTGTGAGGAATAGACTTACAGTCTCTTCAATGGGCTGTACTGCAGTTTAAAGTGTTTTTGGATCGTTCCACGGACAAAACATTGATAAAATCTCTGTCCAAGAACATTCAGTATACAAAGAACTCCAGACAACATGAGTTGTGGAAAACCAGATGTGATTTAAGAGCTTTAAACAGCTTTATACTGTTCGTGCAATTTAAGAGAGTGTAAGTCTATCCCACACAGCCCTGTTGTCATTCCCATTAAAAAACAAAGATGACGCTAGCGTGAATAAGGTGAGTTTTGTGCGTTTTAATAAGAGAATATTTCAAAAACATGCTACTAATATATGACTCACTCTCTGAGGCCTTCGGTTTCTCATGTGTCTCATCAGGAACCAGAGGAGCTGTGTGTCATACTGGTCACCATGGCGAACACAGTCTTCATCACGCTCTCGCTTGTTCTTCTTCATTACCTGTGCAGCCATGATAAAATGTAAAGTTTGTATGTACTCTTGCAATTTACAAACATACTTATTAGCTCACCAAAGAAACATATAGTTTAAAATGTTTAACTTAATCTGAAATATCTTTCCTCCATCGGCAGTTTGGCTTAAATGCAAATCGTACACTGTGAACTAACCAGGCGTGACGCGACAAGAAATGGGTCTGCACTGAACACAACGTAGCGTATTCATAGCCAATCATAACATATCTGATGTTTATTATACAGGTATGTGCAGCAAGATTTTGGACCAATCTGATTTAACAATGGGAGCTGCTACAATGCAGAAACAGAATGCAAAAACCATGCGATCGACAGTACAGTATGCCGACTACTGTAAAAATAAAATAATAAGTAAAATACTCTCCTGTGGGATCGGATGTACCTCTTTAAGTCCCTTCAGTGTTGTGGGATTCTCAGCAGTCGGGGCCCACAGTTTCACATCATGGTCCAGACCACTGGTTGCTAAACCTGGGAGATGAGGATGAGGTTCTAGGCAGTTCACCTGAACAGATTAGTAGATGTGATACACCCATATCAGTCTGTAAACTGCTATGTTTCAGCCCCTGCACAGTGTTGGAGATGTAACCGTGACAGTGGCTTACCACTCCTCCCCTGTCTCCCTCCATAAATTGTACCACACGGGCAGAGTTCTTGTCCCACAGGTAGATGTGTCCACAGTCACTGCCACTTACAACAAACTCACTGCTAGGACCATAGAAGTTAACTCCCTTCACTGGTGGAGCATATTCCAATAGTAGAGGGGAAAGAAAGAGAGTGAAAATAGAGAGATGGTTAAAGGAATATTTCCCCAAAATTGAAAATTCGTCATCATTAACTCACCCTCAGGTTGTTCCTAACCTGCATTACTCTCTTTCTTCGGTGGAACACAAAAGGAGATGTTATACAGGATACGAACTTCAGTCACCATTAACTTTCAATGTATGAAAAAATAAAATAGTTCACCGAAGAGAGAAAGTCATACAGGTTTGGAACAACGTAAGTGAATAAATGCTGAAATAATTTAATTTTTTGGGTGTACTATCCCTTAAGGACTACATTGCATTATTCATATTGTTTATAAACTGTATGCAGAAATGTTTTACTGACATTTCTTATATGCCACATACTGCAATAATAGTATACGAATATTTGACTATAAAATGTTAAGATAATTTTAGCTGATCTTTACAATTAAAAACAAAACAACAACAGTACACCGTCTTTGTTCACGAGAGCTAATTGTCTCTTTTTTTCCCTGTAGATGTGAGACGTGTACCTGTGGCATTGTTGCGGTGACCCTTGTATCTCCTGCAGTAATCCGCCCCATCACTGTGGCTGGAGTCAAAAAGGTAAATGTCCTCATCGTTGTAACTTACCAGCAGCTCTGAAAAACAGTTAAACCATGACTAGAGATGCACACTCACTCGAGGTAAAATAAGTGATGCAGTCATGACAGTAAAACAAAATTACTTTTTGGATCTCTGTAGAAATGAGTGCATACAAACAAGTGGACACTCAAGCAGCATTTTCAAGTAAGGTTGACATTCACATGGACTAATATCCATTAAATGATTAAAAACTCTTCGGAGGCCTACAGGATACCCCTACCCCCTAAAATAAAAACTCATCGAATCTGCACAAATCATGTAAGTGACATATTTTGAATTTGAAATGGTCTGTTCCGCCAAAAGGTAAGTAGTTTGCATCCCTGCATGACACACCAAATACTGATAGAATAAGTCATGTAAAAGGTATTTTTTAATCATAGCCATACAAACCATTTAAGAGTCACATTCTGAGGCAACATTAAGTGTGTTACCTGAGCCATCATGGCTGTACACTAAACAGGTGATATTTGTTTTGGACTCGCTGGTCAACAAGTGAGATGGACAAAACTTCTTCAGCACGCCATTATTAACGTTTTCATTTATCTTTCTCTGGTCATAGATCCTAACACATACAAAAGGCAAGGAGAGAGAGTACCAGTGAGTGATGCAGGCTGACAGTGTGATGACTTCAGAATGTCAGTGAATGTGTTCGTCTCACCTGACATACTGGTCTCTCCCACCCACAGCAAAGTGATGTGTTTTGTCTGGGTTCACAAAGATGGTGTACAGCCCCACCTTCTTTTCACCTTCTTTCACCACCACCAGTTTGCTGAGAGATTGAAAAAAAAGAGAAATTGTTTTTCCAATACAGCAGTATTTACATACATCATGATGGCACCGCGGATGGCCGCCTCGGTGTGGAGCGCTCCTATTCTTTTGTTGTTTTTGTTTGTTTGTCCTGTGTTTAGTAATCTGTTTCCAGTCAGTTCTACCAGGGACGAACTGCTGAACATTCGGCAGCATATACCAGACAATCTTTTCCCGGTTTTTGAATATTCGGATGCTTTGCTGGACATTTTAGTTGGAGGCGCAGCTTTGCTGTTCATGAGATGCAGGCGAGGGAGACGAGCTGGCATGCTGGTCAAGCTCCGTCGGCATGGCTTTCGAACAGCCCTGCCAAGCATTCAAATCAGTGCAGTCAAGGTATGTGTAAGCATACTTGGCAATAAAGCTGATTCTGATTTATATACGTTTCACTTAGAACTTATGACAGAACATCAATCTAACCCATTTGTTTCTTTAAAATGCACACTAATGTTTGAAAGTCAACCTCAAATAATTAACCCTTGTGTTATGTTTGTTTTGTGCCAACACTTTTTGTGTTCCTGGTCAAAAATGACCGGCCCACTAAGATCGTTTATAAATCCCTCTTATTGTCACAAGATATGCATTAGATCCTTTTATCAACTTCTTTTGTAGTAATTATTAGAGTTTGTTTTTTTAAATATTTTTATTGATAGGAGGATTAAATTTAGCTTATACCAGGCCACTGGGGGGCGCTCTCTGCGGAAAACAAAACATAATAATAATAAATTAAGTTAATAACCACTTACTTGATCTGAACAAAATAGGTGTCATATTAAAGCTTAGGATCTGGACTTTATAATGCATATAGCTGATCCTACCAATTCTTAAAGAATGCTTTTTAATTTGCTGACAAATAAGAACAGGTTCGATCTCATCATTTACAAATTTATCATCACAACAAATATATTCAGAGTTGGTAAAACCATAAAAAAAGATGATAGCCATGTGTTATATATCGTTGGAAAGGTCTCAATTAGTAGAATGCAATGAACAAATTTATTTCACTCAGAGGCCAAAATGTAGTGAGTATTAGTGTACGAATTTCCTGCTGACATACATCAATATAATAAACAGGAGTGGCTTTTTGTCATGTTTTTCCTTATAACTTCCTGAAACATACATATAACATAGACAATTACATAGCATAACTTACAGCAGACTATCCCGATTCAAACGACACAACATAATATGATAAGTAGATCTTGAAATATTCCTCAGAGTGTACATGGAAACATGATGCACAAAAGGGTGATTAAATAAAAAAAAATAAAAAAAGTCATCCAGGTCAAAATGACTAGAACACAACATAAGGGTTAAAGAAACATCACATCAGTTTATGTGTTCAGAGATTTGTTTGATTTTTTTTATGTTTTTGGGGATCTAAAGAGGTACAACCTGGTTGTTAAAAGATTCTAGTTTGACTACCACACCTGGAGTTTCAAGTTCGAATCCAGGGCGTGCTGAGTGACTCCAGTCAGACTTCCTAAGCAACCAATTGGCCTGGTTGCTAAGATGGGTAGAGTCACGTTGGGTTAACCTCCTCGTGGTCACTATAATGTGGTTCTCGCTCTCGGTGGGACGCATGGTGAGTTGTGCGTGGATGCCGTGGAGAATAGCGTGAAGCTTCCACACGCGCCAAGTCTCCGTGGTGATGCGCTCAACAAGCCACGTCCAGGAGAAGCGATTTATCTACAGAGTCTGCAGTTGCATGTAAGTGTGTTTATTTCATTGTTTTACTTTGTTGTAAATTAGTATTCATTACTAGACTTTTGTTTACTGGCTTGAACTCGCATCGCTTAAACATGTGTTGGTGTGTGTGCTGTTTTGTTTTGACTTGTTCCAGGGTATTCACTGCTAGATTTACAGTTGTTTGTCCAGTGTGTGTAAAACCATTGTTGTTTTAGTGTCTATAAACACTGCTTCACTTGTTTTAGAGTATTATTTATTGCTAAAGTGTAGCATAATTTATTTGCAGTGTACTGAAGTCGCGTTGTTCTCACGCTGTTCACCTCGCACGACCCGTAGTTTCAGTTGCCCACATGACTAGCTTTGTGCTAAGTAGCATTAAGGCATGTCCTGCTTTTTTCACTGTACGGCTCGTTAGCATTGTGTATATATTTGACGTGAATACTGACGCGGAAGCGGCAGCGGAAGTGGTAGCCCTCATGTAAAGCCCTTCTCGTGTAAAGACCAGCGAGTCTACCTGTGCGAGTCCACCAAGCAAGGACACCGACAAGGCGCCACTCACCATAGCACTTAAGTATCTTCTAATTTTATCTCTTTTCTTATTTTCCTTGTACATACAGTACTAACATGTCTACTTCACGAATAACATATGCCTTCAAGCACATCCCTGTTATGTTACAGACCGTTTACACAATATAGACGCAAGACAAACCGCAACCCACACAACCTACGGCCACTTTGCACTTCAGCACCTGCTCCGCTCTCTTTCTCAGTGGGATTCTGGAACTGCCAGTCAGCTGTGAACAAAGCGGACTTCATTCCAGCCTTTGCCACACAGTCCACCCTCAGCATCTTGGCACTGACAGAAACATGGATATGTCCAGAGGATAAAGCAACACTTGCTGCTCTCTCCAACAACTTCTTCTCTCACACCCCTCGACACACCGGTAGGGGTGGGGGAACAGGTATGCTCATTCATAACAACTGGACTTTTTCACCACACTCTTCTCTATGTAACAATACTACTTTTGAATTCCATGCTATTACTACAATGCAACCCACAAAAATACATGTTGTTGTCATTTATTGCCCTCCAGGTCAGCTGGCAAACTTTCTCGAGGAGTTGGATGTCCTGCTGTCCTCCTTCCCGGAGGATGGTAGCCACTTGTGGTTCTTGGAGATTTCAACATACACCAAGACAAGCCCCAGGCCACTGAACTGAATGCTCTTCTGGCCTCATTTGACTTGGAAAGACTAAGCACCACAGCAACTCACAGATCGGGCAACCAGCTGGACCTCATTTTTACACGTAACTGTACCAACTCAAATATTCTTGTTACTCATTTACATGTCTCTGATCACTACTTAGTTCAATTCAACATGACTCTCCCATCTACAATAAAACAGACTCTACCTTTGGTTTCCTTTCGCCGTAACCTCTGTTCTCTTTCACCCTCTCGCCTTTCCACTGCTGTCTCTACCTCTCTTCCCACACAAAATGTATTTTCCACCCTTGATGTAAACACTGCCACAGACACACTAAGCTCTACTTTAACAACCTGTCTAGACATCATCAGTCCTCTCTCCTCAAGGCCAGCACGTACTACACCACCCAGCCCCTGGCTCTCTGATGTCCTTCGTGAACATCGGACTGACCTCAGGGCAGCTGAGAGGAGATGGCGGAAATCTAAAGATCCAGTAGATCTAGGCAAGTATCAGTCTCTGCTTGCAACTTTTTCAGATAACGTTAAATCTGCAAAAACTTCCTACTACCAGAGCAAGATCAACAGCACCACAGACACTCGCAGCTTGTTTAGAACTTTCAACACGCTTCTCTGTCCTCCCTCCTCCTCACCTGACACATCACCGATAGCAGATGTCTTCACCACACTTTTTACTAATAAGGTTACAACCATCAGCAATACATTCTCAGCATCTCACCTTGTCAAACACCCGTTTCCTGTATGCAACCCCTCTGTCTCTATGTTCTCTCCTCTGACTGACACTGAGGTCTCTAAACTCCTCCTCTCCAACCACCCCACCACCTGTTCCCTGATCCCATTCCTTCTCACCTCCTCCAGGCCATCTCTCCGTCCAGCTTACCTGCACTCACTCACATAATTAACACATCTCTACTTACAGGCATTTTTCCCACTACATTTAAGCAGGCTCGAGTAACCCCGCTGCTGTAGAAACTCGCACTTAACCCCACACAAATAGAACACTACAGACCAGTCTCTCTCATCCCATTCATGGCAAAAACACTTGAAAGGGCAGTTTTCAATCAAATCTCTGCCTATCTCTCACAGATCAAGCTGCTGGATGACAATCAGTCAGGCTTCAAAAGTGGACACTCCACCGAGACTGCTCTGCTGTCTGTCACCGAGTCGCTGAGATGGGCGAAAGCTGAATCCAGATCATCCGTCCTGATTATACTGGACCTTTCTGCAGCCTTCGACACAGTCAACCATCAGATCTTACTCTCCACCCTCTCTTTGCTGGGCATCACAGGAACTGTGCTAGACTGGTTTAATTCCTATCTCTCAGGTAGGTCCTTCAAGGTAGCCTGGAGAGGTGAGGTGTCCAAGTCACATCAGCTAATTACTGGGGTACCTCAGGGCTCAGTGCTTGGGCCACTTCTCTACTCTATATACACATCATCACTGGGACCCATCATTCAGGCACATGGTTTCTCTTACCACAGCTACGCTGAAGACACGGAACTCTACTTGTCTTTCCAGCACAACGACACCACAGTGACTGCTCGAATATCTGCCTGCCTGGCAAACATCTCGGCCTGGATGAAGGAACACCACCAGCAACTTAACCCAGCCAAGACCGAACTCCTTGTCTTTCCAGCCAACCCTGCTGTTGAACACAACATCACCGTGCAGCTGGGTGCAAAACGGTCAGAAATCTAGGGTTAACCATCAATAACAAACTAAATTTCACAGACCACATCTCAAAGACCGCAAGATCATGTAGATTTACACTCTACAATATCAGGAAGATAAGACCCTTCCTCTCTGAACATGCCACACAACTTCTTGTTCAGTCACTTGTCATAACTAGACTGGACTACTGTAATGCTTTCATTGCAGGCCTGCCTGCATGTGCAATTAGACCCCTCCAAATGATCCAGAATGCAGCAGCACGTCTGGTCTTTAATCAACCAAAGAGAGGGCATGTTACACCACTCCTTGTCTCTCTTCACTGGCTGCTGGCTGATGCACGTATCAAGTCCAAGCCCCTGATGCTGGCATACAAAACAGTCACTGGGTCTGCTCCAGCATACCTAAAATCATTTCTGCAGAGCTACGCACCCACTAGAAGTCTGTGGTCAGCTAAGGAACGTCGCCTTGTTGTACCAACACAAAGAGGCACCAAAACACTTTCCCGGACTTTCGGCTTCATCATACCACAATGGTGGAATGACCTACCCAAAATGACTCGCTTTCTGTCTTCAAAAAATGGTTAAAAACACATCTTTTCCATGAGCACTTAACCAGTCACTAAAAAAAAAAAAAAAAAAAAAAAGTCCTTGTTGCACTTTAATCTGTTTTGAATGCTATTCTGATGCTAGTGAAACTTTGTAATATGGCACTTTTCGTACCACTGTCTCCTAAAGATGATTCGCTTATGTGTTCATCTATTGTAAGTCGCTTTGGATAAAAGCATCTGCCAAAGGAATAAATGTAAATGTAAATAAGATGCGCGGATTGATGGTCTCAGATGCGGAGGCAACTGAGACTCATCCTCCGCCACCCGGATTGAGGTGAGTCACTATGCCACCACAAGGACCTAGAGTGCATTAGGAATTGGGCATGCCAAATTGAGAAAGAAAAAAAAAAAGTTTTTCTAATGTTTATAAATGATATATATTATGGTCTTTTTGGCTTTTTGCCATTTAAATTTTTATAGTAGAGAGAAGACAGGAAATGAGAAAAAAAAAGGGAAAAAGTACTGGAAATGTTGCAAGTTAATCAAACACATTCGCATCTGGGCTGCAGAAAAAGTCGATAAAAGTAGGACTTTTCTCTCCTGAATAATATTACTTGCAAATTTCATTCATATAAATCTTTTTCAGGGAGATGTCAAACAAAAACGTGAATGGAAAAGAGGCTGTGAGGGATAAAAGTACAGTGTGTTCAATGAACCTTGGAGTCAATTATTCAGCCGACAAACACTGAAAATGTCTTTCCAAACCATTTTCAGTAGACAAAATGTTTTTGTTGATGTGACCTATGACTTTACGGAATTGCAACAGATTGAACAAACTGTACATTTATCCCACAGCATTGTTTTCAGTCGTGTTAAATTAAATATGGTGTCTACCCTGACTGCTGTCCATAAATGCTATTAGAAACTTGTAAGAAGAATGTCAAAGTGTACAGTATATAATGGTTACTAACCATCATAATTTTATAACATTATTTCAACAAGCACTCTTTAAAACAAGCGATTAGCACTCCAGTTAGTTGTTGCTCATACAGGGAAAAAGAAAAAAAGCCTTGTATATTGGAAATGTGAAAACTACAGCTTTTGCGTAACCCATTTAAGCCATGAGACCTGTGACAAAAGCTTCCACTGACTCATCTAGCCGCTGACACAATTCTTTGTAAGTTATCTAATCCCTGCCAATGTTCACATTCACTGGTGTCACTCCACTGAAGTACTGCTATTCTTTTTCTCTGGCAATCTTAGGGTTGTTTGTGACACTTGTGACCCAGCTTTCCACTTACTCAGCAGGTCTGTCTAAACGCAGGTCAATGCCGAACACCACTGCGTCTTCACCGGCAGAAAGGAAAGAGCAGGGAGAGTCTGGCTCCAGCGCAAGCTAAGACAGCAATAAACACATCTTACAGTTATCACATGCATTCACAAGACTCTTAATTATGATCTCTATGAATCGGTTGCCATAAACCAATAAAACAGGTTCTGATTTTCCACATAAATCTGTTCCATGTTCACATATTTATGTCCACAAAATAAATAAGAATGTTGTTGATCATACCTTATGTGCGGCACCTTTGTGCTGGGCCACTTTTTTGGTGTTTTTGCAACGTTGTGTAGCAGAAAGCTCAGCCACTCTGATCTGTCCATCTCGGGCACACATGGCCAATGTGGAGTCACCACTGTGTGGGAGGAACTTTGCCTGGGGAAAAGAATAAAAAAGTGAAGATAATGCACTGATTCACACTTTTTAGGTTTAGAAATGTTAAAGGAATATTCAGAGTTCAATACAAGTTAAGCTCAATCGACAGCGTTTGTGGCATAATATTGATTACCACAATAAAAAATAAAAATAAAAAAAAGAAGTGAAAATCTGTGTAACAATGAGGCACTTACAATGTGAGTGAATGGGCCAATTTCTGAATGTTAAAATACTCACTGTTACAAAAGTAAATTCACGAGACATAAATAATATGCGTGTAAACATGATTTTAGTGTGATAAAATCGCTTACTAACCTTTTCTGTGTAAAGTTATAGCCAATTTTACAACTAAAATTGGCCCCCATTCACTTCCTTTGTAACTCACTGTAACACAGATTTTTGCTTTTTTTAAAGAAAAGGAGGGACGAGTCGGAATACATTTTTGTGGTAATCAACATTATGCCACAAATGTTGTCGATTGAGCTTAACTTCTTTTAAACTGGGAATATTCCTTTAAACTTTTAACCTTTTACAAGTTTTCTCTTGACATTTTAAACTTAATTTATTTCAGTGGAGTTCAACACAAAAAAGGTTTCTGTCCAACAATGATTACCTACCTAATTCTGGAGCTGTGCTGTTACAATCATATATTGTGATTCTTTTTCCCGCAATACTGTATCAATACTTTAGACACTAGTTTCATTATTTCATATAATTTTCTAGTTTCATTCATCAAACAGATTGTCTAAATATGGCATTTCTGATTTCTGAAAATGAAAAATCATTCGCTTGAAAAAAGCGCCATTTGATAGAGATCATACACCTGATAACATTAGAGTAAACATAATTGTTCATAACGTCTTATAACACACTCACTATGATGCTGTGAACTCTTTATTTACTATAGCTTTTACTAAGACCTGAATTAATATGTAAATTAAAGTTATCAGCTTTAATTTACATTCGAGCAAATGTAGGTGTCCTTGCTGATGTTATACATGTTTTTTGTTGTTTTTAGGGCTGACAGTTTAATCCATAGCATGCTCTTCTTGAGATTTATTAAAAAAGAAAAAACACTGCATGTATCCTCTTCTCTATGTACCTTTTGTCACTATTACAAGTGGACTGGCAACAAGGTTTTCCTATATAATTCCACTTAAAACTACTCAAACACACATTACTCCCGTTGACTCTTGTTGGAAAAAAAAGCAAGCGCTTGTCAGAGAAATGGTGCACGGCAACCGCTGCTACTTAGTAAGACAGGATTTAAGGCAGGGCTTAGTGCAGTTAAGCTATCATGATGCATTGCAATGTTTTGAATCATGAGGTAGTTGAAGCAGGGTTGCTGCAGAGTTTTTAAAATCAAATTTAAGACTTTTTAAGACCTTTTTCAAGACCTGAACAGATAAAATGAATACTGTATCTCCATACCAAAACAAACCCACTAAAATCACAATCTAAAAAAAGTTTAAAACACGTTTTCCACAAATATATCACATTAAAATTGGTTTATGTACCATTATATAAATAAATACAGTTTAGAGGTTGACCAATATTGGATATCGCTGTGTGATGGAGAGCCTGTTAATCAGTCTACATCAGAGGATTTTACTGTGTTTAAAGGACTTATTTATTGTTTTACTCGCCAATTTTCAATATTTATTGGGGGTTTATTGTGCAAATGTTTTATCAGTCCTATTTATTGGTTTTGTTTTTAACTCTCATTTTAACTCATTCTTATGTATTATTCAAAGATTTGTATTTAAGAATGGGGAGGTGAGGGTTAATTTTATTTAAAATAATGGTTTGTTCCAATTAGCAAAGGTGGGAAAATTGTGTATTTAAACCAGCCGCCATTAGGGAAAGTAAGATGGATGACAAGTGTTTGAGCAAATGGACAAGGTTATGCCAGAACTGATTGAGTGCAAATATACTCCAGCCTCCATTGTTTAGGGAGGGGAGTAGGTACTGCTCTTAGTACCTGAAACAGGTCTAGTTTTTAGACTGGATTTTTTAATTAACTTTTCACTTTAAATGCTAAAATACACTGGGGACTCTTATTTTGAAATGTAAGCGCTTCCCTGTTTCTAGCTGCTCATTCAAACAGATAAGGGAAATAAAATGTGCACTTCTACAATATTCTACAACGTATTACAATATAAACAATTACAAATAAACTGTCATATTTCCTTAACACTATACCATCATCATCATGAGTTTGTGAACTGCTCTGCAACAGCTGGAAACACTCAAGTCCTCACAAGATACTTAGCGCTACCTAATTCAAGTAATCACGTAAAAGATGTAACAAAATGTACTGTCAATAAACACTGCTAAACTGGATTTACTACTAAAAATGAATGGAAATCTGAACAAATATCCAAAGCCTCAGAGGCACAGATGATTCCCAAGCATGCTTTTCTAGCTTGTTTGTAATTCATTTTCAAAAGCTCTAAAAGCCCCCTTCAGCCACACCAAAGTAGAGCTTAAAGGAATAGTTCACCCAAAAATGAAAATTCTGTCATGATTTACTCACCCTCCTGGCATCCCAGATGTGTATGACTTTCTTTCTTCTGCTGAACAAAAATGAAGATGTTTAGAAGAATATCTCAGCTCTGTTAACAGGTCCACACAATGCAAGTGAATGGGTGCCAAAATTTTGAAGTTCCAAAACTCCACATAAAGGGAGCATAAAAGTAAGCTATAAGACTCCAGTGGTTAAATCCATGTGTTCAGACACGATATGATAGGTGTGGGTGAGAAACAGATCAATAGCTGCATTCGAAAACAGGAAAATGCTGCCTTTGTAGGCTGTATATGGAGGCAGGATGAAAATGAGGTGCTTTTCAAATTGTCTGGAGACCAGTTTTCTAAGAGTTCAATTCATTCAAAACAGCTGTCAGTGAAGCCATTAACTGATTAGGCAGCAAGGCAGCTGCCTACGTTTTCGAATGCAGCAAATATTTAAGTCATTCTCCTCCCTGCCCAGTGGGGGGCGATATGCACGAAGAATGTGAATCACCAAAAACAGATGAAGGAGAAAGTGAAGGAAAAAGGACTTTAATATTGATCTGTTTCTCACCCACACCTATCATATCACTTCAGAAGATACAGTATGTATTTAACCACTAGAGTCATCTGGAGTAATTTTATGTTGCCCTTGATGTGGATTTTTGAGCTTCAAAATGTTGGCACCCATTCACTTACATTGTAAGGACCTACAGAGCTAAGATATTCTTCTAAAAAACTTTGTGTTCAGCAAATGAAAAAGTTATACACATCTAGGATGGCATGACGGTGAGTAAATGATGAGATCATTTTCATTTTTGGGTGAACTATTCCTTTAACTGAGGCAATCATGACCTGAGCTTCCACACCTGAAAGACATTGCTCTTATGGCCACTGTCAAACTCTAGCTCTGCTCTTCTGCGAGCCCAGTCCCAGATCACCACACGGAGGTCGTCACTGCCCGAAGCCAGGCGGGTGCCGGAGGGGTTAAAGTGGAGGGTGTTCACGCAGCCCGTGTGTCTCTCCAGGCGGCCCTGCAGTTCCAGCCTCTGGACGAGACCTCGCGCCCCACACACACTCTTCACAAACTGTTGCGAGTCACGGCCAATCTCTCGGGCACGCAGTGAGGGTACCGCACGCCATGAAGGGCTACTCAGGTCACGCAGGTCTGCTCCCAGCCATGCCTCCATGGCTTGCTCATCTTCTTCCTCTACGTCCTCTTCCTCCTCCTCTTCTTCGTCGTCATCTTCCGAACTAGAAGAGTGACGCGTGGCTCCCCCGCTGGGTCGGTTTCTCTTCCTAGCGGATCGCCTTCCTGCATCTTTTCCCCTCTCTCTCTGCCCCCCTTCTTCACTCTCTCCTTCTTCCGTTAGGGAGTACAATCCACTGCCATCCATGCTGTCTGTGTCCTCCTCTTCTCCAGGCCCCTGCTTCTGTTCAGAGTCTGCCATCGGCCTGTCCTGACCACCCTCACCTCCCTCTGGCGCTGAACTCAGATTTGCTGTCAAAAGAAAACTTGAACAGTTGGTGGAGTAATGCTTATTTATATATAACTCGGTCAAGATGACACCAACATTTTCCACATTATACATACTGTATATTGTCATTATCTCAAAATAAACATTATGTGCACTATGTCGGCTATTTTATTTAAATTACTTTAAATTAGACCGCAGATAGATACAAGAGACTAGAGGTCTGCATGGGCCTTAAAAAGGAAACCCGAACCCGACCTGTACCTGAGACCGTGTGGCCCGACCCAACCCGGCCCGAATGATACCGTCAGATTATAAGCCCGAACCCGACCCAAAAATGCTCACTATCATTATAATTTCTTCTCCTAGCAAGAACTGTTGCAGCTACATTTTTTATGTAAGCATATAGGCAACATTCGTAACAATATTGAAATTTCAGTACACTAGAGCAGAAGGGCAAAAAAAGCAAAGCCTTACCGTTTATATGCTGAAACTTTTCTTGGTGCAGAGCAATCTGGAATAATATGAAACAATGCAACAGCCTCCTCTATGCAGCCTGAACTTGTTCAGAACATTGAATCTTTGAGACACCTGCGCTAAAAACTATCTAGACACAGCACAAAGAATGAAACAGAGCAAATTTGACAAGTTCTTTTTTTTATTTTCTTTTTTTTATTTGGAATGCCCAATTCCCAATGCACTCTAAGTCCTAATGGTGGCGTAGTGACTCGCCTCAATCCGGGTGGCGGAGGATGAATCTGGGAACGTCAACCCGCGCATCTTATCACGTGGCTTGTTGAGCGTGTTAAATGCAGAGATATAGCGCGTGTGGAGGCTTCACGCCATCCACCGCAGCATCCACGCACAATTCACCACGCGCCCCACCAAGAGTGAACCACATTATAGCGATCACGAGGAGGTTACCCCATGTGACTTTACCCTCCCTAGCAACCGGGCCAATTTCAAAATCAAAATCAAATCAAATCAAATCACTTTATTGTCACACAGCCATATACACAAGTGCAATGGTGTGTGAAATTCTTGGGTGCAGTTCCGATCAACATAGCAGTCGTGACAGTGATGAGACATACGCAAATCTACAATAAACATCAAATTAACACAACGCAATTTAAACATCTGATATACATAATTACACAACTTAAAACATCAAATTAACACAACACAATTTAAACATCTGTTATACATAATTACACAACCTAAAACATCAAATTAACACAACACAATTTAAACATCTGTTATACACAATTACACTCAACAATATACAATAATAACATACATTGCACAGTATACAATATGCTGTTTTTGTTTTTTTTTTTGTTTTTTTTGTTTTACTATATAGATACTATATAGATACACATTATTCAATAAAAATTAAAATATATATGAAAAAAGTATATATATAGAATGTACAGTATTGTACTGTATTGACATTCAGGCTGTCGGTTGATAGTCAGTTGTTAAGAGAGACATAATATAATGACAGTAATATAATTTATGACAGTCCGGTGTGAGATAAAAGAGTAATAAAGTGCAGGGATGATGTATTTTGATCGTGGGAGATCAAGAGTTCAGAAGTCTGATTGCTTGGGGGAAGAAGCTATCATGGAGTCGGCTGGTGCGGGTCCTGATGCTGCGATACCGCCTACCTGATGGTAGCAGTGAGAACAGCCCATGGCTCGGGTGGCTGGAGTCTCTGATGATCCTCCGAGCTTTTTTCACACACCGCCTTGTATATATTTCCTGGAGGGAGGGAAGCTCACCTCCGATGATGTGTTTGGCAGTTCGCACCACCCTTTGCAGTGCTTTGCGGTTGTGGGCAGTGCTATTGCCGTACCAGGCGGAGATACAGCCAGTCAGGATGCTCTCCACAGTGCTGGTGTAGAACCGTGTGAGGATGTGGCGGTTCATTCCAAACTTCCTCAGCCGTCTCAGGAAGAAAAGGCGCTGATGAGCCTTCTTCACAACGACTTCAGTGTGGACGGACCATGTGAGTTCCTCAGTGATGTGGACACCCAGGAACTTGAAGCTGCTGACTCTCTCCACTGGTGCTCCATTGATGGTGATGGCACTGTGTTCTCTGTCTTTTCTTCTGAAGTCCACCACAAGCTCCTTTGTCTTACTGACGTTGAGGGAGAGGTTGTGCTCCTGACACCAGTGTGTCAGAGTGTGCACCTCCTCTCTGTAGGCTGTTTCATCATTGTCAGTGATCAGACCTACCACCGTCGTGTCATCAGCAAACTTAATGATGGCATTGGAGTTATGTGTTGCCACACAGTCATGTGTGTACAGGGAATACAGTAGTGGGCTGAGAACACAGCCCTGCGGGGCTCCAGTGTTGAGGGTCAGTGATGAGGAGATGTTGCTGCCTATTCTAACCACCTGGCGTCTGCTTGACAGGAAGTCCAGGATCCAGCTGCACAGCGAGCTGTTTAAGCCCAGAGCCCGGAGTTTCTCATCAAGCTTGGAGGGCACTATGGTGTTGAATGCTGAGCTGTAGTCTACAAACAGCATTCTCACATAAGTGTTCTTTTTTTCCAGGTGTGAGAGAGCAGTGTGTATTGTAGATGCAATGGCATCATCAGTGGAGCGGTTGTTACGGTAAGCAAACTGCAGCGGGTCAAGATTGAGTGGTAATACAGAGCAGATGTAATCTCTGATTAGTCTCTCAAAACATTTGCTGATGATGGGGGTCAGAGCAACAGGACGCCAGTCATTTAAACAAGTTATTTTCGATTGTTTTGGAACAGGCACAATGGTGGATGTTTTAAAGCATGTGGGGACTACAGACAAAGAGAGGGAAAGGTTGAAAATGTCCGTAAAAACACCAGCCAGCTGGTTCGCGCACGCTCTGATGACGCGGCCCGGAATGCCGTCTGGACCCGCGGCTTTGCGGATATTCACCCGTCGGAAGGATCGGGTTACATCCGCTACAGAGACGGAGAGTGAACTAACCTCTGTAGCTTCGGCCGTGAGAGCTCTCTCCGCGAGGGCGGTGTTATTTCCCTCGAAACGAGCATAAAAAGTATTTAGCTCATCCGGTAGAGAGGCAGCGGTGTTCATGGCGGAGTTTTTATTCCCTTTAAAGTCCGTGATGATGTTAATTCCCTGCCACATGCTTCTAGAGTTGGTGGTGTTAAACTGTCCTTCAATCTTACTCCTGTACTGGCGTTTTGCTGTTTTGATAGTTTTTCGGAGGGCATAACTGGCTTGTTTATGCTCCTCCGCGTTCCCGGAATTAAAAGCGGAGGTCCGCACATTAAGTGCTGCGCGAACATCGCTGTTGATCCACGGCTTCTGATTCGGATAGATTCGCACAGTTCTGGTCGGAATCACTTCCTCTACACACGTTCTGATGAAGCACATTACGCTATCAGCGTAAAGCTCGATGTCGTCATCAGAGGCGGACCGGAACATCTCCCAGTCCGTGCGATCAAAACAGTCTTGTAGCGTAGAGTCTGATTGGTCCGACCAGCACTGGATCGTTCTGAGGGTGGGTGCTTCCTGTTTCAGTTTCTGCCTGTAAGCGGGCAGAAGCAGAATGGAAGAGTGGTCCGATTTGCCAAATGGTGGGCGGGGGAGGGATTTGTAGCCATCCCGGAACGGAGAGTAGCAATGGTCCAAAACCCGGTCCCCTCGTGTGTTGAAACTAATGTGCTGATGATATTTTGGTGCGACTGATTTTAAACTGGCTTTATTAAAGTCCCCGGTCACAATGAACGCGGCCTCAGGGTGCGCGGTTTCCTGCTCACTTATACTCCCATACAGTTCCTTGAGTGCCCGGTCTGTGTCGGCTTGTGGGGGGATGTACACAGCAGTGATAATGACCGCTGTGAATTCCCTCGGTAGCCAGAATGGTCGACACAGAAGCATAAGAAATTCCAGATCAGGAGAACAGAAAGACTTGATAGAATGTATGTTCCTCTGATCACACCAGGATTTGTTGATCATAAAACATACACCACCTCCTCTAGTTTTACCTGAGAGGTCTTTCGCTCTGTCCGCTCGGAGCATGGAGAACCCCGCGGGTTCAATGGCTGAGTCTGGAATCTCCGCAGACATCCAAGTTTCCGTAAGGCAGATAACGCAGCAGTCCCTCGTCTCTCGTTGGAAAGAGATCCGCGCTTTCAGCTCGCAGAGCTTGTTATCCAGAGACTGAACATTTGCCAGTAGAATAGTGGGTAGCGGGGGTCGATTTGCGCGGCGTCTTACTCTGATGAGAACGCCGGCTCTGTTTCCCCTTTTCCTCCTGCGTTTCCGCGGCCGTGCTGCCCAGACAAAGGGCTCCGCTTGCGTGTTTGTAAACAGCGGATCGGCATTGAGGAATGTGAAGTCCGGTTTACGGTGTGAGATCGCTGAGCCAATGTCCAAAAGTGTTTGTCTGTCGTAGACAATAAGGCAGGCAACATCCAAGACAAAAAACATAAGAATTGTAAACAAAACAAACAAACCATTGCTAAGTTGTGTCGGAGCTCGCAACGCAGCAGCCATACTCGGCGCCATCTTGAGTCCTGTTTGGTTGTTTAGGAGACCTGGCTGGAGTCATTCAGCACGCCCTGGGATTCGAACTAGCGAATTCCAGCGGTGGTAGCCAGCATATTTTACCACTGAGCTACCCATGCCCTTGCAATTTTAAGTTCTTTTTAACCTGACATGGTGTTTAAAAAGTGCTGGTCCTGCGCGAGTTGCTGAAGAAACAGCGAGACGAGGTGCAACAATCAAAGACATTCGTCCAGCAAGTTTACATAGGAAAACAATGGGAAAACAGAACAGATGCGCGCAAAAACACGTTCGATGTGAACGGCCCCTAACTCGTCCGTTTGCATGTGTCTGTAAGTGAGAGCGTGCGCGCGAAACAAGATTGTTTTTTTATTAATTACAAACCCGACACGAACTCCTACTTGAAAAACTGACCCGAACCTGGCCCGAAACCCGTTGGGTTCTCGGGTCCCGTCAGGCCCAGGTCGGGTTGCAGACCTCTACAAAAGACATGAAAATAGTACTACATAGCAAATCGGTTGTCTGTGACAACAGTCAACTACACAGTTTAGTGGATATTAGGCCTGTTCAAAAATATTTAACTTCAGAGTGCTGCATTTTAAACTCCATTCCAATCATTACTATTCCATTCCTTACAACAACAATATACTCTATTATCACATACGAAAGTATTATGTATTTGGGTCCATACCTGACTCTGTGCTGGAATGGGCCTCTGGTGCTGCAGATGCATCCACGTCCCCTCTTCCTTTTCCAGGTTCTGGATCATCAGAACCACCTGGTAAAACAAGACCCAGATTGCAAACATAATGGGAAAAGCAGCTAACACTTAAAGGAATAGTTCACCCAAAAATGAAAATTCTCTCATCATTTACTCACCCTGAGGCCATCACAGATGTGTGACTTACTTTCTTCTGCTGAACACAAACTAAGATTTTAAGAAGAATATCTCAGCTATGTTGGTCCATTCAATGCAAGTGAATGTTGGACAGAACTTTTAAGCTAAAAAAAGCATATAAAGGCAGCATAAAAGTAACAAACGACTTCAGTGTTTTAAATCATGTCTTAAGAAGCGATATGATACGTGTGGTTGAGAAACATATCAATATTTAAGTCTTTTTTTTTTTTTTTTTTACTATAAATGTCCACTTTTACCTCCACTTCTACATTCTTCTTCTTCTTTTGTTTTTGGCTATTCTGATTATTCGTGCATATCGCTTCCTACTGGGCAGGGAGGAAAATTTTAACAAAAAAAGGACAACTATTGATCTGTTATTCACCTATCATATCGCTTCAGAATACATGGATTAAAACACTGGGGCCATATTGATTACTTTTATGCAGCCTTTATGAGCTTTTTGGAACTTCAAAGTTCTGGTCACCATTCACTTGCATTGAATGGACCAAAAGAGCTGAGATATTTAAAAAAAAAAAATCTTAATTGTGTTAAGCAGAAGAAATAAAGTCATATACAGTACTGTGCAAAAGTCTTAGGCACATGATATTTTTCACAAAAACATTAGTCTTTAAATCGTTATTTTATTTATTCTGCTTTTAGTGTATCAGGAGGAAATATCAATTTTAGATTTCAACATTCCATTTGCAAAAAGAATTGAATAAAAGAAGAACAAAGAGCCTTAACAGATGGCATGGCCCCCATAGAGCCCAGATCAAAATATCATTGAAAAAAAAATGAAAAAATAAAAAATAAAAAAAACAACTGTGACTAGGTGTACCTAGGAGAATTGGTGCTATTTTGAAGGCAAAGGTTGTCACATCAAATATTGATTTAGCTTTTTATGTTTACTGGACTTTGTATGACATTAATTGATTAAATAAAAACTATTACTGGCATTATTTTTGAAGATATCCTCACTATGCAAACATTTTTCACAAGTGACTAAAACTTTAGCACAGTAATGTATATCTTGGATGACACGGGGGTGAGTAAATTATGAGAGAATTTTAATTTTGGGGTGAACTATTCCTTTAATTATACAGGGGAAATTGAGACAACAAATTGCAAATGATGAAACAAAAACAAAGCGATTTGATCTCACCATTTGGGACACTGGCATTAACATCTGTATTGCTCATTCTGTCAGACTGTCTCTTCTAGCAGAAGAGACCCTGGAGAAACAAAAGAGAAGAGAGTTTACGTAACCAGTGGACGTTCAATTCATTACACACACAGTCCATTTCCATCTGAAAGACTATATATTTCACAAGCATCCAAGACATGCAATCTTTTCTAGACGTCTGATCGAAATGCATGCCTACCGTTTGATCAACACAAATTAAGATCTGCATTTTGACACATTTCAAAGGTGCTAACTCCCACTCGGACAAGATCCCTTACATCTGCTAACCTTGGCAAAATAAGTCGATTAACAGCTGGCACGATAAACACTCGCCCCTGATCGCAATACCCATGACATTACCTTGTACAGTAACAACTGCAAACGACCCCTAGATAGCAACTCGGAACTGTGTGTGCATTAGTGCCAGTGCAACATAACAACTTGGCAATGCGCAGTAAACAGGCTGCGACTAGCTAGTGTGCTAACTAATCTTAGCATTGCTTTTGTGGCATTACCCTGGTCAAAAATAGAAAAGCTGCTGGCTAGTTTTGCAAGCTCACACGGCTCAGTAGCTTGCCAAGCATGTTGTGACTCTTCAGTGCGAACAAAGAAAGAGAGATTTCCAAGATTGTAAAGTCGTCCCAATGAGCAAAAATAATGTAATATAAAGTAATATGTCATGTGTAAGAAACATGCGTTCAGGGTGTCAATTATTGCCATGTTATGAGTCCTGTCGCAAGCTGTCAATATGTAAACATTGGCCGTGGCGAGAAAATGGAGAGCTAACTAGCAAGTAGCGAGCAGTGTTACCTCTACTGTAGGCCTAAAGTGTCCGCACTTGTTAATCTTCTGCGCAGATTTCCCCTTCCTTCACCTGCGAGTCAAGCACAAACACACGCACACCACATCAGTGAAAAGTGCCCTCAACTCACTGGCGACCCGAAACCTCCCGCAGTTTAATGGTCACGCTTGTGGCCGTGCTCGCCGTGTTTATGTTTTGACAGACCTGCTTCGTTAACACTTCTGTTTTTTTCCTTTTCTCTTTCCTTTTTTTCTCTATTTCTTTTTCCGGCAAACACGCTTGTTCTCCGGAAGTTGGTCTGGATTCATCAACGTGCGGCTCTTTATTACAGCGGTAACAAGACAGACGCGATGAATTACTTATGTTCAGGCTAAAAATACACCCCTATAAAACCAAAGGACATTTTGATCATAAACTAATGATGAATATGCAAAGTATGCGATTGATTTGTATATTTATAATATTAATAATAAGAAAAAATATATAACATATTTACATAAACATAAGGTCAACAATTTGGACATATGTTGATAATAATAATAATAATAATAACAATATATTTTAGTATTTATTTCATTATTATTACTATTCAATACATTACATAATAATAATAATACATTTTATTATTATTATTATTATTATTATTATTATTATTATTATTATTATTATTATCTTTATCAAAATATGTCCAAATTGTGGACCTTATGTTTATAGAAATAGGCTATGTTTGTTCTTATTACTAAAATTATAAATATACAAACCTATCGCATATATTGCATCAGTAATTGGTACATTTAAAAAAAGGTATGAGCAAAATATATTTATGAAAAATAAGCACTGCAATTATTGCACTGGCAAATTAAATAGCAGTTATTGATGATGATGATAATAATAATAAGAAGAAGAAGAAGAAGAAGAAGAAGAAGAAAATATAACCTGTTTATATAAAAACTGAAGGTCCCCAATGGACATATTTTGATAATAATATTAATAATAATATATGATTATTTTTTATTGTTATTAGTATTAGTATTAATGATGAATAAACTAATATATGTTGTAATTTCTAGGAACTTTGCTTTGAACAAAAGAGAGAGAGAGAGAGTGAGAGAGAGAGAGAGAGAGAGAGAGAGAGAGAGAGAGAGAGCGAGAGCAGGGGCGTGTTTTTTCCAGATGAGAGATACAGTCCTCTGCATAATGTTCTCAGTTCATTTGTTCTGACATATTTTCAAAGCACTCTTAACAAAACAAAACAAAACATCCTATTACACTTTGGTTTTCCAGATTGACGCTAAAACCCACGACACCAAAAGGACATTTTGCTTCTCCCAAAACTATGAGTAAGGTGAGTGTTTTTTTACTTTTTATTATTTAAAGTCTGTGATAAGCCCTTTAGAGTATAATGTGTAATTTAATTTTTAACATAAAGCATGAAATCTCGCATTTAAAATAATATTCCGTACATTGAGGAAAATAGAAAGATAAATGAAATATTATCTGGCCATTCAAATCATTTTATACCATGTGAATTATGTTCAAAAAAGGGATTTTTGAGTTTGAAATATCTATATTAGGGGTAGAGTAAAAAGATTATGCCTCAGTCATCCCCTCAAATTTCCCTCTTTAAAGATGAAGGATAAAGCAAGGGTAAAAGCAAGTGAAATTTACAAGTGCCTTTTACCCAATGAAAAAGATCATCTTTATCTTCATTTCCCTGCTTTAAACTGAAAGTGACATAATAATGGTACTTTTTATTCTTTATGTGCCTCCCATTAACTGCCAATTAATAAGTGGCTCAGAGGAGCTTGACCTTGGTGATATGAGCTTGGCTAATTAGCAGATGGAGATTGTGCCGTGAGGCTTGTGTGTATCAGTGATCTGTGAGGGTGAAAATAAGTGCTGGCTGAGGTAATGTAGCACAGAGAATAAGTACTGGGCAACATCGTGAGCCAGCTGGCAAGATGGGGTCTTTTCTTTTTAATCATCAGCATGTCTTGAAGTGTGAAAAGTCGTACCTCTATAGTACTCATATGACCTACTTTGTGGCAAATTTTAAGACAACAAATAAACCAACAAAAAAAAAAATGGTCAAAGTAAAAACACTCTAGAGACAAACGTTGTCATGTTTGTATTATCAGAGGGATGTAATTTTATCACATGGTTTGGTGAGTGTGTTTTGATATATATATATATAACATAAGGGACACATGAAGTAGAGGTCTGTTCAGAGTTGGGGTAAGGTGAAGATATGCTCTCATTCCAAAAAAGGATTATGGGGAAGGTCTGCACTCTGCAGAGATTTGCATTTGAAAGAGTACCTTGCAGCTAGCAAGAGTGGTGAATATGTGTATGTGTGTTTGTACGGATGTATATGTGTGTGGTTTTTTAACACATTTTGTAACACAAGTAAATATGCATAGCATGCAGTATTTAAAATGTATCATCGTTGCAGAACGCAAAAGCTGCACAGTTTCTCAGGTTTGTGGTTTACTCATGGGTGACTACACATGTTGTGCTATCACTCAGATATTTCCCTGCTGTTTGAATTAATTGGATTTAGTGAGATTATTTTAATTGAATTAATAAGGATAAATAAAATCCAACTGAACAACACATTAAATAAATGAATGGAAGAAATGTAAATTAATCAACCAATTTTGGATGCCATTCCAAATCGACATATTTTGGAAGTCAATGTTTAAGAATATGACTAATTTAAATCTAGGGCACCATCTCATTTAGTTTTTTTCCATCATAATTGAAGTAGCAAGGTCACAGATATACTCTGTGCTTTTTGGCCTCAAGTAGTTTATTCACGCTGTGCACATTGAAAAGGCAACATAATGACAGTGAAGGACACTCTCTAACATACAGTATATACATAGAGACAGTACATATATATTCAACATAAACTGCACAGAAAAAAGTGCCATTTATGTGAAAGCTAATTGCCTGTGGAACATTTTAATGGTTCCCCTTACTTCAAGTATCAGATGTCATCAGGGTAAATAAATTATATATAATGTATTCAAGATGTCAAGGAAGGATCCCACACATGTGCACACTAAGGTAGATGTTGTGCTTGCGTGTTATGGGCAACCTCTTCAGGGCTGAATGCCACTGTTCCAGATTGCACACAATATTGTAAAAGAGGGATAAACCAGATGGGGATTAAGGGGTCCTTATCACTTTGTTTTAACACATGCCTGATAAAGCCTGTATAAGGTTTTATTGTAATGTCAAATAAAACGCTGTGTGGTTCATTCAGAAATAAATTCACTCATAAGTAAAAAACATGTTGTTTGCTCTTATTATTGAATGTCTGAACGGTATTAAAATGCATCATTTTTCTTGCAGAACAATTCTTCTGATGCCCCCAACAGCACCCAGGGGTCCATCAGTGATGAAAGAGGTGCGTTAATGGATGCACCGTCATTTCATATAACTTTTCATTACATCAGATTTCCAGTATTTATAATTTACTGTACCTCTTTATAACTCCTCCACATTTTTGTTCTCCTCCGGAACATACTGCTTACATAAGACCATGTATGTTTAGATTTGTACAAGTGTATCATAAAATAGATATGTACCAGCTCAAGATGAATTTGATCTTTTTTTTTTTTTACTTTTTTATAAAAAGTTATGATAAAATACCAGATCTCTTGTTTTTTATGTATTTTACTATTCCCTGCCTTCCTTGATTTATTCCTCACTATTTTTTCTTTAGCCATCAATCCATCCTTTTCGGCTCCCAACACATTTGCAAAATTGAAAATGATGGGTTTTTTAGAACACTATAATCTTAAATGGACACGCTGAGATGAGCTATTCATGCTGTAACAATACATAGGCAAAAAAAGATGAAATATGCTTTCGTTCCAAAGATGGATGGACTCACAACCTTCTTTATTTGTAGTCTCTCTTTCTATCTCACATATATGCACACACACGGTCTTTCTCTCTCCCTTCTTTTCACTCTGCAAAATAAAGCACACATGTGCACCCATGTGAACTCATACACACACACTCACACAGGAGACGGCATTCTTTATTGCATATCCAGTGGAGGTTGGTTATTGCCATTGTTTGTAAGGTCAGGGTATATTCGGCTGACATAGCATTTCATCTCACCCACACATAACTGAATCCAAAAGCCTTTGAGGTGCAAAGTCCATCTGTTAATTACATACAGTAAATGAGTCCAAGAAAATGCGCTGCAGTAAGATATTAGCGTAGATTTATTTTACTGTTGTTTAATATGTTGACTATATTTGTATGCCATGTGCCTCTCAGCTTCCCAGGTGAAGGCGGCGGACAAAGCGGTGAAACCCCCTACACAAGAACCTGAAGAGGAGATCGACATTGATCTAGATGCCCCCGAGACAGAGAAAGCAGCTTTGGCGATCCAGAGTCAGTTCAGACGCTTCCAGAAAAAAAAGAAGTAAAAAAGAGAAGCATGAAAAAGAGTGTGGAGGACAAAAGAAAGCCTTACACAATTTTCAAAATGGAGTGAGAGTTAATAAGGAAGAGACAGAGGAAAGGGAGAAGTCAAGATTGGGTGCGAAATTAGGGGTTTGGAAAACAAATGATAGCACTTTCGCATCAACATGCTGGGTTGATTAGAGTTTAGGAAAAAAATAGGGAAGATAGGACTTTCATTTTTAAAAGTCGTTGCATATTTTGTTCTTTTATAATTGTCTGGATTTGTCTGCATCTCTCCTCTCCTGTAGGCATAAATATAGCTGAAAATGTCACTTACTTACATGTGCAACACATCCTGTTTTTTATTGATTTATTACAGTAAGTATATCATAGACGAGCAGAACAAATGTAACTGCTATAAACTTAAGTATTCAAAGGGCAGTAAATTGCCTAATGTTGCACATGATGGTTTGAATCAGTATTATAGACAGATATAAATAGCTGCAAATGTATTATCAGAATTAGCTCAGATTTGTTTTCTTTTCAAAATGACTAGATCACTCAAAATGTATGTTGCCGGAAAATAAAAAGGCTATATCTGATGTGTTTCAATGATAGACCAAACAATGATCTTTTATCTGTTAACAGAAAAAATAAAGAAATATTAAAAAATAAGGAGATATTTGAGAGAAATTTGTGTGAAACTTCTTAATTTTCACTGTGGATTTATTAGAACAACAGATTGTATATTTATGCATTTGGACAGGGTTCTTTCAAGACTTTTTTTACAGTAATGCTTACTGTCAAACTCAGCCCTATTGAACTAAGCAAGTGATCCTTGCAATACATGCAAAGCAGACACTAAAAACAGCACTGTTCACTTTACTGTACGTTACTGGTTGGTTGAATTTAGGTCAAGGCTGAGAACCTTCTAATGGCACATCCTACTTGAGCATAATGGCTTTAAATTTGTTTTTGTTTTTTGTTTTTATTTAATGCTAAAAGTCCCAGTCATGTGGTAAATTGCTTGCATTTTAAAAGTTAATTATTTCTACAAAAATACAAATGCACATAACTGATAAAATCATTTAAATGAAGATGATTAGATCAGGACAAGAGTAACATTTTGATCTATTTTAAGTGTCTTTCTCTTTCTCCTTCCCCTATAATTAAAGAAGTCTCCACAGATGTCTGAAAATAGCTCATAATAATGAGAGCAGTCTGTAGGCATTTATGATTATCTTAATGTTAATGGGACAGAGAGACGTCTGTAAATGCATTAACAGAGGTACGTTTGAACGTTTTCAAACTGACACTAGGAATGCATTAATAGTTGTTTTTTGTTGTTGTTGTTGTTGTTTCTTTTTTTCTATATTCTGTTTGTGATTCACAGAGTTCTATATAAAGCATGACATGTTATCTGGTCCTGTACTGCCCTGTAATTATCTTGTATGTGCTTGAGTGCTCTAACCCACACTTTTTTCTTTTTTCTCCATGTGACTCAGTCTAAAAAATACTATATACTTCCAATGTATGTCCTAGGGTGAGTAGATAGTTACATAAAGTAAAGAGCATAATGTAACATCAAAAGTATGGAATGTGTATAAATGCATGTCACAATAAATATTATTTGGATGTGGGTTAAAAGGCTAGTTGGATGTGGGTTAAATTGAAATGAAATCAGAAATGGAATTCTAAATCAGAAAATCATTCACAGTTTATTCAGATTATGCACTGTACACCAGTGCAGAACATGCGCATAAGAATATGTTCAAGAGCAGGTGTAAAGTGAAGTGGAAAAAGAGAAATTATTGGATGTGCCCACTCATTTGTCTCTATTTATAACCCAAAATGGGAAACTCCTTTGCATGGTCAAACATATCATATTGGGTATGGGGGTGGTGGGTGGTTGGGTGGTTTACGAGGACATTTTTTTTAGGTTACAAACTGGAAATTACAAGGGTATTATGCTATAAATGTGGTTTATGAGGACATTTCTAGTGAACCCCATAATTCAAATCACTTAAAAAACATACTAAACTATGTTTTTTTGAAAATGTAAAAATGCAGATTTTTGTGAGGGTCAGGTTTAGGGAAGGGTTAGGGTTAGGGGATAGAATCTATAGTTTGTACAGTATAAAAATCATTATGTCTATGGAGAGTCCTCATAAGGATAGCTGCCCCAACATGTGTGTGTGCGTGTGTGTGTGTGTGTGTGTGTGTGTGGAGGTAGAGAAGAGAGTGATGAAAATTTCACACAAAAGAGAGAACTGTGGGAGAGAAAAAAGATTATGAAGACACAAATGGATCTATAGGGAAATATGTAAGACAAAAGATGAGTTTGGAAGTTTTATTGCAATGCTGTTTTCCTGTTGCCCTTTTAATAAACACAATCCAAGTGTTGTTCTTGCTAAATATGAATAAATCAATGAAAAGCTAAATTTGTTTACTCATGTTTGGTGCTAATGTATGTAGGCTATGGCATACATACCAATGTTTACCTTTATATGACCTATATAATATACTATATAGTCTCATAATCATTTGAGGAGAGATAAGAATATAGTGGTATTATTTTAGTGGACACTAACTCTTTTGTACAAATTATTACAGAATAACCCATAGTGGACAACACCCCCTTCCAATTAATGGGTTTTAGATACACCTACAGTATGATATGGCAGCTGTTATAGCGACAAAGAAAAGACCAGCTCCATATGAATGCCGTTTATTTTGAAATGTTCAACAAGCACTTGGGTGTGGTGTAGTGTCGGGACGGGACAGGTATCCACATACTTATGGCCATAGATGAGATGGACTTCATTTGTGTCGCTTCTTAATGGTTGTGTCATAGGTAATAGTCTTAATGTCATGCCATAGTTGATGTGTAAGATGCTTTGTCAAGTTAAAAGTATTTTGAAACTTTGAAAACACATCTCGAGACCTCTGCATTCTGTTGTGATCTGTTCGGCTGTCTCTGAATGTGAGAAGGCTCCTTATTTTTTTGTACACATCATGACTGGTTTTTAACATGGACATGAAAAAAGGGCCTTAGGTTTGTCATGGGCTGGTGTCATAGGGTGTGTTTGATTAGGATAGCCTTAAAAAAAAAATACAGTAACACTACAATAAGGTTCAAGGCCTATTTGTTAATGCTAGTAAATGCAATCCTCCTCATGCTTGACCCATGTATAGAGCACTGTACAGATGCTCTTCTCATGTACACATGCTGTTTAAATGATGAGAGACTTATAATTTTTGGGTGACCTATTTTAACAGCTGTGTGTTAACATTAGTTAATGTATTATGAACAAACAATGACCAATTTTCATAATTTAACACTAACTCAAAATACTGTTCATTGCTACTTCAACTAATGAACAGTAGTTCAATAATTTTAACAAATACAATATTATTGTAAAGTGTTACTGAAAGTACTAAATACTTTAGAAAAAGCTCTAGTAAGTCATGAGTACTGTGTCAGACACGTAATGATTTTACTGCTCCTAAAGATGTGTACTTAAAGGATTTACATTTAGTCTTCTTCATGCATTGATGCACAGTTATTTCTGTTTTTCCAGGCTGATAGGCCTACCAGTGGCTGACTACCTGCCCCGTGCAAAAGATGCCATCTAATTTCCATACACACTGATGATTGGAAAAAACAATCAGTGCTTTCAAGCTTTTGTTGTCATTCACAGAGGAGTGCGTAAACAAAATACATCATGGGGCACAGTGGACATTTGCTTTAAAGCTTTCTACATCTTAAATAATCCCAAAAAGTGTTCCCCAGTGTATGAATTTCAACAGACTGGTAACGTTCTACCACTTTCTGGTAAATTTCTAACTTTTGATTGTCATTATAGTCTGCCTTAGTCTTACAGTGGTTTACGAGGACTTTTTTTTAGGTTACAAACTGGTAATTACAAGGGTATTATGCTATAAATGTGGTTTATGAGGACATTTCTAGTGTCCCCATAATTCAAATCGCTTAAAAAAACATACTAAATGATGTTTTATTGAAAATTTAAAAATGCAGAAAGTTTTTTGTGAGGGTTAGGTTTAGGGTTAGGGTTAGGGTTAGGGGATATAATCTATAGTTTGTACAGTATAAAAATAATTATGTCTATGGAGAGTCCTCATAATGATAGCTGCACCAACATATGTGTGTGTGTGTGTGTGTGTGTGTGTGTGTGTGTGTGTGTGTGTGTGTGTGTGTGTGAGAGAGAGAGAGAGAGAGAGAGAGAGAGATGAGAGATTTTGATTATCAAAATTCTGGTTTTAATTTCCAACCCAATTTGGGTATATTTTAACAATAGAATAGTAATAGCAGTATAGTATTTTTTTAACTAATAGTAAGGTAAAAACCAACTCAGCATTCTGGGTCAAACTTTAATCTTTTAACAACTCATTCTGGGTTCGAACCAATTGAACCCAGTGCTTGGTTGCCAAAATAACCAAAACTGGGTCATTTTTAACCCAACATTTTTTAGAGTGTAGGTTAATGTGGAATCTAAATCTAAAGTATTCTCCAATGACAGCAGAGGCACTCTCTCCCATTCCTTCGGTCTCACATATGCCCGTAGAGCTGCATATGGAGGAATGTGATAGGCTTATGCAATAAACTTGTTGGATAATGCAATGGTGTTATGCGATGCAATGTGTCTAAATCAAATTAAAATATGTTAAAGTAGATATTCCCAACCCAAGTGACATGAAGTGCCTATTATCCAGTTTTAATGGCAATCACATGGAAATCTACAAATGGTAGGCTTTATAGAGTTCATTAAGCATTATGAAATAATGACTATTTTGATTATGAATAATCTGTTGATTATTTAGGCAAATAATTGATTAATCAGAAGGCCTAATTTTATTTCCGATATTTTATTGACAAAACAAGTTTTCCTATTTATTCAAAGTTCTCCTCCAATGTGCAAATTAAAGGTTAGAAATTAAGTATACAATGTCTGCATACAGTGAGTGCAAAAAATATAAAATATTTGTTTAAAATACAATCCATACAATATAAGCAGCATTTAGCTTTTCAAATTATTAAAACTGTTTGGAAGCAGCAAATAAAATAAAATAAAAGCACACTGCTAAAAGAAAAGCACACTGTGCTGTTGCTCACTCTAGACAAGTTTAAAAACGTGACTGATCTGCAGTTAGGACAAGCTGATTAGTGAAATGGAAATATTTAACTTTGGATTTACACTTACACATTAGAATGCATCTGTAAACTGTAAGTGCACTTGGGAAAACAATTCTCAAGCGCATTATACAACAGGGATGGTGTTGTGCCGAAATCCGACTCCCTGCCAGATTCTGACTCCCCGCTACCTGATTTGCCCTTATCCCTAAAGCCCACCCCTACACTCACCCCTAACCTTATTGCTCCCTACCCCTAAGGCCCATCCCTACCCCTAAACATAAGGATACTAGGGAGTCAAAATTAGACAATACACTGGTATTAAGATGCAAATTTGGGGGGGCACAAGGAAAATTTAGACACGGCCATGGTGTACAGAAAAGGGATAGTTCACCCAAAAATGAATGTTCTCTCATCATTACAGTGGAGATTTAGAGTTAAAAAAGGACTTAAATTTTGATCTGTTTCTCACCCACACCTATTATATCGCTTCTGAAGACAAGGATTTAAACACTGAAGTCTTATGGATTACTTTTATGTTTCCTTTAAGTGATTTTTGGAGCTACAAAGGTCTGATCACCATTAACTTGCATTGTATGGACGTACAGAGATGAGATATTTTTCTAACAATCTTTGTTTGTGTTCTGCTGAAGAAAGAAAGTTATACACATCTGGGATGGCATGAGGGTGAGTAAATGATAAGAGAATTTTCATTTTTGGGAGAACTATCCCTTTAAGCTCATCAAATTAAATCTATGAAAAGAGGCACAATGGAGAGTTATCAAATCTTTAGCACTCTGCAGTGGGCCATGGAAAAGAGCCAAGGTTGTGGATTTGATTCCCAGGGAGCACATGTACTTTTAATGTATATCTTGAATGCACTGGAAGTTTGAATAAAACGTTCTGCCTAATGAATAAAAGTAAAAGGACAAACTTTTTTCCATGCTTGGGGGCTAATAAATAGAGAAACATACTGTATATGTAGAAAACACAGAAGACAGAACCTACAAGTCATTAAATAAATAAATCTGATATGTGCAATAGTAATAGGCCAAAATACTAGTCATGCCAAAAAACTGACTGATATATGGTAATTTGGAGATTATGAGTATCGGCCAATTATCAAAATCCACCGATAGCCTTATCTGTCAGGATCCTGCCACTTCTTTTGGTATTGTTTATAGTTTTTTTTTTTTTTTTTGGCTGGATCCTGACACCCTGTTGTGTTTCTTTTTTTGTGTTAGTATGTGGCTTTGTTGTTGTTTTTTCATTGCCATGTGCTCTCCTCAGTTCTGTCTTTAGTGGTAACCCCGTCCCCTCATTTGCCTTGTTATTAGTTTATCAGTTTCACCTGCCTTCCCTCCGTAGTACCCTACTTGTTTGCTTCCCTATTTTATCTCCCTGTGTGCTCTTTCTTGTGCCAGTTCATTATGGGTTATTCCCCTGCTTAGGTCTCAGTCTGCTGGACTCACTGTTTGTTATTCCTGTCAGTTCCCCTGTCAGTCCTGCCTGTTTGGCCCTTAATAGCGTGGTCAGCAAAGCTTCCCTTCTCCAGCCCAGCCAGTAATCTGGATTCTCTACTCAGGGACTGTTTTTTTTTTTTTTGTCCTTCGATGAAACTTTGAGTTTGTTTTATTTTTAAATAAACCCTATTTGCTTACATTATCAATGAATAATGGACATATTTTCTGTTTTCAAATATTTTATGTGACTTTCGAGCAAATATTGTGTAAAATAAGTGTTAATTATTTAGCAATTGTATGTATGTCTCATTTGCAATAATGGTATAATTGTTCTCTAGATCACCATCGACCACTGACAAGTGCCTGCAACAAGTCAATCCATTTTACATGCCTAAGTAGTATCCATGTGTCTCAGTCAGTGGCGTAGCAGTCATTTTAAAAGTGGGGGTGGGGTGGGGGAGGGGGGGGAACAAATGCCAGTAGGTCTTTCACAGACCCAACACTTACAGTGCAGTATTAATATATTACACTATATATTAATATGTAAGTATGATATAAGTATTATATTAATATATACACCACCGGTCAAAAGTTTTGAAACACTTACTCATTCTTTATTATAATTTTTTTTCTTCACATTTCAGAATAATAGTAAAGTCATCAAAACTATGGAATAACATAAATGGAACTATGGGAATTATGTTGTGACTAAACAAAATCTAAAATAAATCAAAACTGTGTAATATTTTAGCATCTTCAAAGTAGTCACCCTTTGCCAAGAATTTGCAGACATGTACTCTTGACATTTTCTCAACCAACTTCTTGAGGTAGCACCCTGGGATGCTTTTTAAACAGTATTGAAGTTCCCATCTATGTTGGGCACTTATTGGCTGCTTTTCTTTATTATTTGGTCCAAGTCATCAATTTCAAAAACGTTTTTTTTTTTTAATTAAATTTTAGTTTTATAATGAAATAAATTAATTTGGTGGCACAATTATATTTTTGTCTACAAAACTCATTTCAAACATTTAAGCATACGCCTTCAGATCAAAAGATTTTTAAGATCATGAGAAACATTTCAGTCAAGTGTTTCAAAACTTTTGACCGGTAGTGTACGTATTATTTACTTTTAATATTTGTAGTACTTTACAGATTCAAGTTTTGCAAAATAATTGAAAAATTTCAAAAATAAAGGGCATCTTGTGGAGCACTTCTGTTTCACACAGGACAATAAAAGACTGAGCAAAAGCTGGTCCTGAATAAATTATTTAATCAATTACAATAATGACAAATGTGAATGTGAAATAAATTTTTTCATTGTGGGTTTAAATGTATCCAAGTGGCTCGAGTGTTTTGACTACGTTCACCAAAATTCGTTCAGACCCATTTAATGATTCAGTGTGACCATTTCTGGTGATGCCAGAAGGTGGTGACAAATGAGTGTCTTGTGTGAAATTAGTTAGTTACTGAATCGATCAAAAGAACATTTTAATCCTTTAAAATTTGTATGTCTACAGATCTACAAAGAGACTTTAATAGAGGTTTTAAACATTATAAGAACAAAGCAAATCTATCATTTCCCTACAGTTTGTGAGCTGCCAAGCATGACTTTTATCAAAAAACAACAATAATAGTCTTATAATAATTATAATGAGTTTGAATAATGTCCATATGTTTTCATGTATAAAAAAGCGTGTCTACATATCTATTGACTTCAGTAAAATGCCTGAGTGTTCTAACACTACACAGCAGATCTATCTTTTTTCCTACAGTTTGTCGACTGCACACCAATATAGAGGTAAAAAACAGGAGCTGATATTAAAAATAGCTTTACATATTTAACGCAGATCCAGTAATCTGCTTGAATTTCAAAAACAACCGATCAAACTTTTACCTCACAAACATAACGTAAAAAGCATAACTTAATGAAGACTCATGCGCAGATATAAACTCCACTTACAATGTGTGCTCAAAAGAAGGATTGTCCTTTGTTTTTTTTTTCTGCAGTGCATTTAACGTAATGCTGCCAATCAAGAACGATATGCCGATAAATAACTCTCATTTGTATGTTCCTCATCTCTAGATTATTAATTTAGATCAACATCAATGCAGATAAAAAACAAGGACAAATGAGCATTGTTGAAAGCAACTTTGTTGAAATGAATGGAGCCATGTTGATTAGACTGTCTGACTGACGGCCTGTTGCGTGTCCCCCACGTCCCCTGAGGCTGCTACACCCTTGGTCTCTAGTCCATTCCTAGCTGACCATTGTGTACAGCCCTGGGGTGAAACATAGAACATTCTTCTAGCAGATGGTATAACGGACTTCAAAAAGTACTCAGCTGAGCACCACGGCATGATCAGTCTGTTATACCAAGCATGTCAGAGGGTGTGAGGCATTAATAATGTTGGTAAGTGGTTTGGTGAGCATTCTCTGCCACCTCACTAACTGAGTCCAGAGCTGTGCTGATTAGCTTTTCCAGCTTATTTGCATCCCAAGCTGCTGCCCTAGCACACAACCACATAGAAGATTGCAAGCATATCATACAAGGCTCATCATGAAGTTAAAAGGGGGAGTCATGGCCATGAACTTTAAAGGCCAAAAATAATTAAGAATCATCATCTTAAATCAGCTATACTTTTTCATGAAGGGAATAAGATGGAAAAAAAATGATGTTTTTTTTGTAGTAGACAGACATCTTGAAAATAAAGTGTTGGCAAACAATGTGCACTGAAGCTTATAGAGGCATACAGAGATGTCTTTTTTTGGTATAATAACTTTACTTTTGGTTGTATTAAAAGTAAAATTAAACCCCAACCCCTAACCCTGACCCTATCCCTAACCCTACTTCTACTTCCTCTTCCAAATCACATTTATTTCTTCTTCTTACCTGAAACCAAACTAATAAGGACATCCTCATCCTTTTTAAACTATTATGCAATTACAATTGACACAGTTATACTATGATAATATATAGCTAGGTATACATAGTCTATCATATGAAGACACCACAGCATTCAGAAATGAACCTTAAATGAAAACATTTAGGA
Source organism: Myxocyprinus asiaticus (assembly GCF_019703515.2). NCBI lineage: Eukaryota > Metazoa > Chordata > Actinopteri > Cypriniformes > Catostomidae > Myxocyprinus > Myxocyprinus asiaticus. Next base: position 40,669,185 of record NC_059348.1, on the reverse strand, counting down.
AAAAACAGATAAGAAAGGAATCCTGAGTTATGGTGTTTCTGTCATTCGGTCCCAGATCTAGTTCAGGTCTCATCAGAGCAGGCGCAGAGTGAAGATACTGAGCAGGGCAATTGCAGCTGAAAGTAAGAACAAAAAGTGAGAGAGAGCATTATTTGATCTGTATTTGTGTGAAAAAAGCAGCATAAGAAATATTATGAGTTGTATTTATTATTATGGTTAAACACATCAGTGGAGAACTTTGAGATGTATATTTACCTTGGCTCAGTAGGCTGGTGAGTGAGATGCTACCGTTTGCAACAGTGACAAAAGTTGTATTGGGGGTAGCTGTGGTATTTGTGGGAGATGAAGTGATTATGGCAGTAGAATTGGGATTAGCTAGATACACCAAAAAAGAGGATCCAAACACGCTCTGCGGCTGTCCCAGCACAGTTCCTTAAAAAACAAAGTGCAAAGTGGCAATCTATCAGTTACACTCAGCTTAAAAAATTATGTGTGTGCATGTATTTGTGTTAAAGGAACAAAAAAATAAACAACCTTCAATTGTCATTTACTTACCCTCATGTCATTCCAAAAAACGTTTGACTTTCTTTTTTTTATTAAACACAAAAGGACATTTAGCAAAGCGTTAACAATGCTCTTTTCCATACAATAAAAGTGAATAGGGACAAGGACTGTAAAGCTCCAAACAAGCTGGAAAAAACACCATAAAGTACCATAAGCGTGGTCCAAATGACTCTAGCCTTTTTTAGCCATTGGATAGCTTTGTGTGAAGAAAAGATAAATAGCTACCATAGGAATATCTTTCGCTCTGCTTTCGCTCTCAAATCTCATTTGTGCTTGCATACATTAAAAATGGCTTATCAAGGCTTATTGTGCCAGGTCTGACAACAGTTTTGTCAAACATCATTGGTTCTTTTGTGTCATTGACTTAATATGCCATGATTGAATGGAAGTGAATGAGCGCAAATGAGATTTGAGAACACTGGAAAATGGGAACATTTTCACTGATTTAGTGACTTAATGACTTAAACTTCATTCTGTTCAAGTTCACAAGACTTGTAATATAGCACAATAGTTGTTTAGACTGCTTTTATGATGCTTTATTTTTAAATTTTTTTAATTTTTTGGCATTTTGGAGCTAGACAGGACCAGGCCCAGTTTATTTTTACTGTATGGAAAAGAAGATATTTTGTTTTCCACAGAAGAAAGAAACTCTGAGTAAAGGCTGAATAAATTATGACAAATTTTTCATTTTTGTATGAACTATCCCTTTAAAGATAGTTTTCATATGAAATGCTCTATATCAACCTGTATTGTTTTACAAAGCAAACAACCCACCATTAGTTGAGCCTTGAAAGATTTCAATGAACGTGTTAATCGTTGTATTAGCACGGTTGCTGAAGCTGAAAGCTTTGGTTTTGATGCCTAGGGTGGCTAGGGCACCAATGGTGTTACTGATGTTAAAATCAATGGGGATGTTGAAGACACACTGAATCAAGGTCTGTTGTATTGAACCTTGGATATTGCTCACATTAGGCTGAGAAAAAATAAAGGAGAAACAATACATCACTCCATATATAAAACGCATTTGATATTAGAGGGGCCATACTTAAAATGAGATTGCAGATCTCAAACTTACCGAATTTGTTATCACCAGTGTGTTGTTTGTGAGTACTGCAGTTCGGAAGAAGAAAGTGCCATTATTATTACCACAGACAAAGACAACATTGGTCCCCTAAAAGGTTAGAAAAGGGAAGAGGGGATTTTAATCATGAGAGAGAACAAAATGTCTCTTGTAATCTGTTTGCTGGTTGTTGCACTGCGCCTTTAGGTAGCATTAAAGGGGATTAGGTGGTTGGTTTCCAGATAGAAGCTCTAATTTGCTTCATCGCTATAGTGAGGCTTGTTTTAACAAAGATCTAGACTCAAGATATTGCAACATGATCACTAGGGTTGTCTACTTTCTACCAGCCAAATAAGGGACAACAGCAATTTTGTTCGCTCAAATACGGGACGATTCTGTATTATAAGGGACAGCTGGCAAACCTAATGATCACACAGGAAGCTACTAAATGTCTCGGTACCCTAAATTTAACCCCATTCTGCCAAGTTACTGACACGCACCATCTCCCATCAGACATTTTTGCATCAGTTCAATTGTGTTTATTTTTTCTGCAGAGTGACTGAAAGCGCATAGTGCAAGCAGTGTTCAACAACAGTTCTACTTTGGGGCAGTAGTTGAAATTTCTTTAAGCACAGACAAATAACATGTTCCTTTAAAGTGGAGTGTGTAATTTTTTTTTACCTCTTAGCCAAGCTAAATAATCAAAGACATCTATAAGTAAACAATTCTAAGACTGGTTTTCTATAAGTTGAAAGTGTAAACACTGTGGCAATGTGGTGCCACATTGCTCTGTTTTTTTAGTGCTGCATCCCATACAACTTACAACTCGCAATTCTCCCACCTATTACGTAAGGGATAAGCCACGGGTAGGTGTGTGCTTAACTATTTTATTACATGGCTCTTTAAAATACTAAATTCTAGATTTTAACTCAAGTATTCCCACCTCTGACTTCGTTTGAAAAGCAATAAATATCCCGACCAGCCCAACATAGTAACACTGGCTCAACTAGTGGCGTTATTTTGGGGTGGAAGTATCTGTTTTCTGCTAAATGGCAGAAAGGGGGAGTGTTCCGGGTAACCTGTTTGAAAACAGTGACTGTTACACACCCTCAATTACAAAATTATCAGCCACCCTGACTAGCAGTCAGAATGACTTATCAAGAATGATAAGGGGAAAGATGACTCATTGGGACCCACTTTATATGAGGTGGCCTTAACTACTATGTACTTAACCATTTGATACAATGTACTTATTATGTACATACAAGTTGTTGCAATGTAATTACATTTAAAGTACCTGCATTTAATTACATTTGTAGTTACACTGTTAACTTTACCCCTAACTCTAGCCCAACCCTTACCCCAAAACCCCTAATCATAACCCTAACCCTATCCTTACTCCTAAACCTACCCGTACCTCAACCACAGTAGCAGCATGTAGTTACACAGTAAGTACATAGTTTTATATGTCTTGAATGTTAGAACATAATACTTAAGGGCATCTAATATAAAGTGTGACCACTCATTGTAATAAGAAGCATTTGTTTGTGAAACTAGGTTGTTCAGAATTACAAGATTTTCTAGTATTTAAAGTGTGTCTGTGGGTTTTCATTTGAATAGGTTTGAGAGATTTGCTGTCAAATCAAATCAGTATTTTGTCAACACTGTGATGTCAAATCAGACATGAAACATCCATAAAAATTAAATAAAAAGTACAAGGCTTTTCATGACGTTTGGCCAAAACAAGTAATTTGCATTGTGAAGTGTACAGTATGTTTGTGTGCAGAGATTAGTATACCTGAGACAAACTAGAGTTCACTCCAGCTGCTAAAGCGATGTAACCGGTGGAGTTGCCACTGAGCTCAAAGGCCAAGCTTGTGGTATTGGTGGAAAACCATGTGGAGGTGAAGAAGCACTGAGAGCTGCCTGAAGGATCACATTTAGTCGGCTTCTCCACACACAGTTTATTTATTCCACACTCACCACGGGTGATGTTGGACTATGAGGAGGGATCAGAAAAATCTCAGGTCTGCTATTGTTTATGTCAACACACTAAACTGCTCCCATTTCCTTACAATAACATCTAAATCCTAAACAAAGAACCGATGCATCAGAAGTTTGGTTAAAGGAAAACAATGATGCTGTGGAAATGATTGTGAAAAGGGATAGATAGCATTCTTACTGTCAAAATTGTTGGTGGTGATAGGTGTCCATCAGCCTTAATGCAAGGTACAGCACAAGAAATCACAAAAACCACCAAAAACATCAGCCTGTTGTCCATGTCTGGGGGGAAAGATTCTACATTAATTTAATCCAATTAATATAAAATAGCATGATAAAGTTGATAGAATACATATTTACCTTATGAAATGTAACTAAAACAAAATGTAGGCCTATTATTTTTTTTATTGAAAAAGTGCAATAAAATAAAAGTAATCTAACAAGATTTATATATATATATATATATATATATATATATATATATATATATAAATCAATCATGAATAGTTAATTGTTTATGTACATCAAAATAAGCCTTACTTAAATTTTAAAAGTATTAAATTATCAAAATATAAATACACATAGAGATAAAAAATGACCCTAAATGCAAATCATAGAGTTTTTGTAAATTATGATTCTTTTACCTCTGTCTGTTTGTCTGCCTTCACACCCTTGGAAAAATTGTAAAGACTGAAAAGAAAACCTCTCTGCTTAACTTATAAACAGTACAATCTCTCCTGAACCAGACTTGGCATGGCCACACCCTGTGTTTCATTAGAGGATGGTACAGGAGTTGGACGAATGAGGAAATACAGGTGTAGAGAGATTAAATTAATCTGTCAACTGAGTTATTCTGAATTATTTAAAAAGCACATCATTACACTTTTATACACTTTATGAATTATATAATGGTATAGTAGCTGTATAGTAGCTTAAATTAAATGTGTGATAATGTTATGTAGTAGTAGGCTATATAGTGTTCTTAAATCATTTGCATTGATGACCTTATTTACTACAGTACATCATCCCTCAGTTTTTCATATTCTAAATGGGCACCTCTTTAATTTTAACTCTCTCTCTCTCTCTCTCTCTCTCTCTCTCTCTCTCTCTCTCTATATATATATATATATACAGTACTGTGCAAAAGCTTTAGGCACTTGTGAAAAATGTTGCATAGTGAGGATGTCTTCAAAAATAATGACATAAATAGTATTCATTTATCACTTAATGTCATACAAAGACCAGTAAACATAAAAAGCTAAATCAATATTCGGTGTGACCACCTTTGCCTTCAAAACAGCACCAATTCTCCTAGGTACACCTGGACACAGTTTTTCTTGGTTGTTGGCAGATAGGATGTTCCAAGCTTCTTGGAGAATTCGCCACAGTTCTTCTATTTAGGCTGTCTCAATTGCTTCTGTCTCTTTATTTAATCTCAGACTGACACGATGTTCAGTGGGGGGCTCTGTGGGTGCCATGACATCTGTTGCAGGGCTCCCTGTTCTTCTATTCCAATCTTTTCTATTTGCAAAAGTAATGTTTGGGAGTCTAACATTTATATTTCCTATTGACACACTAAAGCTGAAGATCTAAATAACCATCTTAAGATAAATGCCTTTGTGAAACATCTTATGTGCCTAAGACTTTTGCACAGTACTGCATATATATATATATATATATATATATAGAGAGAGAGAGAGAGAGAGAGAGAGAGAGAGAGAGAGAGATTTTAAGTATAAAAAATATACTTAAATTATATTTTAATCAAAACATGCAATAAATAATCCAAAAATAATCAGATTACATTACCAGAAAATTGTAATCTAAAAGATTGCTACCGATTACAATTTTAGTTGTGTAATTTTAATCAGTATCACATTACATTTAATAAATAACTAACACTGTTTTAATCCCATTTTATTATATTCAGTATGCTGTTCTCTGAAGACCTAAATTAATTTGTATCTTTTTATTCTACACAAGTATCCAATAACACAGATATAATCAGCAGCTATATTGTCATTTTGTGGTATGGCATTTTACGTTTTGATGCCTCTGGCACATGCTGTTGGAAGTTGTGGCACATCCAGTGGCATATCCGGTTGTGAGTGGCACATGTCACTGGAAGCTGTGGAACATGTCACTGGAAGCTGTGGCACATGTCACTGGAAACTGGCACATGTCACTGGAAGCTGTAGAACATGTCACTGGAAGCTGGCACATGTCACTGAAAGCTGTGGCACATGTCACTGGAAGCTGTGGCACATGTCACTGGAAGCTGGCACATGTCACTGAAAGCTGTGGCACGTCACTGGAAGCTGGCACATGTCACTGGAAGCTGTGGTACATGTCACTGGAAGCTGTGGCACATCACTGGAAGTTGTTGCACATGTCACTGGAAGCTGTGGCACATGTCACTAGAAGCTGGCACATGTCACTGAAAGCTGTGGCACGTCACTGGAAGCTGTTGCACATGTCACTGGAAGCTGTGGCACATGTCACTAGAAGCTGGCACATGTCACTGAAAGCTGTGGCACGTCACTGGAAGCTGTTGCACGTCACTGGGAGCTGTGGCACGTCACTGGAAGCTGTGGCACACGCCTGTGATTATGTAATACCGTCGATAATCCGTTTTGCAATACGTTCGTCTAACAGAAGTCAGCAGCACATACAAATTTTTTTTACTGTGCTGTAACAAGAATTAAGAAAATGAAAAGTGGCTTGTTTGAAGTTGCTACTGTCGGTGCTGTTTTAACTAATCGGATTAGTTATTAGCATGCACCCATGTGACTGATGCATCCAGAATTTATTTAAAATCGGTCTTAACACTGTTTCAAAGCTTGTCATTTCTTCCAGGTGGAGAAAACGGCTCATTCAAAAATATCTCCCCTTGAAACTTACCGTGTTTGATAATGTATTGCTAAACATTTTTTTGGTTGTAAATTTAAAGTTACCTCTTTTACTGGAGTATTTTGTGGTAATACCTGATTTATTCTTAAATTGACCTTAAACCTGAAGACACTATGGATTTTTTCCTTGACATGTCAGTCAACATGAGAGTCTTGAGCCTGGCTGGGGACCACTTCATTTTGTGGTAAGTGTAAAATAATGAGGTGCCACAAATTGGTTTGAAGTGTATGCTGTATAGTTTAATCTGGCTCTAATTGCATGTCTATTGCACATTCTATTGCATATTCATGTAAAAGCAGGTAAATGTTAATTATCTTAACTAATTCTCAAATGTGTATCATTTGTAGTAGTACCTGTAGGTTTGTTAACTTTTAACTATTTACCTCATAGGACATGAAGAAACTGGAAAAAGTTATTAAAATGCATCACTGGTGACTGGCATGCATGCTGTTTCTAGAAAGTGGGCCAATAGCAGACCTTCATTTTTAAATCACTCTGGGATTTTAAGGTAATTCACTTTTAACTCTGTTTTTTTTTTATCACACGTTCATAGGTCATTATATCCAAGTGTTGCAAGGATGTAGTGTGATGTATGTTTAGGTTGGCAGCACTCTGATTCTGCTGGAGTTACTGAGAGTAAGATGCAACCCTACAGTTCTGATGGGTAAGGTTAAGTGTACAGCATGGATTTAGATCATGGTCTAGCTCAGAAACTTTAAAATCTGCCACTTTCCTGCCAAAGTTCTAATGGGCTTTAGCATAGTAAGGTTTAATTGATATTAATCGGACAAAACATAAATGCATGCAAAGAATACTGCACTGACCAAAATCTATTTATAGTAAACTCTCTCAACTAGTCACTAGTTGAGCTTTAAAGAAGTACTAATAAAACTTTCATACCCTATGGATCCAGAAACTGAAAGAACAGATTTACAACAGATTTGTGCATGCTGCTGAACTTAGTGGCATGTCCGGTTGTTTGTGGCACAATGCTGTCTTTTCTTTCAGTTTCTGGATCCATAGGGTATGAAAGTTTTATTAGTACTTCTTTAACCACTGAAAATTCTTAGTGGCAATTGTCCTTTTTCCTCTCTTTAAATTTTTACAGTTGTAGCCACCACTCTACATACCTGTAGACTCAGAAGAATATAATCACACATTGGTGATCACAATAACATCTCTTAACCACACAAATATAATGAAAAGTTAAGCAGTTGAAATAGTTAAGCTGTCAGAGCACAGTGAAATAAAATTTTGTTTATGCAAAGTCAAATCAAATCACTTTTATTGTCACACAACCATATACACAAGTGCAATAGTGTGTGAAATTCTTGGGTGCAGTTCCGAGCAACATAGTAGTCATGACAGTGATGAGACAATTTACAATAAACATCAGATTTACAACACAGTTTAAAATCTAATATACACATAATTTACACACAACACAATATACAAATAATAACATACAATGTACAGTATACAATGCACACAATATATAATACACATTATACAATAAAAAAAAAGTATATATAGTATATATAGAATGTACAGTATTGTACTGTATTGACATTCAGGCTGTCGGTTGATAGTAAGTTGTTAAGAGAGAATATAATATAATAATAATATAATTTATGCCAGTCCGGTGTGAGATATAAGAGTAATAAAGTGCAGTACTGATGTATTTGATCGTGGGAGATCAAGAGTTCAAAAGTCTGATTGCTTGGGGGAAGAAGCTGTCATGAAGTCGGCTGTTGCTGATGCTGCGATACCGCCTGCCTGATGGTAGCAGTGAGAACAGCCCATGGCTCGGGTGGCTGGAGACTCTGATGATCCTCCGAGCTTTTTTCACACACCGCCTGGTATATATGTTCTGGAGGGAGGGAAGCTCACCTCCGATGATGTGTCTGGCAGTTCGCACCACCCTTTACAGTGCTTTGCGGTTGTGGGTATTGCCGTACCAGGCGGAGATGCAGCCAGTCAGGATGCTCTCTACAGTGCAGGTGTAGTACCGTGTGAGGATGTGGCAGTTCATTCCAAACTTCCTAAGCCATCTCAGGAAGAAGAGGCGCTGATGAGCCTTCTTCACAACGGCCTCAGTGTGGACGGACCATGTGAGTTCCTCAGTGATGTGGACACCGAGGAACTTGAAGCTGATGACTCTCTCCACTGGTGCTCCATTGATGATGATGGGGCTGTGTTCTCTATCTCTTCTCCTGAAGTCCACCACAAGCTCCTTTGTCTTACTGATGTTGAGGGAGAGGTTGTGCTCCTGACACCAGTGTGTCAGAGTGTGCACCTCCTCTCTGTAGGCTGTTTCATCATTGTCAGTGATCAGACCTACCACCGTTGTATCATCAGCAAACTTAATGATGGCATTGGAGCTGTGTGTTGCCACACAGTCATGTGTGTACAGGGAATACAGGAGTGGGCTGAGAATACAGCCCTGCGGGGCTCCAGTGTTGAGGGTCAGTGATGAGGAGATGTTGCTGCCTATTCTAACCACCTGGCGTCTGCTTGACAGGATCCAGCTGCACAGCGAGCTGTTTAAGCCCAGAGCCCGGAGTTTCTCATCAAGCTTGGAGGGCACTATGGTGTTGAATTCTGAGCTGTAGTCTACAAACAGCATTCTCACATAAGTGTTCTTTTTTTCCAGGTGGGAGAGAGCAGTGTGTAGTGTAGATGCAATGGCATCATCAGTGGAGCAGTTGTTGCGGTAAGCAAACTGCAATGGGTCAAGTGAGGGAGGCGGCACATCGCAGATGTAATCTCTGATTAGTCTCTCAAAGCATTTGCTGATGATGGGGGTCAGAGCAACAGGATGTCAGTCATTTAAGCAAGTTATTTTGGATTGCTTTGGAACAGGCACAATGGTGGACGTTTTAAAGCATGTGGGGACTACAAACAAAGAGAGGGAAAGGTTGAAAATGTCCGTAAAAACACCAGCCAGTTGGTTCGCGCATGCTCTGATGACGCAGCCCGGAATGCCGTCTGGACCCGCGGCTTTGTGGATATTCAGCCATCGGAAGGATCAGGTTACATCCGCTACAGAGACGGAGAGTGAACTAACCTCTGTAGCTTCGGCCGCGAGAGCTCTCTCTGCGAGGGCGGTGTTATTTCCCTCAAAACAAGCATAAAAAGTATTTAGCACATCCAGGAGAAAGGCAGCGGTGTTCGCGGCGGAGTTTTTATTCCCTTTAAAGTCCGTGATGATGTTAATTCCCTGCCACATGCTTCTAGAGTTGGTGGTGTTAAACTGTCCTTCAATCTTGTTCCTGTACTGACGTTTTGCTGATCTGATTTTTCGGAGGGCATAACTGGCTTGTTTATGCTCCTCCGCGTTCCCGGAATTAAAAGCGGAGGTCCGCGCATCCAAGTGCTGCGTGAACATCGCTATTAATCCAAGGTTTCTGGTTCGGATAGATCCGTATTGTTCTGGTCAGAACGACATCCTCTATGCACTTTCTGATGAAACACGTTACACTATCAGCGTAAAGCTCGATGGCGTGATCAAAACAGTCTTGTAGCATAGAGTCTGATTGGTCCGACCAACACTGGATTGTTCTGATGGTGGGTGCTTCCTGTTTCAGTTTCTGCCTGTAAGCGGGCAGAAGCAGAATGGAAGAGTGGTCCGATTTGCCAAATGGTGGGCGGGGGAGGGATTTGTAGCCGTCCCGGAAGGGAGAGTAGCAATGGTCCAAAACCCGGTCCCCTCGTGTGTTAAAACTAATATGTTGGTGGTATTTTGGTGCAACTGATTTGAAACTGGCTTTATTAAAGTCCCCGGTCACAATGAACATGGCCTCAGGGTGCGCAGTTTCCTGCTTGCTTATAATCCCGTACAGTTCCTTGAGTGCCCAGTCTGTGTCGGCTTGTGGCGGGATGTACACAGCAGTGATAATGACCGCTGTGAATTCCCTCGGTAGCCAGAATGATCGACACAGAAGGATGAGAAATTCCAGATCAGGAGAGCAGAAAGACTTGATAGAATGTATGTTCCTCTGATCACACCAGGATTTGTTGATCATAAAACATACACCACCACCTCTGCTTTTACCTGAGAGGTCTTTCGCTCTGTCCGCTCGGTGCACGGAGAACCCCGCGGGTTCAATGGCTGAATCTGGAATCTCCGCAGACATCCAAGTTTCTGTTAGGCAGATAATGCAGCAGTCCCTCATCTCTCGTTGGAAAGAGATCCACGCTTTCAGCTCGCAGAGCTTGTTATCCAGAGACTGAACATTTGCCAGTAGAATACTGGGTAGCGGGGGTCGATTTGCACGACGTCTTACTCTGATGAGAACGCCGGCTCTGTTTCCCATTTTTCCTCCTGCGTTTCTGCGGCCGGGCAGCCCAGACAAAGGGCTCCACTGGTGTGTTTATAAACAGCGGGTCGGAAAGTCAAAGTAATAAAAGACCAACATGTTTTATTAAATGACAATGGATGTATTACAAGTAAACAAAATACATTTCACGCATAACGCATTAGAGCTGAACACGAGACAGACCTAATCTACAGTGTAAAACAATCCTTTTTGCTATCTATTCAAATTAGGTCCAGGTAGCCTGCTAAAAGCTAATGTCTGGAAGCAATGTGCTTTATACAGTATGTCAGTGCGCGATCATTTACAGCGTCTATAATATGCCTTAAAATACAGTGGCAGACGTGCCACAAATTTCAGTGGCACATGCCTCTAACAACTGGAAATGCCACAAAATTTAGTGGAATGTGCCACTAAAAACTGGAAATGCCACTGGATGTGCCACAAAATCCAGCGGCATGTGCCATAACTTCTAGCGGCATGTGACAAAACGTAATATGCCATTCCACTAAATGTTAATACCCCTTCTTGATATAATTCAATTATTAATGATTAAATTGTTAAATGATGGAAAATGCAATGAATGTAAAAGAGTTCAACTACATAAACACTACATAAAAAATTCTAGAAAACTACAGTCTTTCAAAATACAAAACAGTGATTCTTTCCCTGATGTGTGTGCTAAACTCCACATGTGAGAAGGCTGACAATGTCAAATAGGGTGTCTTTATAGTTTGTGAGTTTATGCTTTCACCATCATCACCCCCTATTTGTTCCCTCCCATAACCAGAGTTTATTTCTGCCTGATTAATCCCTCCTTCAAACTGTCCTCTTTGTCAATCTCATGCTTTTCTGTGTTAACCAAATTCCTTAAAGGGATGTTCCAAGTTCAATACAAGTCAACCCTCTGATGCACGGTTTCCACCAGATATGTGTAAAAATACATTAGGAATGATTTAATGATTTTTGAAGTAAAATAATAAAAAAAAAGTTTATTTTGTGATATAATGATTCATGCATAAGAGGATTAAGCTCTATGAGACATGCTGTCGATTTCCACAGGAAATCTTTTTGGCTCGTTCCTCAGTTTGTACAAAACAAACAGAAATTGTATTTGCAGTAATGCATATACAATACAATGTAAATATATGGGGCAAAGGCACAGATGACATGAATTGTAACTTGCTTAACTTGTATTGAGCCCAGAACAATCCTTTAATATAGGATTAATTGTTTTGTTTACATACTAACAACGGAGCAGAACTCTAAGTAGTGCTTAAGGTTATTCTGAATTGGGACTGAAACTAATGTGCTTATGATAAGAGTCCAGATACCTGACATTAGAATCATCACGTTATCCCAATCTACACATTTCACACTTTCTCTGCCTATAGAATTTACCTCTGTATTGCTTTCTCCTATACTTCTCATTATGTTCTCAGAAACCTTTTTCTACAAACTTCAATTGTCCATTCACTCCCTCTCTTAAGCCACGTCCATGCTAAAACACATACATTTTTGCCATAATGAAACCTCTCAATTTTCCTCAATCAAAAAGATGTAACACAAAAGTTGTACCTCTGTAGTAACTAATACTTTGGACAATGATGACATTCAGGGCTCCAGACTACAACTAAAAATGGTCGCAAATGTGACAAAACAGAAATAATTGTGACAGCAATTTTAAATCGAGCCGCCATTAGCACGAATCGGGAACACTTTGCTTGCATTCACATGTAGTTTTGTCAGATACATCATCTTTTCACCATTTTTGTTAAGATGAGCTCACTGCATGCAACAACAAATACAGAGCGAGCCATGATGATTCGCAAACAAATGACTCTCTTAAATCGGGTCCACCACTGAACATTTTTCAGAAACATTCAAATATGTTACAAAAACATTATTGATTATTGTTGAGCATATGAGTATATTGAATTGAAGGGAGAACTTTGTTTGGAAGATTATTTATATAACCTTTACTGATTGAAGAGTTCATGTTGATTTTGACTGATGGTGTTGCTTAAAAAAAAAAAAAAAAAAAACCCTCTGGTCTCTGTTTGTGAGAGCAACTGGGAGTGCAGACATTTCAAAATAAGAGTCACCAGAGTATTTGGACTTTGAAATTAAAAGTCTTGCACTTTTGTTCTAGTAATTTTATTTGAGATTTTGATGCCACAATAACCTACATCTGGGACTTCACTGAATTTGGAATTGTAGCCTCTACATCTGGACTGCCCCTTTACAGTGAGGAAAGACTAAGATTTTTTTGTTTGTTTGTTTTGTTTTGTTTTGTTTTTTGCACATTTTATATATAAATCGATTTTTTAAATTGTCGGCTGTTCCAGCATTTTTGACATGCTGTCGATTTACACAGGAAATTATTTTGCACGTTTGACTCAATAATTGGTTATCAGCCTGATTTTCTTTTTGTCATCTTTTTATCTTGCCTCTGAACAACCATCTAAATTGAGCAATTCTGTAATTTTGCATCTTAAAACTGCAATTTGAACCCTAAATGGTTCAGATTAGGAGCCATTGGCTCTGTAGTGATTTTTTTAGTCTGGAGCCCTGATGTTAGGAAATGGAAAACAGAGATTTTTAACCCAACATGTTTCAGTGTGGACATGGCCTTAATCTTTGTGTTCAGACTGCTAATACCCCAACAGTCTTCTTGTCTCCATGTCCTGACTCATTTCAGGTCTGTTCACCTTTTTTCCCCCCATTCATCTGTTTAGTCATGTGCTGTAATTTGACCACTCTCTTTACTTTCAAATATATGACTTAAATATGCAAACTAACAGGCTTTTGTTTTTATACACTATTTGACTAGACTTTATTCTTTCACTGCCATTACTTTCCTTTGCCTAATTTTTTCCATTTACAGAATAAACTTTGTTGGGTGTCATTGGCCTTAATAGGGTGTTGGTCCTCCCTAACATTTTCCACTCTCGGAACATGTCTGTTGAGATTTGTGTCCATTTAGACACAAGCATCAGTGAGGTCAGGCACTGATGTTGGGGGATGGGGCTTGCAGTCTACATTCAAGTTCATCCCAAAGGTGTTTAACGGGGTTAAGGTCTTGGCTTTGTGCAGGTCAGTAAAGTTTAACCACACCAGACTCAGTAAATCATTTCTTTACAAACCTTGCTTTGTGCACAGGAGCCTTGTAATGCTGGAACAGAAAAGGGCCCACACCCAAGTTGCCACAAAGATTTTGAAGCACACAATTCTCTAGAATGTCATTGAATATCATCGCATTACAATTTGTCTTCACTACAATTACTAGAATAGCAAAACCTGGAATTAGAAGGGGGTGTCCACAAAAGTTTGGCCAACTAGTGTAATGTGGATCATCTACTGTTCACCACAAGTGCATCCCTTTTTTACTCTTACTACTTCTCTTTTCCATTATTTTTTGGGTTCTTTTTCTCAGTCTCTCCTTTCTTGCTTCTGTTCATCTCCTGTTCCTGCATAGTCTTTTGGTCAAGCTTCTCCTCCAACTGATCCAGCTCTTGTTCAAGTAGGGCCAGTTTGATTGGATCTGACTCATCTTCTTCACAATGCTCCTCATATTCTTCCACTTCAATTCCAACCATGGTGTTTTGAAGCTGAGTCTTCACTTTGTTTAGTTCCAGTCGGCCATGCTGAAGCTCTCAGCATACTTCCCGGATCTTGGAGGCAAATTTGGTTTTGGCACCTTTGCGGAGTTTGTTGGAGTCTTTGGCAAGAAAGAAGACATCCAGGGTGAGGATGGAAGAGAGTGGACATGACCTCCATGGTGACACTGATGGCTTTGGCAGCTTTGGCCACACCTCCAGCAACTCCTTGAACCTTCACAGTGCTGATGAGCCTATCAGCGTTTATCATGAGAGCTTTACCTGGTCATCCACCCTCTTTCATTACATGCTTTAGATTTCGGTTAAGACTCGTACTGAACATACTTTCAGAGTATTCTTTGAAGTTCCATTCTTGCAGGGTAGCCATTCCTTCCTACATGCGCAACAGACAAAACCATAAGTCACAAGGTAGCAATGTAATGTGAAAGAGCGAGAGGGCAACTGACAGTTGCATGGATTCCAGACAATCTCTGATGTCACTGATCTCATTCTGGTAGCCCTGGATCATCTTCTCCACCTTTTTGAGATCCATGTTGGATTGAACTGAATCAGTGATATTAGCTGTGGCCGAAGTGATGCTCCCAGCTATTGCCACACTAATGCCCAGTGCAGTGACTATGGTGGAGGTGCCGAAGGTGAAGGGGGCCAGGATGAGGCCAGTGATGTAACTATGCCCCCCGCCACACTCGCCACACCACCCCGACAGCTGCACTCACAGACTTCTTATGGAAGCAGTCAGCAGTGTCCGCCCGACTGAGCAACTCTACGATGTGACACTGCAGAGAGGCTCCACGCTGGTTGAACAGACTGACAAACAAGCAAGCCACCATAAAAACACCGTCTGTTGCGGCCTCAAAAGTTCTAAGAGACAAAATTGACAAAAAATATCAACTTTTATTGTCATTCAACAATGTGCTGTAAAATGAAATTGAGTTTTTCTTATTGTGCTAATCTTACACAAAACTACAGGTGCATCTCAATAAATTAGAATGTCGTGGAAAAGTTCATTTATTTCAGTAATTCAACTCAAATTGTGAAACTCGTGTATTAAATAAATTCAGTGCACACAGACTGAAGTAGTTTAAGTCTTTGGTTCTTTTAATTGTGATGATTTTGGCTCACATTTAACAAAAACCCACCAATTCACTATCTCAAAAAATTAGAATACATCATAAAACATTTTTAGTGAATTGTTGGCCTTCTGGAAAGTATGTTCATTTACTGTATATGTACTCAATACTTGGTAGGGGCTCCTTTTGCTTTAATTACTGCCTCAATTCGGCGTGGCATGGAGGTGACCAGTTTGTGGCACTGCTGAGGTGGTATGGAAGCCCAGGTTTCTTTGACAGTGGCCTTCAGCTCATCTGCATTTTTTGGTGTCTTGTTTCTCATTTTCCTCTTGACAATACCCCATAGATTCTCTATGGGGTTCAGGTCTGGTGAGTTTGCTGGCCAGTCAAGCACACCAACACCATGGTCATTTTACCAACTTTTGGTGCTTTTGGCAGTGTGGGCAGGTGCCAAATCCTGCTGGAAAATGAAATCAGCATCTTTAAAAAGCTGGTCAGCAGAAGGAAGCATGAAGTGATCCAAAATTTCTTGGTAAACGGGTGCAGTGACTTTGGTTTTCAAAAAACACAATGGACCAACACCAGCAGATGACATTGCACCCCAAATCATCACAGACTGTGGAAACTTAACACTGGACTTCAAGCAACTTGGGCTATGAGCTTCTCCACCCTTCCTCCAGACTCTAGGACCTTGGTTTCCAAATGAAATACAAAACTTGCTCTCATCTGAAAAGAGGACTTTGGAACACTGGGCAACAGTCCAGTTCTTCTTCTCCTTAGCCCAGGTAAGACGCCTCTGACATTGTCTGTGGTTCAGGAGTGGCTTAACAAGAGGAATACGACAGCTGTAGCCAAATTCCTTGACATGTCTGTGTGTGGTGGCTCTTGATGCCTTGACTCCAGCCTCAGTCCATTCCTTGTGAAGTTCACCCAAATTCTTGAATCGATTTTGCTGGACAATCATAAGGCTGCGGTTCTCTCGGTTGGTTGTGCATCTTTTTCTTCAACACTTTTTCCTTCCACTCAACTTTCTGTTAACATGCTTGGATACAGCACTCTGTGAACAGCCAGCTTCTTTGGCAATGAATGTTTGTGGCTTACCTTCTTTGTGAAGGGTGTCAATGATTGTCTTCTGGACAACTGTCAGATCAGCAGTCTTCCCCATGATTGTGTAGCCTAGTGAACCAAACTGAGAGACCATTTTGAAGGCTCAGGAAACCTTTGCAGGTGTTTTGAGTTGATTAGCTGATTGGCATGTCAAAATATTCTAATTTTTTGAGATAGTGAATTGGTGGGTTTTTGTTAAATGTGAGCCAAAATCATCACAATTAAAAGAACCAAAGACTTAAACTACTTCAGTCTGTGTGCATTGAATTTATTTAATACACGAGTTTCACAATTTGAGTTGAATTACTGAAATAAATGAACTTTTCCACGACATTCTAATTTATTGAGATGCACCTGTATTTTGAGCTTTAAAGTAACAGATCACCCAAAAATGTATATAATATCATCATTTACTTACCCTCATATTGAAACACAAAAGGAGATGTTAGGCAGAATGATAGCCTCACTATTCATTTTCATTTTATCAAAAGATGCAAAAGAAGTGAATGGTGACTGAGATTAACATTGTGCCAAATGCATCTACTTTTGTGTTCAAAGGACAAAAGAAAGGCATATGGGTTTGTACAAACAAGAGGGTAAGTAAATGATGACAGAACATACATTTTAGTGAACTTTCCCTTTAAGACAGTAATCACAGTATAAACAAGACTTTGGATAACATAATACAGCACACAACAGTATACATAGTACACACATAACAGTAACGCTGGACAGTTAATGTGACACAATATGGACAGTATACACAGAACATTATGGGACATATTATAACACCGATACAACAATATGGGCATGAAGACAGTATGACAATATACTGTATGAACAATAACAATAATGTGAACAATAATATAAAAATGTGAAATACATAAAATCCTGTCTGGAGGAACAGAATATACACATTCCAGGTGGTTAAGTGCAAAGTGTGCATCTGGATTCTTGAATTGAATGATGGCACTGGGCCTTATTAATAAAAGTATTTGGCAATGGTAGAGTATTAGTCACAGTCTCTGGAACTTTTGCAGGAAAGATGTAGTGAAAATCAGAGGACATTTTCACAGAAAAATCATTGGTCATGGAAGCTATTTAGAATTTGGGTCCACATTTACTCACATCTCTTCTTCATTCTCCTGAAAATGTGTTGTTCTATTTCATTCAAGCCAACCTGTCAATCAAGTGTCAGTAAGTTATATAACATTGCAAACACAGACACACCTAACATGATCCCTAATATGCATACAGTATCTTAACAAATAATTTGATCCCAACTCACCTTCAACAGTTCTCCACCAGTTCATCAGGCCATCATCCTATGAACAGCCAGAATAAGAGAGAAAGAAAAGGTAAAAATAGCTTTCATAGAAAGCAAAATGTACACTTATTAACTAATATATGAGAGAAAAGAAAAAAGAAAAAAAACCTCTCTCTAGGGGGATTTCCTTTGTTGGATAGGCAGCCATCTCCACTGGCAGGACTTCAAATGTACATTCCTATAACACATTCAGAGATTGAGAACATATGCAAGGGTGTAGCAGCTGCGGGGGACGTGAGGGACACGATTTTTGTCCCCCGCACTTTTCCAAGCTAAACCCATACAGAATCCAAATGGTGGATTTGTATACAGTATTATTTATGCATTGTTACTTTGGGCTGATTGAGCGACCATCCAGCCAATCACAGGTGAGTTTCATGAGCCGAAACAACCCTTAAATAATAGGCCGTCAGTCAGACAGTCTAATCAACGTGGCACCATTCATTTCTACAAAGTTGCTTTCAACAATGCTCATTTATCCATGTTTTTTATCGGCATTGATGTTGATCTAAATTAATAATCTAGAGATGAGGAACATACAAATGAGAGTTATTTATTGGCATATCGTTCTTGATTGGCAGCATTACGTTAAATGCACTGCAGAAAAAAAACAAAGGACAATCCTTCTCTAAAGCATATAATGGGAGAAGGTTTTTCCTGTAAAAAAAGAAGAAAAAATAGAAAAAAGAGAGGGATATCACATAACACATACTTGCTTGTTATACAACTGGTATTACATAAATTTAGCTATCTATAGAAACTGAGACTTTGAATAAACAATTGCACGAACATGTTAACAGTTTCGCCAAACCTTGAAGTTGTTGCTGTCTTTTTGGTTGTGATTGCTGGATAAGAGATCTATAAGAACTCCCATATGCCAGAGTTGAATTTGAACCTGTGATGTTCCGTATCAGGAGTGAAAAACCTACAGTACCTCTGGCCCAACTCTAGTTGGGGTTGCGGTTGGCGATCCACCTTAACACAATTTGAACACTGGCAAAAAAAAAAAAAAAAGACAAACTTCAAAAATTAAGCCTATAGATGTTTACAGGTTGCATTATTCTGGGAAACATATGACAAAAGAATGATTTTATGGGGTAAACCTCAACTAATATGCCAAAAAAAAAAAAAAAAAAAAACGTACCAAAACTATAGCAAGATACAAAACAAAAACATCAGCTATTTTGGTTTCCTCAGAACACTAAGTAATTTTTTAAAATCGAAACACCTCTTTGTCTATTGTGCCAATACAAACGTTGTGACTCACGTGAGTCACTTTAAGATGTCAGGTGATGTTCTAGGTGTACTGTACACTACAAAAATTTCAAATAGACCTTATTACTGCAGGTGATGGGCAGACTGTCAATGGTGGCAATGAAGCCACCATAGTGCCAAAGAAAAGATAATCTGAAAAGAGACTAGCAGAGTATTCCCACACTTTTTAGTCATTGAATTTCCATAACATTTTTATGACTTTTCCAGTCGACTGTGATTAATAAGTAAACATTTTTAATAATTTTGATTCCGATTGATTCACTAATAATTCATTATTTCATCTATTCATTCATTCGTTCATTTATTCATTCATTTATTCAGAACTGAGCAAATGACGTGTATATTCACTATAGAAATTTTCCATGACTTTTTAGTTCTGGATTTTTTTATTTTATTTTTTTGGTGACATTTCCAAGTTTTTCATGACTGTGGGATCCCCTGTAGCATCGTTTCCATGTCAAATAAAAAAATACAGCATTTTCATGTAACTCTACAATCAAATATCAGGTCTGAACATGTGATTTCTCTTGGTTTAGTTCTAGGAGGGTTTGGTTGTTATTTGAGAAATTCCAATGAGAATGTCTCCCCCCCCTTAGTGGTAAAATTTCATGGTTGTAATGTACAGGTACACCATTGTATTATTTTATTTGAACCTTTATTTAACCAGGCTGGTCCCATTGAGATTTGAATCTCTTTTACAAGAGAGTCCTGGCCAAGAAAGGCAGCAACTAAATATAGGTAGTTTACAATATAAATACATAAATCAACAACAAATAAAACAACATGTAAAAATGCAATCATTTACAACAATTACATTCAAAATATTCTAGTTACTTAGACTTAAAAATATTTTAAAATCACTAAGAGTAATAAGATCTTTAAGTTTAAGGAGACAGATAGCAAATTGTTCCAAGAAAATGGTGCTGAAAACTTAAAAGCCTTTTTATCCATTTCAGAGTGAGCTTTAGAAACAGTCATAAGTTCAACATCCTGAGAGTGTAGTCCATATATACGCCACATTTCTGCATCATAAAAACAGATAAACAACTAGGTACTGTGCTGTGCTAATGATATCTAATGATATGCCCTAACAAGTTTTTGGACACTTTTAAATGCATGTTTTAACATATAAAAAATGTATAGATTTTATTTCGTTAGATAATAAAATGACAAGTGGCATCAGCAAACAAATGATTCAGACATTTTCTCAAACCAAACTGCCATTTATGTAATTAATTTTAACCAACTTGTCCCAAGCTAATTTTTATGGGATGTATGAAGTCAGTTTCAAAGGTTTTCTCAAGTTTGCACAGGTGTTCTAGCAGAGTAACCACAGGTCTAGTTCATCACATCAACTATAAACATATTCCCTAGAGGGCGTCCAAATACCTTTATGCAACAAATGGTTCCTGCCCTGTAATCTGATTGGATGTTCCAAGAGTACTCATATATAGTTTGTGTTTGCATTGCTCTCTAACACACAATGTTTGATCTTGCTTTGGCTTCGTTAGGAACTATTTTCATTAGCAGAGCAAAAAGAGTACTAACTGGCTATATATTGTGTCAAAATTATAAGTTACTCAACATTAACATCTTATTTAAAGAATTGTTGTATAAAAAGCAATATCACACTCACAGTCATGCTGTTGTGCTGAATATAAGCATGGCTGTGATTTCCTGTGGTTGACATTCAGTATAACATCCCTCTTGCTCATGTAACAATGCTTAATTATATCTACTGTACAT
Organism: Myxocyprinus asiaticus; assembly: GCF_019703515.2. NCBI lineage: Eukaryota > Metazoa > Chordata > Actinopteri > Cypriniformes > Catostomidae > Myxocyprinus > Myxocyprinus asiaticus. The sequence goes on along the minus strand of NC_059348.1, from coordinate 40,648,189 downwards.
ATTACACTTAGAAAATCAGATCTTTTTCTTTTCTGCAGTGCTGAGTTTGTCTATGTTACAAAATGTTAACATTTGGTCACTAATCAGATTAATTACTGTGTTCTGAGATACGTGGTACAGCTAAAATGAAATTAAACTGTAAACGTGCATTGCAAAAGAATATGCATTTGCAAACTGACCCTAATTTTGCTGTTCTCATATAGATTATGTTGAACTTATTGCATGTATGTTCACCATACAACATATTCTCATCTTAGAGAGATAAAAAATGAACTCGCTGACTACTGCAAATGCAAGTACACGATGTTACTGAAATTACACAAGAGATACTGTTTACAAAATAATCCAGCAGTCACCTTCAGTCTGGATAAGCAAAATTGTCTTTCAGCAAACTAATTAGACTGGTGTAATTGTCTCCAGTTCTTATGCCCATAACCATTTATTGTGTGCTTACCTCAGATGAGTGCTCAGCTCCATCTGATCGCTTGAACATTGAATCCACTTTCTCCTGTAGCACAAGCAGAGAGAAAATACACATACGGCAAAACACAAATAATTAAGCTTTTGTGAGGTGATAAATATATGTGGCTGCTAAATTATGGTCCTGAAAAGGCTAAATAGCTCAAATAAACACATTATCCTATAAAAATACTGCTTTGACTTTTTTGCTCTATGTTGTTCCCTAGCTGGTCATTCTCTGAGGTGGATTCTTTATATTCTGGACTCTTGTACATGGATGTTGTTTTTGTCAAGTTATAGGCCCACTGAGATTAATATTAACTTAATTCACAGGATACAAAAACTGACATGAATGAAATTCAGCTCCAGCCATGTTTTCAGTGCTTCATCAACTGGTACACAACTTACATCTTTTTTTTTTTTTTTAATAGCTAATTAGATTTTTGTTATGTCACAGTCATAAACTAAAAAATTCTAGTTGGTTGCAGGTGGTATTAGGGGGAGGGACATTTTCCTTCTAGAGCAGCGCTACTCAGCACTTGGCTCGCAGGTCGCATGTGGCCTTCGAGCCATATTTTGTGACCCCTGTTATGATTTTATCATCAAAAATATGATTATCAATATTAGATGCGTATGAATTGTGAGGTGTCCATTTTTCAGAGTATTTTCGGTACTTCTCTGTATTACTAAATCACAGCACAGTTAAAGAGGGAAATAAACTGCAAAATAATGTAATGAAATAAACAACAAAGAATATCTGTGCATAGCTGATGTTACATGAGAGCCAGGGTCAGTCTGCGCCTGCGTTCATAGAAACAGTATGTGTGCACTAGGGTTGCAGCGGTATACCGGTTTCACGGTATACCACGGTATGAAATTTGACGGTTATCATACCATGTACATTTGCTTATCTACGGTATTGAGAAAAAATGCATCCGGACGGAGAATCTCACCTGCGCGTGCGCATCTCCTTTCCTCCGTCTGCCTGTCAGACTCGTCAACTTGTGTGTGTGTGTGTGTGTGTGTGTGTGTGTGTGTGTGTGTGTGTGTGTGTGTGTGTGTGTGTGTGTGTGTGTGTGTATGTGTGAGAGAGAGAGAGAGTTAAAGCAGTGTTTCTCAACTGGTGGGTTGCAGGTCTATTCGGACTGGGTCGCGGACAGCAGGTTCGTGCCATGGTTCTCCCATTGAAGATATTTCGGTGGCCGCCCAAGTGATAGCCTATTTAGGACTGCCGAGTCAGATTTAATGATAATCTCACAATCAGCTAAAGGCTTCTCATCTGCACTTTCGCACGAGTGTAACTGAACCAGATCGTTATCATGATCTGCTCTTCTCTCTGGCACGTGCAACAACCGGGCTTCCCTCGATATTGTGGAGCGCAGACCTCAAAACTGATGTGACCAATTTCAATTCTAGTGAGACTTTTCTAGTTTAAAGGGTTATGGTGGAAGTCAAGTCAAACCTCTCAAACAGTAGGCAGTCCTGACATGCCAAACAGCACTGAGGAGGAAAAGAGCAACACTGTGCTATGCGTTAATTTATTTATTTATTTTTTTCATTATACATCATCACTTTTACAAAACTGTTTCACGATTTTACATGAGTAAAAGTAACTGTTATATTTTGACAATGTTATATTTTTATATGAAATAATCTAAAGGTAGAATCTATTAGACCTAATTTTATATCAACAGCGGCAGTTGTAGTTAAAGTTTCAAGATGTGTTTCAGCTAGGATTTATTTTTTTCATAAATACTATAATTTGTTATTATTATTACTATTATTTAAGACTAGCTACACTGACCTAACCATGGTAATGAGGAGCCTTTCCTCCTGTGTAATATGTATGTTCTGTTTGAATTATGTTTGAAATTAGGAAACAAACGGGATAATAATGGGCTCATATAAGTAAACATACATCCATAAAAAAGTTTTTATCCAAGTTTCAATTATAATAAAGCCTTTGTTCAACCCCCAAAAAAAAAAAAAAAAAAAAAAAAAAAACTCCTTTAAGGGTCATTGTAACTGATAATAATAACTGTGTAATACCGTATACCGTGGTATTTTCTAAGACAGTTATCGTACCGTGAAAATCTCATACTGTTGCAACCCTAGTGCGCACACGTTGTATATCAATGAAAAATGTGTGCTCTCAATCTCACCTGAAAATTATTAATCGGCGCAAATCTGTCAAACCCGTTTCAATAGCTCACATACTCTATGTATATATAAGAATTACTTAAAAAAAAAATTTAAGTACGGCCCACGAGGCTATAGGGAGGCTATAGCGACCCAGCTTCGTGGCCACTGAGCTTTCCAAACTTGAGTAGCCCTGTTCTAGAGAGTAATTTATTGGATAAAACTGTGTTGAGTGCCCGATGAGCCATCCATATTTTTGCATAGACTGTACATTTTAAATTGTAAATCTACTTAAAGAAAATGTTGTCTGTTGACACTAAAAGCAGTGAGGAGGTGTAATATAATGTTGCCTGCCAAATTATATACACACTCTAGGTATGATTCTACATTACTGACCTTGACATTTCAAATAATGTGGAAGTAGGATTGCATAATTCCAATAACAAAAAGAAAAGTGCTATTCTGTTTGGTGGCACTAATAGCACAGAAATTACACAGTTGTAATGTGTTTACGAAAACACATAAAAATAGCAATCTGCCATAGCCGAACTGACAATGTAACAACGGTGAACTTAATGCTACGTCTTCAGTGAGTGTGTGGAGAAGCTTTTGCATTGTTCCTTATCCATCCTCATTTTGAGTGAATCTCAGAATCATCTGAAAAGAGTGGTATAATTTGATATTTTAAATGACCTAAAGGCTATCCATAAGAGGTTCGGCTGAGGTTAGAACTATACTTCAGAACTTGGTAAGGATAAATGATTTTAAGTAATGTCATGATGATACAGTGAAACCACGGAACTGAAAGAGTCTTTGTCACATGACTGTGTGCCCACCTCATATCAACCACATATTACCTCATTTTAGCTTAAAAGTCTGGGGCAAAGCTTTGGATGAGTGATTAATTTGCATCCCTTGGATATATTATTTAACATTTATTCAACTTTGAACCCAGAATTTCGACAAAATCGTCAACAGTGTTTGTTTGCAATAAATAAACAAAAACTCATTTGCATTTAGTGGAATTATAGGAAAGGCATATGGGGAATGCCATTATTGTAGGCACTTGCTGTGGCAGTACCTCCAAAAAAAGCAGCCAGCAGCAAAGAGAACTACTCTTTACATGTGATTATTATGTGCCTACCTTTGTCCCCATGCATTTGGCCACAGAAAACGCCTGTGTCTTTTCACATCCACTGTAAACAGCAAATAAAAAGAGAATAACCTCACTGAAAATAAATAAATAGCCTACAAATGAGCTCTGCAAGACACTGCAAGTGATGCGACATATAGGCGCTCTTGCACTAAAGATAAAATAAAATAAAATAAAATAAAATAAAACAAAAACAGCTGGTGTTCTTTTTAAAGGAATATTCCGGGTTCAATACAAGTTAGGCTCAATCGACAGCATTTGTGGCAAAATGTTGATTACCACAATAAATAAATAAATAATTTCTACTTGTCCCTCCTTTTCTTAAAAAGAAAAAATAAACAATGAGGGTTAGTGAGGCACGGAATGGGGCCAATCTGTATATGTTAAAATACTCACTGTTTCAAAAGTATGGCCAAAAGATGTAAACAATATGCATGTTATACATGATTTTAGTGTGATAAAATCACTTACTAATCTTTTCTGTGTAAAGTTAGGCCTATATCCAATTTTACAACTTCATTGCCATGACGACGTAACACTGCAAACCCTAAAACGACCACAATAACAACAATTGAAACATTACACCTTAAATAATACATTTAGCAGCTGAATTAATGTAAGTGCCTTAAAAAAATAATACGCTTCACAGTTGTGCCTTTCAACCCTCCAAAAATTGGCCCCATTCACTTCCATTTTAATTGCATCACTACCTTGATTTTTGTTTTGTTTTTAATAAAGTAGCAATGAGTCGAAAATGTATTTTTGTTATAATCAACATTATGCCACAAATGCTGCTGATTGAGCTTAACTTGTATTGAACTCTAGGCCTATCTCTCTTTTCTTCTCTTTTCTTCCCAATTTGGAATGCTCAATTCCCAATGCGCTCTAAGTCCTTGTGGTGGCGTAGTGACTCGCCTCAATCCGGGCAGCAGAGGCTGAGTCTCAGTTGCCTCCGCATCTGAGATCGTCAACCCGTGCATCTTATCACGTGGCTTGTTGTGCATGTTACCGCGGAGACCTAGTGCGTGTGAAGGCTTCATGCTATTCTCTGCCACATCCACACACAACTCACCACGCGCCCCACCGAGAGCGAGAACCACACATTATAGTGACCACGAGGAGGTTACCCCATGTGACTCTATCCTCCCTAGCAACCAGGCCAATTTGGTTGCTTGGGAGACCTGGCTGAAGTCACTCAGCATGCCCTGAATTCGAGCTTATGACTCCAGGGGTGGTAGTCAGCGTCAATACTCGCTGAGCTACCCAGGCCCCCAGGTCTATCTCTTTATCTTTCCATGGCATCTAAAAAACAGAGAAATGCTGAAAAAAACAAACAAACAACAAACAAAAAACAGCAAGATGCGGCACAACAGTCAAAGACGTCCATCTGCTAGCACATTTTTTACAAAGCAAAACAACTGAAAAACAGCACAGACGGACAAGAAAACGCCAACAATCAGCCTACTTTGCTCAATATTACTTTAATACATTCTTCAATACATCAAAGGAAGATAGCATCTGTAACAATGACAGCTAATGGTAACAATAAGACCTTTAAGACACACAAATAAAATGTGAACAGGAAACAATAATAGGCAATAAAGCATTTAATGGCAATTTCATGTAAAATAAATAAATAAATGTAATAAATAGTAAATAATACAAAGTATTATATTTAGGCCTATATAAACCTATCAACTGGATATGCTCTTTACCAGGGGCCCGTTCTTCATCCGTGGATAACTCAATTTCAATGTTGACGATTTGACATGAACCAGGATGGTTTGGTTCTTCGAAGCTCATCCCGGAGTTGCTGGCATAGCAACAGGTCCTTAAACTCAAACCTGCTCGGGAGCTGACTTATTTCATGTTATCAGGATTAGATCGCGCCTTTATAAGCGTAGGTGATACGGGAAGTCTGTCGCAGCCATGTCCCCTCAATTTTTACGAGAGCAACCTGTTGCAGAAGGTGCCTGAACAATACAGCCGAGCTTTCAGAATTCAATGCACAATGTGGGATAGACTGGATCCTTTAGCGCTGCATGATAGTTTATATTTCTACCGGTTCCCAAGCAAGTGGTAAATGAAGCATGTGTAGCAAGTACATTTTTCAAGTAAATTTTACACTTGAGACCCCAAGTTATAAACCAGAATTTTTTGCCATTGCAGGTACATTATCATTCTAATAGAAGATCATGCAATTATGACCACACCAATAAGCATTGCTTATGTGTCCCCCAGGCTTCCCAAATGTGACTGGTGACATAGACTGCACACACATTCCAATCAAGGCCCCAATGAAGGTGATTTTGTGAACAGAATAGGGGTTCACAGTATAAACGCGCAGGTAGGCTACTATTAAGATTATCTTAATATTGTTGAGCTTTCGGGGCCTGGGTGGCTCAGTGGTAAAATACGCTGGCTACCACCCCTGGAGTTCGCTAGTTTGAATCCCAGGGCGTGCTGAGTGACTCCAGCCAGGTCTCCTAAGCAACCAAATTGGCCCGGTTGCTAGGGAGGGTAGAGTCACATGGGGTAACCTCCTCGTGGTCGCTATAATGTGGTTCGTTCTCGGTGGGGCGCGTGGTGAATTGAGCGCGGATGCCGTGGTGGATGGTGTGAAGCCATGAAGCTATGTCTCCGTGGCGACGTGCTCAACAAACCACGTGATATGATGCACGGGTTGATGGTCTCAGAGGCAGAGGCAACTGGGATTCATCCTCCGCCACCTGTATTGAGGCAAATCACTACACGACCACGAGGACTTAAAAGCACACTGGGAATTGGGCATTCCAAATTGGGTGAAAAAGGGGAAAAAATCCACAAAAAAAAAAAAAAAAAAAAATATATATATATATATATATATATATATATATATATATATATATATATATATATATATATATATATATTGTTGAGCTTTCAGATTTGTCATAGTATATTAAGATAAAAGGTATTGAATCAAAAAGTAAAATGTCATTGACTGACACGGACTGAATACAATATCTTAGATGGTGTGTGACTTGATGTGCCTTATAACCAACATAGAGGCAAAATGGCCTGAATCTGTGTATGACTCAAGAATCTTCAGAGAGTCACATTTATGCACATTATTTAAACGTGGAAAGATACAATAGAAATGTCAAACTCACTGTATTAAATGCACTTATGCTGGGCCTAACTGAACTGCATTTTTCTATTACACAGGTGATTTTGATGGGATCCTGCTTGGAGACAGGGGCTATGCCTGCAGGCAGTATTCCATGACTCCATTCCCTTACCCAAACCCCAGTCCATGAACCTGTTACAATGCAGCTCTACCCAGGACAAGGGCACACATTGAAATGACCTTCGGGCAACTGATGGGGAGATTTCAGTGTCTGAAAAGTCCGAGGGTTGCACCAGACAGGGCCTGCGACATTGTTCCATGCTGTGTACTACACAACATTGCCACCATCAGAAAAGAGAGGACCCCTGTGGTGGAGGTGCAGCCTGATGATGACCTCCAGCCAGTGCACCTGGACCAACCTAGCGGAAGAGCAGCACAGGATAGAACTGTGGAACACCATTTTTGACTGACCTTTTTGAATAAAGAAAAGACACAAACATGCTTAGGCCCATATTAATGTTATTTCTGTATTTTTTATTCCTCTCACTCTCTCTCTCAAAGGCAGCAATCAGTCATCTTTTACCTGCAATAAAAGACATTGATATGTACAGTCAACAATATTAGTCTGTGTGAAAGTGATTTAGCACTTACTCTGAAGTTCTCTCTGAAGCAACTCTATCTCCAGTTTGTCAATTGTCAAGTTGTCAATTTCAATCTTTTGTAGGAGTTTTTGCTTTATAAGTTCCATATATTTAATCTCTGTCGCAAGACTCCTTTTATATAAGGAACGGACGTCACCCTGTGCCTTTTGTGGAAAAATTAATACATTTACTCAAGAATAAAAAGGAAGAAATAATCTGTCTAATATTTTCCTCACCTCTGTACCACTTTTCTGTGCAGATTCAGCAGCAGACATAGGCCTCTCTTGCAGTCTCTGAGAAATATTACAGTTACATGAGTACATGCAGTTTAAGATATTTAAACACTTACAGGTACTTCTTCCAAAGGACAGCCATCTGAAAGGGTTTCTTCACTGTCCTGCAATGAACATAAAATGAGTATCAAACACAGTTGCACATTTCCCCCTTTTGATGTAAAATTTACTTGAAAAATGTACTTGCTACACATGCTTCATTTACCACTTGCTTGGGAACCAGTAGAAATGTTGGTGTATTATCTACAACTGCACAACCTAAGAATTTAAACCTCCTTTACCAGTAATGAAGGTTTTGCTGCTACTGCTCCCTGGCTGTGGGTCTGAGGAAGAGCTGCCCCCAGGGATGCCCTGCACAATGGGTCTGTTAACATTTAGCCCTAGGGCCAGCTCTATAATGTGGAGGTGCAGGACCACCACCCATGTTGTTCCCCCCGCTTTTTTCTTGCTCTTTGCAAACAGAAAAAAACACCATTTAACAAAGTGTATTTTAAAAGGTATTTCAAGCACAGTATAAGTAAAGAATTACCATTTTGTAGAATGTTCTTATATTTCACTTTTACTTGTTCCCAAGTTCTAGTGGGTCCTGAGGTGGTTCTGACATTTAGAAAATAAAATGTCAAAACACAAAACCAAAAAATTTAAAGCGAACAAAAAAGTATACAAAATACTAAAAAAAAAAAAAAAAGCATCATGGGGGAACACTTACGCGTTTATTTTGTCTGCAACTTTTTGCCAGTCCTCTTTCCTTGTTTTGGCAGCTTTTGGGGTGTTTCCTGGTGTTTTAATAGGATTTGAACTTCAAATCCTTCAAGCAATAATTCTTTCTCCGCAGCAGTGAAACACTGGGCTCGTACTTTGGCCATTGTAGCAACCAGCCAACTGAAGCATTGCCGATCATGGTTTCTAGTATCGATATATATACCCTATTCAAGCAACACATGAATGTGCAATTATATCAGACAACTCAATCCAGCTTTACTAATCAAATCCGCACGTGTTTTCGAAGAACCTAATTAGCCAGAACCTAATTAGCCAGAACATAATTAGCGCAATTAGAAGGTCTGTAATTTGTCATTCGATCTCGGATGTATTAAGCGATGTATGAAGAACGGGCCTCAGGTGTTTAAAAACACCAACTTGAAAATATTTACAAAAATAAATCAAGAAATGAAACATCACTGGTCAAATACTTAAAAAGCCCTCTCATTTACCATGGTGGGATAATAAAGTAATATGCTTGAACTGTTCCCATGTGTTAGGCCCATGTACTGTATATGGTTTTAGTTCATATTGTCTTGGCCTTATAAAAGTAGCAATTACACTTTAAAGGGATAATTCACCCAAAAATGAAAAATTCTCTCATAATTTACTCACCCTCATACCATCCCAGATGTGTATGATTTTCTTTCTTCTGCAGAACATAAAGTAAAATTTTCAGAAGTGTATCTCATTGGTCCATACAATGCAAGTGAATGGTGACCAGAACTCAGAAGGTCCAAAAAGGACATAAAGGCAGCATAAAAATAATCATTAATACTCCAGAGGTTAAATCCATATTATATGATAGTAGTGGGTGAGAAACAGATCAATATTTAAGTCCTTTTTTACTATCAATCTCCACTTTTGACCAGCCCCAACCAGTAGGTAGCTGAATGTGAAAGTGAAAGTCATTTACACACCAGAATATGGAAGTGAAAGTGTAGATTTACAGTAAAAAAAGGGCTTAAATATTTATCTGTTTCTCACCCACACCTATCATATCCCTTCAGAAGACATTGATTTAACCACAGGAGTCTTATGGATTATTTTTTGGCCGCCTTTATGTCCCTTTTGGACCTTCAAAGTTCTGGTCACCATTCACTAGAGTTGTGAGGACCTACAGAGCTGAAATATTCTTCTAAAAACCATGTTCAGCAGAAGAAAAAATGTCATAGACATCTGGGATGGCATGAGGGTGAGTAAATGATGAGAGAATCTTCTGTGTGAAACTCTATATTCTGCTAGGTATCGGAGAACATAAACACAAATTTTCCAAATGCACCTTTAATTAAGAGCGTTTAGAGAGTTTTGTTTCAGAGGTTTGTCAGGACAAAACTTAGTTTTCTTTCGGAGAGTTGCTCGACTGCAGCTCCTCTCGGATGCTGTTAAGTTCCACCAAACCCTCATGTAGTTGATCTGCCACCTCTCTAATCTTTGCAGCAAATTCTGACTTTGCACCTTTTTTAAGCTCATGGGAGTCCTTTGCCACAAAGTAGATATCCATCCCAACAAAGAGTCCAGTCAGAACACCGGTGGACACACTAGCAATCTGCACAGCTCGTGCTGCGGTGGTTCCAGCAGCATTGGCTACCTGCACCACACGCATAATCTCATTGGCACTGATTAGAATAGCTTTGCCTGCCATGGCACCTTCCTCATAGATATTGTCAAAACAAGGGAAGTCTCGATTGTACGCATGTTTTTTCATCTTATTCAGGTTGAACTTGCGTAGGTTTGTGATCCCTTGCTTGATGAACTTCATGCATTTGTTTAGGTCAGCCATCTTCTCCTGGTAGTCTTCCACAATGCGCTCCACTTTCTTGCGATCCAAAGAGTTGTTGACGGTACTAGATATGCCAGCAGAGGCAGAGGTAAGCCCGCCTGCCATGGCAACACCCAGGCCAACTGCAGTGATGATCAGAGAGGTTCCCATGGTGAAAGGTGCCAGGGCAAGGCCTGTAATGGTGGCAACACCTCCCAAAGCACTGGTGGAGCCACCGGTGATCTGGGCAATCTTGGTCTTCTTGTTGAAGCGGTCCAGACCATCAGCAATGGCATGCAGGTCAATCACGTGCTGCCACAGTCCCTCTGCTCGCTCTGAGAAGAGTTTGTTAAACACACGTATGCCATTCTGCACCTTCTCAGCTGTTACTGCAAAAGCCCTAAAGAACAGACAATTAGTCAGTCAGATTTACTTTACAATGTCACACACTCAGGGGGGAACTCAACTCACTAAGAATGAATTGAGGCCGGTATAAATGCCGGTTATTTACACATGCTGTGTGCGCTGGTTTAGTGCCCGAATCTATACATCTATAATGATTCTAATCTACATAGATAGGAGGCATGCTTGCACAAAAAGGAATGACAGTTACTTAATTTAAAAATAGAAAACGCAGCGCATTTTCAGCGCTGAATGCCTGCTTAAACTAGATTGTGGTGGTTAGTGAATAGGACAGTTTTATGCTCTGAATTACAACACACAAAAGTGGCTTAACTGTTTAGTGAATTTACCCTTCAAAATTAATTCTGACTTACTTGGCTTCCTCTTTCTCTGTCATGTTGTCTCCTTTGGGTGTGTCCTCCCATTCTGAATTGGAAAAAAACAAAATTGGAGGAAAATGTAGCTAAGAATATCAGGTCCATGTCATGAAGAACCACCTGATTCACTTGATTAAGTGCTGGTATAATAAGGTACTGTAGGTATAAAATAATAAGTTCAGGGTTGGAAAAACATTCTGAATGGGAAAAACACAAATGTAGATGATGTCAGTGTAATTAGTGCCAACATGGTGGAACAAACTCACTTTCCACAGTGCTCCACCAATCCATAAGGCCATCAAGATCCTGTGAAAGATAGAACTGGATAACTAAAAAACAGTCTTAATAAATAAAGGCAAGAAGTATCTGAAACTATTTTTACACAGCTAACCTCATCATCCTCCCTCTGACTTTCACTTATACAGAACTCATCCAGCCATTCCATGAGGGTTTTCTTGTGGCCTTTAGTCTAATAAGAAAATAGAAAGCAATATCAGGTTATTCTGCAAGAGGAGATTAAGAAGATGGGACAGTAATATGTAAAAGAGAACCAGATGGAGAATGACAGTTTTGTTGTGTCACAAGCTGTAAAAGCACAATTTGTTGTGCCTGGCCAAATAGAGAAAGAAAGGGGCCTTTTAACTTAATTGAAATGACTGAAATTAAATTCATTATTGAGTATAAAACCATGGAGTTCAGTTGTTGAATGTGAGAAATAAAACACAGGGATTGCCAAACAAACACTTTAATTAGACCCACAACTTCTCTTTTAATGTTTGCAGAAGTTTTAAGAAATGAAAATGAAGTCACCAAACAAATCTGGACACATAACAGTACCATTTAATGGGCAAAACAATGAAGAACTCGGTCTCATTATCTGGGCTAGTTTAATATGTCACCTGCCTTATAGCATAAAACAGCATTTAAGTCTAATATCAGATTACTGAAGGACTCAGCAGTTATTTTATGTTTATGATACCACAATAGTCTCTCAGTTCTTGGTGGGTCTAGTTTTCAATGTCACTAGAATTCAATGAGAAAAGAGTAGGAGATGGTTTGATTGTGAATGAATGAAATGTTAGTACCTCTGCAAGGTCTTTGTCACTGCCTTCAGTTTGGTTTCCATTTTTCTTCTGCATCGTTTTGCTCTGAAATAATTGACTAATAATTGTCATACTTTTGCTCGTACTTTAAAATAGGAAACATGACAAAAACAAACAAAACAAAATTACAAAACTTGTTTACCTTTGCTGCAACTTGAGGCATAAATGGATTTCTGGGTTTCTTCTTCTGCCCTTTTTGCTGTGAAAATATAAAATGGTGTGATGCATTTCAACTGGTATGAGGTCCAGACCACCTGCGTTAGTTCTTTGAAACATGCACAGATATGGCGATCTGTAATGATTAAAGTGATGAGTGGGGTTGCTTACTTTAGGATTGTCATCTTCTCCGGGTGTCTCACCCTCATTGTGATGCCTCTTTTCCAAAACTTCAATGCTGTCACCCTGCAAAGATATGTAAAATGCATTTAGCCTTGGTAAGATTTTAGCTAAAGTGTAAAAGGTGAATAAACCTTTGTAGTGTTGTAAGCTTTTAGTATAGTGCTGTACCTCTTCACTAGAATTATTGAGTGGAGTTTCAGATGTGCCCTCTGTCCTGTTTGTGTGGTCTGCATTCCCACTGACCTAACAATGTCATTGTAAACAGTTCAATTGGGTCAACAATATACAGTATGTACAACTCTCTAAAGATGGAGGTGGAGGTCAGTAGAAGAAGATTCAGAAAATTCATAGATTCAGAAGTTACTGTAAAGGTGGGTTTATCTGACCTGTAAACTGTATTGTGAAAAAAAGACGAAGGTAGGACAAGAAATTCAACTTAAAATCAGTTAAAAAACAATGAACTGATTTATAAAAATAAAGAACAGGAAACATCATTTTTGAATCAAATTAGAAATGTTAGGTAATCTGTCATGGTTGCCAAATAGGATAGCACATAAATGATAAATGTGTAGAGAATCCTAGGAAATACCAGGTCTTTTTTTTTTTTTTTAGCCTCACCCCCTTTTTGATTAGTTATTTGATTAGCTACTGAGGCAACAAAACCTGTGTTTGATGATCTTAGACAATGATTTGAGTCATATTCCACCTGGAACACTTATGTACATATAGGTGCTTGTCTTTTAAGTTAAAGTTTTTCTTTAACCATTTAGGGGAGCCTGACCAATTTAAAGTAGCAAAAGCACAGCTGAAAAGCCCAAAGGCGTGTTCATGTTTTAACAGCTTTCAGACCAAGCTGAGCTTGCACAAAGTTCCTAAATGAAAGACGCCAACAGGTTTGTTACTAAAGGTGCCTGAGGTTTGGAGCTACATCCTAAGAGTTTCTCAAACCTTTTTGAAGCTCAAACAATACAGGAATATTATCAGAATACCATCTTTTACAAATCATAAAAATAATATTACTATAATTCACCAAAACCTAAATCCTGTTTAGTAGTTGTGATTTTATGGTAAATACAAATCTCAACAGTCCTTAAAAAGGTGCTTTTGGTGTTAACAAGCTAGCTTTTTATGTTTCAACATCATAGGTTCCTATGTCAAGTTTCATACCAACAATTTTAGGATGAAATAAAATAAATAATATCTATTCATCTATATAAATAATATGTATCTGAATCAAAACCCTTATCTTGCTTTGAACAGAAAAGTGCTACATATTGGTGCATATTGGTGGGGGTGGGGGGGATGGTGTGTTAAAAGATCTATCCAAGGATGTGTGTAATAAACCTTAATCATCTATGTAGCCCTAAAACAATTTTCAAAACTGGATTGTTGCTTAAAAATGTGCCCACTTGTGCGGACTTTGACTGTTTATCATCAGGTTTTTCACTGGGTTCCAAGGACTGGTGTGTTCTTTCCATGTACTGCTAGGTCAAGCAGATGTCTTACAATTACAACAGCTTTTCACCTTATTCTAATGATTTTACATTAAACATTTATTCAGTGAAACTGTTTGGAAAGTGTACAGAGTAGAAAACTGGACTTAAAACACCTGATGAACAATTTGTGAAAAACGTTTCTTATACAGAGAAAGCCTCTTCTCAATCAAATGTACATTTTTGGTTTATAATAACATATGCTGATAACCCACCAAAATCTCAGTCTTACTTTAGAGGTTCTGCCAGAGAGACTATCCTTACTGTCTAACAGCTCAGTGTGCTCAGGTGTGCTGACCTGACAAAAATGAGAAAGGAGATTTTAGTTTATGTGCAATGGTGAAAACCAAGCCCAGGGCATCAAATGGGTGTTTCATAGCACAAAGTGTCAGGAAGTCTCATACCTGCTCTTCAGAACTTTCAGTTGGTTTTGGTGGTCTTTGACTTTGATAAACTCCAGTATGCATTTCTGGATTCTCCTAAAATAGACAAGAGGAAAATAAAACAGAGCAGAAATGCAGTAAGACAGGAAGTTATGGAATGAAAGTGAGACAAAAAGAGAAAGTAAGAGGGAAACAGCAAAGGAGAAATTTGAAAGGCAGTCAAGGTGAGACTTACCTCAGCAGTGGAGTAACTGGCAAAGTTGTCAGCGATTTTAGAAGGTTCTCTGTCCATTATGGGAACGCCCTTGTGGAATGTGTAAGATAAAGAGAAAAAAAGAGACAGAGTGTCATATGAGCATAAACAGGGATATTAAAGACATAATTGATGTTATGGTCAGACAAAATATAGTCATGTGCTGAAAGTTGTCTTTGAAATGAGAGGTCATACTGAGACAGAGAAAGAAAAGAGTTGTTGTTAGAAATAAGCGTCATGTAAAGACTGAATGTTGTGGGGTTAAACAGACCCAAGATCAGCAGCATGTTTCTTTGCCACTAAATATCCCACTTTACTCCAGATTAAAAATAAAAGGGACAGCCTATGTGCTAGAACTGTTGTTTTAGGACAAATCATCATTGCTTGCAAAATGCAAACATGTTTTTTATTCATCAGCAAACTTTCTTATGGGAATAGATCAACGCTTAGTATAGTATTGCTTATAGTTTGATAACAGATGCTGATACTGATTACAGACAAGCTTAGAAAAATATGTATGCACTAAATGCATATTAAGCCTTTATAACTTCTGAATAACATGTTTAAGTGCTTCACTTAAAGTTCTGAGGGGGAAAATAGAGGTAAAGTCACAAGTGACTTTTAAGCACAAGGGCCATTTAGCTTTGAGCTATTAAATCAAAGTAACGGCAGTTATTTTGTTAGTCCGGATGCCTCCGGGAAGTCATTCTTCTACATCATCAATTTAACAGAGTGAAATCAGAACACAGAATTTACAACAAATAAAAGCATCCAGCTCACAGTTCTTGCTTAACCATCTTGGGGTAAATTTACAGTACGTCTTGAAAAGTGTGACACAAAGCAGCAACGTTGGCTACTTGATTCTCTTTGACTCTGTATTTGATTCTTTTGTAACTTTTACTATGTAGGCTACTACTGAAGTGTGTAAAATGTGTAGAAATAATCCAAAGATTTTGTCCTTAAACGGTTCGGAAGTAACTTACCTCACTCTGCCGCCCACTTCAAGCCAACTTGGTCGCGATCTTCCCTGAGGAGAAAACTGCGTTAAAAGAGTGGTTTGAGAAGGAACACAAAGTCCTGTTAAAGGAAAGAGAAGTGTGTATAGTGAACTGTTTTCATTTTATTTTCTGTTATCAGGCGATAAAGTTTTGTCACACAGTCTAAACTCAACCCCGTCACACCAAACATTTTCTGCCCGTAAACATTTTGGTTCCACCCAAAATGACATTATTAACCAGAAGTGACATCATTCAGTTTTCTTCAACAGCGTGGTGCAGAAACAGATCAGAAATATTATAATCTGTATTTATATTTTGAAGGGTGGCCTATATGTTTCGTCAAGCTCAACATTTCAACCCCGTCACTTGAAATTAAGATATTAAATCAGTACTATTCAATATTATATTTTATTCCATAAATATATAGGGAATTTATGAATTTCATGCACGCTATGTGGTCTTCTGTACACCACACGAGGAACAGAGGGCTTTTTCAACAACAAACCACAACTTCGTCAAACACAACCCTGTCACATTTATGCACTGTCAACCTGTGACGGGGTCGAGTTATTCACTACATTTATGAATATTTTTACAAAAATATGGAATAGTCAATATATTACACATTACAAATTTCATATATGAAACACGGTGTTAAAAATATGTTGGTGCAAGTAGTCTATGGTGGGAGAATTGTTACGGAGTTGAGGCGAAAGTGAAATTATTGGATCATTAAAATGGGAACACATTTAAAAATCAATGAATTGTTTGCTGAGTGCAACCTGCCATGTTAAGGGCTAGCACATAAAAGGGCTTTATTTAAAGATCTAAATTTAAAACATTTGTAAAAAAAAAAAAAAGAAGCAGGCCAGGGGCGGATCGTCCAGTGGGTTTTATGGGCATGTGCCCAGGGGGCCAGGCCACTAGGGGGCCCACGCAAGCAAAAAAAATCAAGCTGATGTAGGGCGTTTTCCAAACTACATTTTTGCACCCTTAAAGGGCACTTCAAGAAGGGGACGGCATTCGAAAGATCGTTCCAAATAAAAGAAAGCTAATTTTTTCACAAAGGGCCCTGTCACAAGATTTTTAATGATGGCTACATTCAAACTGTAATGTCATGCTCCCTTCAGAGTGCCCATAGCAGGAGCTCTGTCATTCGTAGTGCATAGGGCATAGGGATCACTTTAGATTGGAATTCGCCCTATAAACATGGAGACGGTGTGTGCAACAGCAAAATGCGTCTGTGTACCGCATGGTCACAAGGTAACGTTCCACTCCAAACGTTCTGACCCTGCCACAGGCACACAGTTTGACCATTTGTAGCTTCATTGCATAAAAATGAGAAAACTGTCATAAATGTACAAATTATTATTTTTTTTATTTTTTTATGAAAATCTACACTTTCACTTTTCAGACTTTCACTTTCACATTCAGCCACCTACTTGTTGGGCTGGTCAAAGGTGGAGATTTATAGTAAATAAATAAATAAAAATTGTTTAATATTTATCTGTTTCTCACCTCTACCTATCATACCGCTCCAGAAGTAATGGATTTAACTACATATGAATTACTTTTATGCTCCCTTTTATGTCCTTTTTTGACCTTCTGAGTTCTGGTCACAATTCACTTGCATTGTGAGGACCAACAGAGCTGAAATATTCTTTTAAAAATCTTCATTTTTGTTCTGCAGAAAAAAGAAAGTCATACACATCTGGGATGGCATGCGGGTGAGAAAAAGATGAGAGAATTTTTATTGCTGGGTAAACTGTTCCTTTAATTATACCTTTATGAATTATATTATTCTACACTAGAATTAGAAAAAGACATAAATGGCACAAACATGTGGTATTTTGCTACTCATCAAATTATTAACTTTTTTATTTTATTTAACAGCATAATAACTTTAATAACAGAACAGTTTTATAACACTGAACTTACTACCATTGATTTGTCTTGCCTGACAATGCACTATAGTAAGCTAGTCTTATTAGCAGAAAACAAGATAGGCCTACCTTTGAATTATAAAAACCTTGTTTTTGAAATGATATTACCATGTCATAAATATATACCTATTAAATTTTTTTTTTTAAATGTGTAAAAAAAACAAAAAATCAAACTCATCACCTGTTGATGATGCTGTATTCTGTTAGTCAGCTTTCTGAAGATAATGTCATTTTGGTGAAATTCATCCTATTTTCTCATTGGAAATAAATAGCCGTTCAAGCGGGGGTATTCCTCCCTATTTCGCGGTAGCTGGTGTGCAAGAATTATTCACTATTGAAACCGCAATGTCCTCTGCCATTTCCTCTCCAATGTGGAAACTCCGGTAAGAGGTAAGCGCCTTGAGTTTGTGTAATTAATCCGTCTGTTGTGTCTCTCAGCTGTGATGAGCCTTAATGCTGAAGTTTTTAGTTTAAAGCCGTTTAAAGCTATTTCCTAGCTTTAGTAGTGTAGTAGTAATACGAGCGAGATACGAGTGCTGTTGAATGTAAACACTGAGTGACGTTGACTCACTTCACGTCACCAACTGGCTCATATTACACACAAAAATAAAATATGTAATGTTACAAAATTAAATATAAAGAGACAGATAGCTCTTAACACATCTGCACTGCTCTTACACTTTAGTTTAGAACGGCATGAACACAAACAGAGTGATACACACACGGTTGGGGAGTAACGGAATACATGTAGCGGGATTACGTATTTAAAATAAAAAATATAAGTAACTGTATTCCACTACAGATTCAATTTAAATAATTGGTAATCAGAATACAGTTACATTCAAAAATTATTTTGATTTATGAAGAGATTACTTTGCATTTTATTGTCATTTGTTTCATTTAATATTTAGTCCTTTCAGATGGAAGACATTTATACATAATACATTATATATAAATGATGCGATCCAAAGTGCATTTGAGCAGCAGTGAAACACTTTCTTATGATGTGTTACATTCATACGAGCAGATAGAGAAGTAAGTTTGAATTGTTTGCCATTTTACATGCACATGTTACCAGGCACGATCATATTTTTGTTACTGGATCATAATTTCTTTTTTTCTAGTAAGACCTTTGATATTAGGGCAAAAATCATATTCTTGATAATCATTTTTGTATTGTTTTCCTTTATAAATATTAAAAAATCCTTAAAACGAAATCAATTTGATTGATCTTGTTTTAGAAACAACACTGCATAAGATTTTCAGGGAATGTATTTTTAACATGTGTATTTTGTCTTACTGTACTGGCAGAGTTTTTATAGTCAAAACAAGTGAAAAAATCTGTCAATGCTGAAGAAGTAATCCAAATTATTTAGAATACATTACTGACCTTGAGTAATCTAACAGAATACCTGTATGCTGTAATCTGTAGTGGAATACATTTCAAAAGTAACCATCCCAACCCTGGATACACACAATGAAGCGTCGGAGTGCTGATGGTGTGAGACCATCAGTTCTCATAGAACATCTCTCATCCAATCAGATTCGAGGACCGGAACTAACTGTTGTATATGTGTATATATATATATATATATATACACACTGCCTGGCTAAAATGAAAGTCGCATACTCTAATATTTTGTTGGACCGCCTTTAGCTCTGATTACGGCGCACATTCATCGTGGCATTGTTTTGAAACCTTATTCAACATCACAACATTTATTTACATCCAGAGTTGCATTCGTTTTTTGGTTGTGATCTTGTATTGATGGCAGGAGAGTCGAACCACTCCGTAAAGTCTACATCAACACATCCCAAAGACTTTTAATAGGGTTAAGGTCAGGACTCTGTGGTGGCAAATTCATGAGTGAAAATGATTCCTCATACTCCCTGAACCACTTTTCACAATTTAAGCCCCATGAATCTTGGCATTGTCATCCTGGAATATGCCCGTGCCGTCAGGGAAGAAAAAATCCATTAATGGGATAACCTGGTCATTCAGTACATTCAGTTAGTCAGCTGATTTCATTTGAAGCAAACGCAGATCATAACACTGCCTCCACAGGCTTGTACAGTGGGCACTATGCATGACGGGTGCATTGCTTCATGCACTACTTTTCTTATCCTGATGTGCCCATCACTCTGGAATAGGGTAAATCTGGACTCATCAGACCACATGACCTTTTTCCATAGCTCCACAGTCCAATCTTTATGCTCCTTAGCAAACTGAAGTTGTTGTTTTTTTCCGATTAGCCTCACTAACATGTGGCTTTCTTGTGGCCACACAGCTGCTTAGTCCATTGTGCATTAGTCATCGCATTGTGCGTGTGTAAATGCACTTACTTTCACTTTTAAACATAGCCGTGAGTTCTACTGTAGATTTTTTATTATATGATTTCACCAACCATTCAAGATTTTTTTCTGACTACATTTCTTCCACAAAGCTGACTGTTCACCACTATCCTTCCAGATTTTAGTAATGTGTTGAACAGTTCTTAACCCAATTCCAGTGATTTTAGCAATCTCCTTTAGTATCCTCCCACGACCACGGGATACGTCTTCCGACATGGTTGTTTAAGAAATAAGAAGCTACACACTGCATCAGTTAGGGTTAAAAGAATTGTTGCCAGTGAAAACATATTAATCACTGCAATAATGATCCAATCATGAGCTCTTAAGTATCTGCTTATTTAAAACCAAACGGCAACTTTTTTTGGCCAGGCAGTGAATATATATATATATATATATATATATATATATATATATATATATATATATATATATATATATATATATATATATTAGCATAATATGATAATATGATAAAATAAATATATAAAACTATATGGGTGTTTTTGAACTCATAGCATTGGATACATTTATCTTCATGACATCCACTTTTTTTGTATTTCTACATTGCTTATTGATTATATTATATCAAACAAGATTCTACAAACTCAGTGAAGGCTCATCCCAAATACTGCTTCAGATTGGAGTTTTTGCAGTCCAAAGTCTATTGGACAGTTTAAACAATTACACAAGTTGTTTTTCCTGTAAGACACAGGAATGTTATTTCAGTTGATAGAGCAGTAGTAACAGACATAACAATAAAAATGTTGATGCTGATTGTAGTTTTAATACTTAATGTTTGGGTCATACCAGCAGAAGATATACTTTCACCAAACATAAACATCCTTGTTGAACTGGAGAAGATAAAGAGCATGGAAAAAAGAATGGAATCAATGGAAACAGAAATGGAGCGACTCCAGACAGAGAATACAGGTAACACAACCCTGTTGACGTGTTTTTTAAGACCAAATCTACACAGCACTCCTTTAACTGCTAACCTTGGTTAAAGAACATATGTGAGGTGTCTTGTTATTTCACTTTTGTCTAATGTGCATTAAATTCAGGTGGTTTTATCTGCTTTAGGGAAAACAGTGGTTGGTTTTCTAACATAAAATTATTTCCAATGGATTAATATTGTTTTTGGTTTATGTTTTATCAAACAACACTATAGCACTCATCTGAAACATTTAGATGGAAAAAAGTAGATTTTCATTGTTCTCTATCAATTCATCAGAATGCTGCATCATAGCTGACGCTATGGGTTTATCCCTACAGGCATAGCCAATCTCTGAAGCTCTTTAAAATCTCACCAATTTTAATTGGCAGATAGCACTGTGTTCTCCTCCCCCTTCGTACCGATAATCTCTCTCTCCCGTACTCTGCACGGAAAATTGGAAAATGTTTCTTTTACAAAGAATCGGCGTCAAGATTTGCACCTCTCACAGTGGGTGGATCAGCATTTCTTCTACCCCCCGCGGTGCTCCAGCGATAGTGGATACTAAACCTTCACCGTTGAACAGCAGTGTTGAAATTTTTCCTTCTGTGGACAGCAGGTGGATGAGACATCTTCGCCTCTTTTACCGCATCACAGTGCTGGGATTATTCTATGGCCCGTGGGCCTCAACGGAAATTATCCTTTGGATTATTAATTTATTGGATTGGATTGTATCATTTTCTGTAGTGTGTAACATAAGCGCTACAGCCTGATTGTGTTTGTGTGTATCTGTATACTGTGCACAATTTAAAAGAGCAGTTTACTTAACGACGTCTTTTTAAAGATGGCATTTTGTAAATGTTTTCTTGCGTGTGAACAGTATATCCCCTTATCTGACATGCACGAGCACTGTGTCCTCTGCCTGTGTCAAGCTCACGCAGAGGTGGCACTCGGTGAGTCAGATTGCGCTCACTGCGAGTGCATGAGACTCTTCTGAGGGATGAGCCTGGTCCTTCCTCTCACACCATGCTCCTTCTCCTTCTGTGGCTCCCGAGGGACCACACAAGGGAAACATGTGAAGGCGGGATGAGCTGGATGAGTTTGAGGAGGAGATTTCACTGGCACAAGCCTTGAGTGTCTCCTCACCTCATCTGCAAGTGTTTTCACCTGTGGAGTATGCCCGTGATGACCTGCGTCCCGTTATCGGGGTTATCTGAGGATAAGGACGATATGGTGTCGGAAGGTGAGCCCTGGACACAGTCGTTGGATGAGCTCACCGGGACTTCTCTCCGAGGAGAGGAAGACCGCGCTAGAGTTTCTGAAACTGAACTGTTTCATGTGATCGCTCGGGTGGTCATGAACCTCAAATTGGATTGGCTCACTACTGGTGCGCCTGAGTATTCTCAACTAGACGATCGGTACTATCTGAGCCACTGCCCTGTGCCGTTCTTCCCCAAATTGTATGAACAGCACCTTCACGACGCTGGACTGCACTGAGGAACGGGGATATACGTTGATTCCCCCGGTTGAAGAGGCAGTAACTGCCCACCTGTGCCCTTCCTCGACCACAACATGGAAATCCAGGCCATCTCACCCGTCCAGGCCCTGTAGGACAACATCCACTCTACTGGACAAGGCCTACAGGTTGCGGGTCAGGCTGGTTCAGCTTTGCACACCATGCGGTGCTGCAAGCATACCAGGCTGACCTGCTGAGAGAAATGGACATGAGCGGACCAGATCCCAAGTCCTATACGGAGCTGTGCCATACCACTGATATGACTCTCCGGGCTTCCAAGATCACCGCCCAAGCCATCAGCAGATCCATGGGTAGCCTGGTGTCCACTGAGCGCCATCTCTGGATTAACTTGTCAGAGATGCATGACAGAAACAAAGCCATGCTGCTAGACACCCCGGTGTCTCAACAGGGCCTGTTCAGTGACACCAATAGCGCTTTCACCGAAAGGTTTCAGGCAGCGCAGAAGCAGTCACAGGCCTATAAGCAACCCCTGCCAAGGCGGGGGGCTCTGTAGTGCCTCCAACCTGTTTGCGCTCCTCCTCGGGTCAATGCCCCCCGCAAATTCAGCGCACCCACTGCACCGCCAGCTTGGAAAACAGAGATGGAACCCCAGGTAAGATCCCAACGCTCCCAACATGGTGCACCAGCAGTACTGATGGTTGCAGTGGAATGGCTGAACCAGAACAAAAATTCCCAGAATTAATAGAGCTCTTGAAAGCCAGAGCCCCTTCAACAAGACATTTATACATGTTGAAATGGCGAGCGTTCGATGATTGGTGTTCCTCTCGGCACGAGGACCCTGTACAGTGCACTGTACAGCCTATATTTCATTTTCTACAAGAACGTTTAGATGCAGGTCTTACCCCATCTACGCTCAAAGTGTTTGTCGCTGCCATAGCAACAGGACATATCCCACTGGGTGGTCTATCAATAGGCAGACACCCTTTGATTGTGAAATTCTAACGTGGCGTGAGGCAGTTGAGACCATCTCGCCCCACCACCGTGCCGATTTGGGAATTGCTGCTTGTGTTAAAAGCACTCACAGTCCTGCTGTTTCAGCCATTGGATTCAGTGAGCTTACGCTTACTCTCATTAAAGACTGCTCTTCTTCTCGCTTTGGCTTCGGTAAAACGTGTCAGGGTCCTTCAAGCACTGTCGGTCAACGACTCCTGCTTAGAGTTTGGACCAGGCTTATCAAAAGCCGTTCTTAAACCCAGGAAAGGCTACATCCCTTCAGGGCACTGGTTATTACCCTTCAGGCTTCCTTCCCGCCTCCGTCTGCTTCGGACGAAGCAGAGAGGCTACACACACTTTGTCCTGTAAGAGCACTGCTTGCATATATCGATCGCACGAGGCAAATTCGGCTTTTGGATCAGCTCTTTGTCTGCGTCACAGGTTGCTTCAAACGGTTAGCTGTCTCCAAACAAAGGCTTTCACATTGGATAGCTGATGCCATTGCGCTCGCATATGACTTGCAAGGCATACAGTGCTTTATTGAAGTAAACGCTCACTCCACAAGAGGCATGGCATCTTCATGGCCATTGTCTAATGGTGTTACCCTTGAAGACATCTGCCTAGCTGCAGGTTAGGCTTCCCTTAGCACTTTGCCAGGTTTTACAACCTGGATGTCTCCTCTCTCTCTTCCCAGGTGCTTAATGTGAAGAAGAGTTAACCTATGTAACCTGCTGCTTACTACCAGTTTATTCATACATGGTCATCCCATAAACCACTGTTAGCGGTCACTTTATATACGTTTTCACCACCCATTTGGTTAGTCCCTTATTTATACTTATTCACACATGATAGTGATTTAATTCATCTTGCGATGACTGCGCTACCCGAACCGGCTAGCATCATTGCCATGTATATCCATCCATTTCTCATTCTCAATGTCCCTTCTCACTGTGATGCAAAGAGGCGATTCTGTTGATGCTGCTGGCTCAGCGGTTAAGGCTCTGAGTTACTAACCAGAAGGTCAGGGGTTCAAGCCCCAGCACCACCAAGATGCCACTGTTGGGCCCTTGACAATGCCATATCATGGCTGACCCTGTGCTCTGAGCTTAACTGGGATATGTGCAAATGTATGCATGACAAAAATAAAGGCTTCTTCTTCTTTCATAGCATTAGCTATGACACAGCATTCTGACTGAATTGATAGTGAATGATAAGATGGATGAAATGAGGGAACGAATGCTGCGTAAGCTGGCCATGCTACTGAATCAAATACAACTGGCAAGATTTTAAAGAGTTTCAGAGATTGGCTATGCCTGCGGGGATAGCACCAAAGTGTCAGCTATGACGCAGCATTCATTCCCTCAATTCATGGAATCATGGTTACAGTCGTAGCCTTATCATTTTTCAGTACTGGGCAGGTTAAACAGTGAACTGGCATTTCTTTGGCCTTTACTGTCCTTGAATGCTCTATGGTTAATATTTTAGCACAGGCAAAGAAGGTGGAGGCCTTACATGGTATCGTAAATGACAGAAAGATCAAAATGGATGAACTAACAGCACAAAATGAAGGTAATAAATCACAATTTTCCCACTCAAAAGTCATATTAAAATAAAATAAAACAAACAAAATAGGCTACATTTAAAAAAAGTCTTAGCAAAAATTTAAAATGCCATATTTTAAATGTAACTATAAAAAAATAAAAATAAATATGTTGACATGAATTAATGGCTTCATGTATGATTATTATTTTAGCACAAGAAAAAGAGCTAAAAGCTTTGTATGGTACAATGAATGACACAAAGATAACAATGGATGAACTAAAAAAACAACTGAAAGGTAATGTAACAATTTTACATTTTGTCATTTTTTAAATCCTTTAAAAAAATTAAAAAAACAGAATGAGCAAAAAGTTCCAGGGCTGATGTGTCTGGTTAAATAGCTAGAAAAAAATAATTTATCAGTGATGTTACTTTGTGTGTGTGTGTGTGTGTGTGTGTGTGTGTGTGTGTGTTTGTTTGTTTTTTTTTTCATATTTATATTTATGTTTAATATTCATTAGAAGCTTTCTATTATGGTACTTCTGTTAAAAAATCCCACGCTCTCTGTATTGAAGGGTAATCTTAAAATTGCTCATTAAAATACATAATTTGTTTTTTAATTTGTTTAACTTTTAATTTGTAATCTAATTGACATATATTATGTCTTAGCTTCAAAAGTGGCTTTCTCTGCTTCTCTATTGTCCTCTCATGGACCGCAAAGCAGTTTACATACCCTGGTTTACAAACACATCTTCCTCAATACTGGAAATGCCTATGATCCAAACACAGGTAATTAAATGCATGTTTCAATGTAATTTTTTATAATGCTCAAGAATAGAATGATAGTGAACTGTTTGTTTATATATTTGTTTATAATTATTTTTGTCTCATACAGGAATCTTTACAGCACCTATGAGAGGAGTTTATGTATTCAGAGTCTTCTCTAAGGCTTATGGAAATCGAGATAAGGCTGTTGTCGCAGGCCTGTTTAAGAACGACCAGCATGTATTTTCAACATATGCACGCCAAGAAGGTGGTTTTATCAGCTCTTCGAATGGAGTTTCTCTCTTGCTAGAAAAGGGGGATAGAGTGTATGTCAATCTCTATTCTGGACATTGGATTTTTGACAATGAACACCATCACAGTACCTTCAGTGGACACCTGCTTTTCCCCATGTGATTGAAACATGGTTTATTCACAAAAAGTAAAGCCTTTCATATCAAGACTGTAAGCATACAAGATGTTTATACATAGAGGGTGTTCGATGCTTTTCAAAAACCCATAAAAAATGCGTTGCCATATATCTTTCAAATGGAAAGATATAATATATAATAATTTCCATGACATCAAAGCGCATACATTAATCTACACATAATGGCCTAATTTAAGGCAATAGCATCATCAGCATCAATGTTTAAAGGTTCCTTGCATGTCCCAAATAAATTACTGTGCAAAATGCAAAATGTAACTGATGAAAAAAAAAAAAAAAAGATGAAAGATTGTGACAATGCAAGTATGGCAAACTAATTAACAGATTGCAAAACACCTTTGTGTTTGTGTGGACTTACTAGTATTCATGTGCCCATGGTTTAAGGTGGAGAAAACATGGTTCTTTCATTTATACACACTCCAAACAGAGTGGCACAGAAGTATGAAATGCTCACATGATTCTCCACTTTGTATAAACACGCCTTATTGAGCCTGGTACAAAATATCATGTGACCATAACAACCTGTGTGATATTGACTGTATATGAATTTATCAGCAACCAAAGTATAAAGTTAAGAGGGTATATTGTTGAGTAGTAACTGATTACATGTAATATGGATTATGCAATCAGATTACAAAAAAACAAATGCTTGTAGTTATATTACATTATATAAAAAATGCATGTAATCTAATTACAGTTATGTTTTTATGGATTACATTACATTATTGCATTCCTCATAACATTATATATCACCCATCAGGAAATAACTGGTGAGACATTTACTGATTAAGCTCCTATAAATTTTAAAAATGTGGTCTACTCTAGACAGATACTGTACATACACTGAAGACAGTGTGGTCCTGTTCCACATTTGACAATGTAAAAAAAAAAAAAAAAAAAAAAAAAAGTGGAAAAATAACTGAGCAACGCAATCTTTGCCATTCTTTGTCTTTCACATCAAAAAATAAATATGGTCCTCTGAATAAGGTCACACCTTCTCTTGAATAATTATGAGTATATGTATATATATATATATATATATATATATATATATATATATATATATCCGTAATACTGACCATCTTGTTGTGTCATTCACCCATCGCGTTATAGTTAATGAGAGTAGATTTTGTAGGTGTTAAAACGAGATGGGGAAGTGGTGCAACTATATTCATACACAAAAACACACAAACGTACATATGTAAAAGTGTTTTATTTTATATTTCATTTACAACCATTTAAGTCTTTTAAAAATGTGGGGTGACAAATACATAATAATAATTAAAAAATTACAAATGTAAATTCCCTTTAATGTTTACCATGTATTATTGTATCACAGTGTGAAATTTCACTTCAACTACACGTTTTAACAAAAATTAGTAACAAGTTTATACATAAATAAAGCAGAATTACAAGTATACCATTTAAACTACTGTATCATGTAAAAGTGCAGTGTGTCATAGCTGTCTGAATGTGATCTGCCAGGTCCAATATGTGCCGACACAACACCGGAAAAACAAAAATTTCCAGAGACAGAAAAAACACCTCACTAGCATTTTAAGTAGTAAAGGGTTGGTGTAGACTCACGCCGTCAACTCTTGGTGGAAAAATACGCTCTGTGCTCCCACACATAATCCATTTTGATCGACGCTTCTCAGTTGTAGCTTCAATACAAAAAGGAAGTTAAGAGACAAAACACGGAAGTGCGGAGGGGCTGAAAAGGGGCGTGGCGGGGCTCCCATAGACATTCTATTGGCAGTACACTGGCGAGGAGGCAAGAGGCCATTATTTTTGAATGGATGTCTGAGGATGAGATGCCACAGTACTCGGAATAAACTGATTTTGTGAGGAAACAGCTCATCATTTAATGAATGGACTGCCTTTCCGCTAATATTCAACATGTTTTACAATAAACAGTCCTTTTGGAATGAACTATGTCTGGAGTTTACTACGATAAATTCATGTTTTATAAGAGAAGTCACGGACGATTTTGCGACAGGTAGGTGTCACTTTATGGCTCTCCCCATTCATTTGTAAGGTATCCGCAAACGGTGACTTTTCCACTGCACGGTACAGCTCGACTCGACTCGACTCTGCTCGCTTTTGGGGGGTTTTCCACTGTGGATAGTACCTGGTACTTTTTTTAGTACCACCTCGGTCAAGGTTCCAAGCGAGCCGAGCCAATACTAAATGTGACGTCAAAACCCTGCAGATCACTGATTGGTCAGAGAGAATCGTCACTACCAGCGTCACTGGATTTGCGACATGGGACATCAACCCGCTAGTTTTAAAGTTAGCAACAGCGACAGCAATATAATTTGTTCATGTGACTTTCGATTTGTAAAAAGAAATGTCTGTGTGCAAAACCATGCCGTGGTCAATAAACGAGGTGCAGACGTTCCTCTCGTTAGCGACGAACGAAACTATGTGAAACGAAAAAGTCTTTCAGGAAGTGTCTCAGCTGTTGGCTGCACACGGCTACCACCGGAGCTACCAAAAGTGTAGGGAAAAGTAAAAAAACTTAAAAGTGACTACAGAACCATCAAGGACCACAACAGCCGGAGTGGTTAAAACAGAAGAAAGTGAAAGTGGTTCGACCAAATGGACGCTATCTATGGCAATAGGCCGGCGAGCAATGGGAGGCAGAGTGGACCGGCGAGCAATGGGAGGGAGAGTGCCCTGGACTCGGTCATGGTGTTGTTGGAGTCCACAATGAAGGATGGTACGTTTTGTTACTTTAACTCTATATTCTGCTTGAAAGCTTCACTTTATTTAGTTGACCAGCTACTGGAAAGCTTGCTTCTAAAACAAGCAGGCCAATTTAACTGTTACACTTGTGTAAAATCACCATGCAACAACTGCAGCACAATGAGCTAGTAGCTAACAGCTAGCGGTCGTGTTATTGTTTATGGTCAGTAATGTTTAAGTCGTGTTTAAGATGATGTCACGGCAGTAGAGGCAGCACAACTATGACGATCAGCCTATAATGCCACCCATGTTGAGGCGACACTAAACTGCAGTGGAAAAGAAAGCTCAGAAAAGTAAAGCGAGCAGAGTCGAGTCAAACCGTAACGTGCAGTGGAAAAGTGCCTACTGTCGTAACACGCTAGTTGACCGTTATGCTCGCTGCTATGATAGAAATGCGGAGGTTATCTCAGTAATTAAAAGAATCTGTCAATACTGTCCATTTATTGTCATCTTTAAAGCCTAGATAAATTGAGATAAAGCTGTCCCTGCAGGCATTTCACATGTACATACCATCACCTTGCACGTAAGGAAATAAAACAATGTAATTATTAACTTGATTTACCCATTATTTATTTATTTATTTATTTATTTTTTGCCATAGTGACTCTTTGGCAGTGATTCACACACGCTAACGGCACCTATGAGGGAAGAGAAATCATTTAATTATTTACTTGATTTAACTTTCCCCCTTTATCCAAATAAATGTAAACTGGTAATAAAATGCGGTCTGCCTGCTGCTGTATGTCAAAAATTCAACAGAAGCAACATAGGCCTAGATACTAAAGATTTCATTCTTCACAGAATCAGAATCAGAATGAGCTTTATTGCTAAGTATGCTTACACATACAAGGAATATGTCTTGGTGATAGAAGCTTCCAGTGCACAAACAATATAACAAGACAGAGATAATAATAAAAACAAATTGAATAAAAATAAAAAGTTTATAGAATATATAAGTATATATAGAAATACACAAAAAGACATATATATATATATATATATATATATATATATATATATATATTATATATATAGTACAAATACAAATATGTTATATACAGATGCAAGGGAATGTATGGCAGAAGAGGTTGGGTATGTTGGATAAATATAAATAGACTAAGCTGTTTATTGCACATAATTGTTGCTCAATGGGGCAATTTTAACTGTTCATGAGATGGATAGCCTGAGGGAAAAAACTGTTCCTGTGCTTGACGGTTCTGGTGCTCAGAGCTCTGAAGCGTCGGCCAGAAGGCAACAGTTCAAAAAGGTAGTGGGCAGGGTGAGTGGGGTCCAGAGTGATTATTCCAGCCTTTCTCTTCACTCTGGAAGTGTATAGGGAGGGCAGGGGGCAACCAATAATCCTCTCAGCAGTCCGAACTGTCCTTTGTAGTCTTCTTATGATCAATTTCGTAGCTGAACCAAACCAGACAGTTATTAAAGTGCAGAGGACAGACTCAATGACTGCTGAGTAGAATTGTATCAGCAGCGCCTGTGGCCGGTTGAACATTTCCTCAGCTGGCGAAGGAAGTACAACCTCTGCTGGGCCTTTTTCACAATGGAGTCTATGTGGGTCTCCTACTTCAGGTCCTGAGAGATGGTAGTGCCCAGGAACCTGAATGACTCCACTGCTGCCACAGTGCTGTTTAGAATGGTGAGGTGGGTCAGTGTTGGGGTGTTCCTCCTAAAGCCCACTATCATCTCCACTGTTTTGAGTGTTCAGCTCAAGGTTCTTTTGACTGCACCAGTGAGCCAGCCGTTCAGATGTTATATACAATGAATACTCTCTCACAATTCTCCTTATTTTCTCTCCTTCTCTGCTTCTATACTGTTTTTGTTATGCATGTTATTCATTATGTATCATTGTATTTGTATACAATCTAAAATGAACAATACTTTTATAACATTTATTAATCTTGATAAAGGCTAATTTCAACATTGCTAACCAGTTTTTAACATTAAAAATAGTACAAGTTAACAGTTAATGCATTATAAACTAGCAATAAACAATTATAAATTTGTAAATTAACATAAATGACAATTAATACATTCTGTAAAAAATAACTGTTGTTGGCTCATGATATAATAAAACAGCAAAGAACCGATTCTTTGTATCTATTTTGCTGTTTGGTTAAGGTATTTTCACTGCCCCGCTGAGAGGAGTTTACATCTTTAAAGTCTTTATATATGGTCTTTGCAGTGATAAAAACCCAACAACTGTAGGCATTGTTAGGAATGGACATGAAGTAGTTGCAGCACATGCTCATCAACCTCAGCATTCAGTTAACACCTCTAATGCTGTTGTGTTGCTCCTTGAGGTTGGAGATGTAGTCTAAATGAAACTTTGGTCAGGCAGGTGGATACGGAATACTTAGCATAACCTCAGCACATTCAGAGCTTACCTATTTCCCCCCTTGAGAGAACAACATTTTAGTCAAATAATTCCTTTAATTTATTATCTAAATTTGAGTTGAAATTGACAAATAGGAAAAAGACAAAGTGTGATAAAGCATTATCATAAGCATAAATCATACTGATGTGGTTCATTATTATATTATAAATAATAAAATAGTTTCTTGTATTTGAAATAGGCTACTGCACAATGGTTTGTGTGGTATGTTCTGATTCAATTTTTATCCTTAGGTTACTTTTATGATAAGCCATGCTTTATGTTTGTGGCTGACCCACATATGTGCAAATCAGCCAAATGTAACCCCTAAAAGCAACTGTTGTACAACTTTTTCCATTGTTTGCTATGTAGATTCTTGCTAATCTTGCTCCTTTACTGTTGGAATCATTTATGTGCATTGTTATTACTGTATGCTACATGAATAAAGAGACTTGGATTGCTTATAAACTAAAGTCTAAACATATTCCAACAATAGCAGGGTGCTTCTGTATGAGGAAAATGAAGGATATATTGTGTGTAAAATATGTACACTATTGTTAAATGGTTCCTTATGAGCACCTAGAAGTTGCCACATTTCATTTTATGGTGACTGATCAGTAGAATTGTTATACACCATTATCACAGTCAGTGTTTTGGTGCCATTGAATTGCAATCAGACTTGTTTCAGGAAGACTACTTTCACTGCAGTTACAGATCATGTATATTTTAAAATACTTTAATCCTGTGTAATGCAACATTGCTGTTGGAAAGTAGAGCCTGTGACACTGTGCTTTATCATTAGATAATTTGACATAAATCTACATTTATTTCTCCATACTCTTCTGAATTGTGACTTATTTATCTTAATTTCAAGTGAGACCCTACAAATTCAAGGCCATCAAATTTAGCTTTTGCAGTCCAGAGTCTATTGGACTGTTTAAACAATTATGCAAGAGAAATTCAGATGATGTCTCAAAAGTAACAGACAGCACATTGAATAATGTTGTCACTGATTACACATTTAATACTTAATGTGTGTGCCATACCTGCAGAAGATGTACTTGCACCAAACATAAACATCCTTGTTGAACTGGAGAAGATAAAGACCATGGAGAAAAGGTTGAAATCTATGGAGGATGAAATTGAGCAACTACGAGCAGAGAACACAGGTAACATGACACAATGTTAGAAACAGACCAAACAAAAAGTTTAAAGTCTGCTGTAGATTATAGGTTCGTTAAATGAAGCTTAACATTGTCTTTGTTGTTTTTGTGTTGCCACAGAATGCAATAGACTGGCATGTATTAAGGTCAATATTAGGTCAAAAATGGTAAAAAGGAAACAGCTTTCTCTGGAAACTCATCAGTCAATCATTGTTTGGAGGAATGAAGGCTATTCAATGCTTGAAATTCCCAAAAGAGATGAAAAGAAAGAGATGTGGAAGGCCAGATGTACAACTAAACAAGAGGATAAGTACATCAGAGTCTCTAGATTGAGAAATAGACGTCTCACATGTCCTCAGCTGACAGCTTCATTGAATTCTACCCACTCAACACCAGTTTCATGTACAACAGTAAAGAGAAGACTCAGAGGTGCAGGCCTTATGGGAAGAATTGCAAAGAAAAATCCACTTTTGAAACAGAAAAACAAAAAGAAAATGTTAGACTGTGCAAAGAAACACAGATATTGGACAACAGATAATTGGAAAAGAGTGTTATGGATCTTAACCCCATTGAGCTTTTGTGGGATCAGATAGACTGTAAGGTGTGTGAGAAATGCCCGACAAGACAGCCACATATGGCAAGTGCTACAGGAAGCGTGGGGTGAAATGTCACCTGAGTATCTGGACAATCTGACAGCTAGAATGCCAAGGATCTGCAAAACTGTCATTGCTGCATGTGGAGGATTTTTTGATGAGAACTCTTTGAAGTAGTTTAAGAAGTTCAGATTGTTTTTTTTTTTTTTTTTTCAAATTGTAATAGTAGTTTTTAACATTATTAATGTCCTGACTATACATTGTGATCAGTTGAATGCAACTCTGGTGAATAAAAGTACCAATTTCTTTCCATAAGAGCAAAATCTTTACATTATTCCAAACTTTTGGCCACCAGTGTATATTTTAGTTTAACCAAATCAAGGTTAATTTACTAGTAAGGTTACATTTTGTGATTTATATTCATATAAGCTTAAGAAACCTAAAGAATTGCTGTACTTCCTGTATACTGTAGAAAGCACATTTTAAATGTAATCTGAATGATAAAGTTGTACAATAAATATATGATGATAAATGTTTTAGCTTCAAAAGTGGCATTCTTAGCTTCTCTGCTGACTTCTTATGAACCACAAAGTGCTGGACCCTTTCAGGATGGTTTATACACCCTGATTTATAAACACATCTTCCTCAACACTGGGAACGCCTATGATCCAAACACTGGTAATTCAATTTCTATACTGTGAATTTGATCAAAGTCATTTTTAAAATATGCTTTATTAAAGCAAAGCAGTTAGTTTATTTATTTATTCATACAATTAATCTTTGTCCATTACAGGAATCTTTACAGCACCTATAAGGTGAGTTTATGTATTCAGGGTCTTCTCTATGGCCTCTGGAAATCGAGAGAAATCCGTTACTACAGGCTTGTTTAAAAATAGCCAGCATATAATTTCTACACATGCATACCAAAAAGGTGGATTTATCGGCTCTTCAAATTGATTTTCTCTGCTGCTAGAAGTAGGGGATAAAGCAAATGTAGATCTCTATCCTGGAACATGGATTTTTGACAGTGGTGAACACCATCACAGCACCTTCAATGGAGACCTACTTTTCCCCATGTAATAAAAACATGCAGAGGGTTTAATAAAACTGTCCTTTTAGCTTAATAGACAGTAATCACACAAGATTTAGATGTATGATCTTTTACAATGTCATTTACTACAGAATCACATGGTTGTCATATTCATATCTTATATTTCCACAAAATGAGTCCGTATTCTACAAATTATGGCTTCGTTTATGGCAATTGCACCAATTTACTATAAATGCAAAAGGTTACGTGCATGTCCCAAATAAATGACTGTGTAAAAGGCAACATGGTAATTGATAAAAGAAAAGAATAAAGAGTACGAGTGTATCGATTACAAGCCTATGTTCACTTTTTTTTTTTCATGCACCAAGCAAGGGTGTCCTTGGATTGAA
Source organism: Myxocyprinus asiaticus (assembly GCF_019703515.2). NCBI lineage: Eukaryota > Metazoa > Chordata > Actinopteri > Cypriniformes > Catostomidae > Myxocyprinus > Myxocyprinus asiaticus. Next base: position 40,613,748 of record NC_059348.1, on the reverse strand, counting down.
TGACATTTCATTCACAGGCATCATGCTTTCCAAGACAGGAAGAACAGCTGACCCTGTACATCTCCACAGACCAGTTCCTTGGGGTCATTGCGGTTAACCTCCAACACCTTGACAGGGCCTCCACACACAAACATGCCCAGCTATGGAATACAGGGAATAAGCAGAAAACAATAAGCAAAATGAAACCACTGGTATACATAGTCACCCAAAAAAGTGTTTGGATCCTTAAGTCACACTAAAAATGCCTGACAGTCACTGCATTAGATAGCAAATATCAAAGCATGTGTCATTTATTTTAAAGAAAGTTAACAAAAATATAACTTTCAAGTGAAACATTTGACAAAAATAAGTTTGTTAGGTTAAAAAAAAGAAAAGAAAAAGATAGTGTCATGAATTACTCACCACATGTTTTTCTAAACATATATGACTTTCTTTTTGCTGTGGAACACAAAAGGAGATGTCAGGCAGAACGACAGCCTCAGTCACCATTTACTTTCATTGTTTAGAAAAGAGATGTAATAAAAGTGAATGATGACTAAGGTTGTCAGTCCCTAACATTCTGCTTAACATCTCCTTTAGTGTTCCATGGCAAAAAGAAAGTCATATGTGGTTGGAACAGCATGAGGGTGAGTAAATGATGACAGAGCTTTCATTTTTGGGTGAACTATCCCTATAAGTATAGAAATATTTTTTGGGGGGCCACAGTACTGTGATAGATTTTTGCATTATAGGGTCTTACGAGGAGGTGTGATGAGGAGGACGGCGTGGCTGGGCTGTCAAGGTGTGTGCCTGGCGCTGACTTGGCCAATCAGCGGGAAAGGGATAAAGGGGAGCCAGAGAGGCCAGTTCGGGAGAGAGACGCACGAGCTGTGAGTGTGCATGTCTGGGGGTTTTGCTGCAAAGCACTCTTTATGTTTTGTTTAAGTTCGTTTGTGTCATTAAAAGTTTACGCTGACTGCTCAGCCGGTTCCCGCCTCCTCATTGCCCACTTGTGAACCAGTTACAGAAGGCAAGAATAAAGATACTTGTTTCTTAGAATGTCTGTCCCAGAATTTGACAGTTCTGTATTAAGATGCAGAGATGATGAGGCGTTCAGTAAGCCGCAGTACAGACACTCTGTCTATGTGTGCCTAGGGACCAGTCAAAAGACACTCAGTTTATCATCAACATAAACAAAGTATGACTTTAAACTGCTCAGATCCTTATGTCTATCAGAAAATCTAAAGGATACTTGCCGGTCTTCTTGAAGTCCAGGTGGACCGATTAGAGGGCTGGTTGAACCACATGTTCCCTTCAGAATCGCCACACACGACAAAGTCTGTAAAGAAAAAAACAAACAAAATCCATCATTTGAAAACATACCAAATAGATATTTGAGTATTTCAGTAGTTACAAAGGTTGCTAATTTTATATTGTTTCATGTCTTGTTTTTCTCAGTGCTGTATGAATTTGTTTCCCTTGTCTTATTGTGTCACAAGTTTTGTATTAAAGTATCAGAGGACCCACTAACGGTTTTATAACTTAAGGGGTTTCATGCAACTGGGCCCTGGAAAGCAACCTGTTTGTGTCATCTGAAACATTATCATAGTAAACTGTCATAAAGTTTTCATTTACAAGTAAGATTTTGGTCCCTAATTATTGAAGTATAAAAACCACAAAGATGTACCATTCTGCATTGCTGCAGCTGTGATCCAGGATCTACTCCCTTTACTCTGCTCCTCACCCACCACACTTTCACAATGGTCTAGGTAGTCAGAAGCACTGAGACTAAAAGAAATCCGAAAGTCAATGATGTTAGATTATTACTACAATTGTTAATATGTCAATACTATCACATGAAAGTGATGATGGCGTACTTACAGTGAAACTAATGCGGACCAAGTTCTTTTCTATACCCAGTATCCAAAAGCTCTTGTCATCATTCGCCATCACTCCGACAGCACGTACTTCTTTCTCCCAGCTATAATAACACACAAATAGTCACTTTCATTTCTATTACCCAATGAAGGAACGCTACCCTTTTCTATACACAGTATTTCACACATGTGCTGTCTTGCATGGCAAAATGCTTTGATTTTTCAGCCAAAACTGACAAATACTGTCATCACTTACTCAAATAGTTATTCACTGAAAATCTTGACGTTCACCCTAGCTCTTCTTGGTACATTCATAAGAGAAGCAGTGGTGTCCAATTTGTGAAGGGATCGCACATATGAGTCTGAACTTTTCAATAAATCAGCCGATCTGGTTCACAAAACTAGTCTGAATTATTCACTCACAACTGATCCCTTCAACTCATGGACTCAATAATCATAGCAGTTCTCTAGTTAAGAGCACATAAGAAGGGAAGATTATCAGTGAATTATGATCACTGTATCAGTTTCTCACACAATGCTACAGTAGCAAATGGATTCAGAAGACTTGGAATATAGCGCACAAGATGTATGCAACACTTTCATGATAATTCTATGGTGCATTTGCATCCTTATTGAAGCCGAGAGCTTCAGTCTCAATTCATTGTAATTGTATTTAAAAAATAACCAGCAAATTATTAAAAATGTCTCCTTTTGGGCCTGGGTAGCTCAGTGGTAAAAGACGCTGGCTACCACTCCTGGAGTTCGCTAGTTTGAATCCCAGGGCGTGCTGAGTGAATCCAGCCAGGTCTCCTAAGCAACCAAATTGGCCCGGTTGCTAGTGAGGGTAGAGTCACATGGGGTAACCTCCTCGTGGTCGCTATAATGTGGTACGTTCTCAGTGGGGCGCGTGGTGAGTTGAGCGCGGATGCCGCGGTGGATGGCATGGAGCCTCCACACGCGCTATGTCTCTGTGGCAACGCGCTCATCAAGCCACGTGATAAGATGCGCGGGTTGACGGTCTCAGACGCGGAGGCAACTGGGATTCATCCTCTGCCACCCGGATTGAGGCGAATCACTACGTGACCACGAGGACTTAAAAGCACACTGGGAATTGGGCATTCCAAATTGGGTGAAAAAGGGGAAAAAATCCACACACACACAAAAAAAATGTCTCCTTCTGTGTTCCATGGAAATAAGAAAATCATACGAGTTTGGAAGTGTGACTAAATAATGATGATGATTTCTGAATAACACTGATCAGCCACAACATTAAAACCACCTGCCTAATATTAAGTAGATCCCCCTCATGCTGCCAAAACAGTGCCAACCCGCATCTCAGAATAGCATTCGGAGATGCTTTTCTTCTCACCACAATTGTACAGAGCGGTTATCTGAGTTACCGTAGACTTTGTCAGTTCGAACCAGTCTGTCCATTCTCTGTTGACCTCCCTCATCAACAAGGTGTTTTCGTCCACAGAACTGCCACTTATTGGATGTTTTTTGTTTTTGGCACAAAAATTCTAGAGACTGTTGTGCGTGAAAATCCCAAGAGATCAGAAGTTACAGAAATACTCAAACCAGCCTGTATGGTACCAACAATCATCCATGCAATTATCTAATCAGCCAATCATGTGGCAGCAGTACAGTGCATAAAATCACGCAGATACGGGTCAGGAGCTTCAGTTAATGTTCACATCAACCATCAGAATGGGGAAAAAATATGATCTCAGTGATTTGGACCATGGCATGATTGTTGGTGCTAGATGGGCTGGTTTGAGTATTTCTGTAACTGCTGATCTCCTGGGATTTTCACGCACAACAGTCTCTAGAATTTACTTCGAATGGTGCCAAAAACAAAAAACATCCAGTGAGCGGCAGTTCTGTGGACGGAAATGCCTTGTTGATAAGAGAGGGGATAACAGAGAATGGCCAGACTGGTTTGAACTGACAAAGTCTATGGTAACTCAGATAACTGCTCTGTAAAATTGTGGTGAGAAGAATAGCATCTCAGAATGCTATTCTGAGATGCGAGTTGGCACTGTTTTGGCGGCACGAGGGGGACCTACACAATATTAGGCAGGTTGTTTTAATGTTGTGGCTGATCGGTGTATATATTTAACAGCATGTTTATAAATAACTGTGTGTTGTGTTTGTGTACTTATGAAAATCCTTGGTCCACTCGTTTATGGTGGTGAACACATCAATGGTTCTTCCATTTATATCCACTCCATACAGAGTGGCACAGTAGTATAAAAAGCTTACAGGAGGCTCCACTTTGTATGTAGACACCTTATCAAGCCTGGAACAAATAACATGAGACCATTACAAACTGTCAGATACTGACATACAACATCAGCTACACCAGCCAACCTAGAGTGTGTTTGGCAACTTTTTTTGTGATGAGAAATTACTCTCAGAAGTTGGCAAACACACTCTAGGTGGTTCACAACCAGGGGGCAGGGGGCCACAAGGGGGCCTCAAGACAACTTGAAATTATTTAAAATAAGTTATATTAAAATAACTTGATTAAAAAATGCTAAAGAATCAAGATTACAACATAAACTGACATATTTCTTAATCTAACATCGTGGTAAAAATGTTTGACTATTTTTTTATACGAGAGATAAAGCGAGTAGTATTTGGTCATGTTACTTTAACATAAGTACCATTAATTTCTTTATGTGCAATGCTTTTTAATGAGGTAAAAACTACTGAGAGCACCTTAAAATAGTGGGGGGGAAAAACAAGCAAGCATGGAAGTAAAATAAATAGTTCACCCAAAAATGAAAATTTCAGGTTGTTTCTCACCAAAACCTATCATATGCCTTCAAAGGACTTGGAATATGATCCACAAATTGCACCGACTACTTTTAAAACACTTTTGGGGCCCTTTTTAAAGCTTTTTAAAGCTTATAGCTTAAAAGTGATTCACTATAAATCAAAATTGTTCCACAGAAGAAAAAGTCTTTGGGGTGAAATATTCCTTTAAGAGGTTAACAGACAATACCTCACAATGCACTTTTTGGAGTCCCAATCCAGTTTCCAGACACATACAGAGCAGTCACTGCAACCCACAGCCAACTGAACATCTGGCATACTAGTGACTGCAGTCACACCGCCATCACAGACCTTAGAGCAAAAAGCAACACAGACACACACACACCCACAGGTTTGTTTCACTATATAAGTGAGGACATCTCATAGACTTCCATTGATTTCATAGCAGGCTAATTATATTTTCTATCCCCTAACCCTAACCCTACCCTTAAACCTAACCCTTACAGAAACCTGTAGATTTAAAGCTAAACATGATTTGACTAATTTATGGGCCTTTTTTTGTTTTGCTAGTAAGGACCACCTAAAATGTCCTCACTAGTGGGTTTTCAACAAGTTTCTCTACACACACACGAGCTGAAGAGGTGTGTGACCAACTGATTAAAAAAAAAGGTCTTCTTCCAGTAAACCATTGAATTATGATGCCATATCTCCAGTCTGCCTGTTTCATAACCACATGCCAGCAGTTGATCAATTTCCAGGAAGTACACAGCTATGATGCTGCCCTTCTGGCAGGAAGCAGTTTCTATGGGTGAATGTATTTAAAAACTGTTACTATGTTATTAAGGTATTATTAACAAACCAATGCTGCATTTGGACATACAGCAGTATTTGTGTAGTTTACATGGAATACATTTGGACATGTCCTGTGGTATGACATGCTATACTCTATTTATGGTCCTTCGGGCCATATGCGCTTATGATCTGTCCTGTGACAGATGGGTTTGGCTGAACTATGCTCAGATTCCAAAAAAATTATGTGAGACTATTTTTATAATCTGCATTAAGATTCAAAGTCAACTTCAAAGTCATTTTTCTCAGTTTCAGTGTTGCCAGTTACTACGTTTTGGCTTTGTCGGGTTGTATAAGGCACTCTATTGAAACAATATGACAGTTTGGTTGAGGAGGAACATTTTATTCTGAGAGAGTCTGTTTAGTCTGACTGGTCAGTACCTATTGCATGATGACACTCCATGACCAGAGTGAACGATCCCTAGAGACAGTGAGAAACTCTGGCAGTCCATCCTGTTTGCACACAACAGCCTCGATCTCTGCACTGTGGCCATGCAGTGTATTATGATGATGTACATACACGTAGACAAATTCTCTGTAATTACTTAAAATCTACAATCAATATCTGATCATAGTAAGTTACATTTTGTGTGCCTAAATGAACTATACACTACTTATGAAAAAGGTTACGATAAAACAAGAGAGTTTTCAAAGAGAGGATTGGTTACCTGCAGTGGATACCAGAGTTTAACAGTTCCATCCTCTGATGCTGTTGCCACCTGTAAGTCCTTTGGTTTCAAATTCCCCCCCAAATCCGTATGCAACAAAAATGGCATTGCTAGAGCAGATGTTTCTGTGTAAGTAAGACACAGGGTTTCCACATTTCTTGACCAATGAATTTCCAAGACTCCTCCATGGACTTCCATGGAAATTCTTATAATTAATTTAACAGCGATTGCTGAGCAGATTTCCATTTTTGATTTTTAAAATTTTTTTGTCAGGTACCAATCTTTTAAATAAATGGTTAAAATCATTTACAATTACATGAGATGAATCCAGCCATACAAGTAGCCTAATTTAAGCTGTTTTATTTTATATTAAGCCTCCTGAGGGCTGACATGTTGAGATCACATGACCAGCCGAATACTGCACACTTTATAACCCACCTATTATATTACACTTTCTCTTACTGTATGAATTAATCATGGCTGGCAGCAAATACAATAATTCTACAATGGTAACTGAAAATTTCTGCTTTTGCACAATGCTGCACCTACTCCACTAGGTGTAAGCGCAACATAAACAAAAGTATTTCTGAGTGCACCTTTAAATCTAAATTTTTCAAAAAGGTGTAAACTTTTTTTAATGAGGGAAAAATTACTGAGTGCACCTCTAAACTGCTCAGTCGCTTTTTAAGATTTTACCAATTTCCATGACTATTTTGTTATGAGAGTTTTAAGCAGCTGTGTGTACTAGTGTATTACTCTTTGTACCTGGCTGAGAGACATTAGTGCAGTGATGCAGATGTGACTTGTGGGCCTGAATCCTAGTGATTTCTACTCCTGATTCCCAATTCTACACCATCAGCAGTCCATCTGCAATGCCTGCCATTACATAATCCTCTTACAGACATTAAATGAACAGTTCATTAAATAAACTAATTCCACTTTCTGAAGCACTTGACAGAAATCTCTTTGTGAACAGTATTTGGCCAACTTTTTCACTTTGCTTTAGGGTGCAACTGTCTTACCCAGCAGCACACTGTGCAAAGGATTTCTTTTAGAAAACTTCCTGTCTGGATATCCCACATACGAAGCCTGCAGTAACTAGAGCAGCTAAGTTGAGGTGAGAGAGAGTTTTCATGAGATCCATGCATTTTTGCTATAGACAATGCCATATGATATTGTTATGAACTAAACTGTACTTTGCAAATGACATTCTCACCACAGCAGATGATGTCCAAGCACATCCTGTGATCCAGTCGCCATGGCAATTGTTAATAGACTGGGAAAGAGCTGGAGAAGAGTCAAATGCAGCGGCTCCCACTGATCGCTGTTCATCTGAGCAGAGAGCAAAAACAAATATCAATAGATATCTCATGAGATCTGTAATCTCACATTGGTCATAAAATCTCAAAGTAGGTCAAAGGAGAGAGTAGGGGAATACTGACCAGGTGGGCAGGTAGATGAGACAGCATATCAGCATCAGAGTGAAGAAATGTATCCTTCCTCTGAGGGTTTGACTGCACCCAAACATGTATAAATGTAAACCAGGGTCAGAATTAACCAAAAACGCCACAGAAAGTGACAAACATGCCCTAGATATTAAAACTGTGGGTTTCATTGTATAACTCAGCATTAGAGGTAGACCAATATATTTCCTCACCTCATCTGGTAAAACATACAGTATATAAAAAAAAAAAAAATCTGGTGAATGTATAGGCTACAAAAAGCTTAATTTGGTATATACATATAGAGCATTGGTACAGAGCCAAGTCTATGTCATTTCAAAATACAAGTCCCTGGTGCATTTCAGGCTTGTTTATAGTTAAAAGTCCCACATTATGCACCAAATCTTATATTTTCTGGTTATTATTGCTATTTTGGTTGTACAATAAATTGGGATTTTATTCATTTTGGACTCTTGTAGCCTCAATGTCTATGCCAGTCATAGTGAGAAAAGACTAAGAAATTTTGTATCATTCTATAAATCAATTTAATAAAAGCTATTGGCTGATTAATCTGTTATCGGCCTTTCCCTCCACCTTAGTTTCGACCTCTACTCAGCATATTTAAAGCTTTTTTTTTTTTTACATAATTTTTCCAATGTTAAAATTCTCTCGCATCACATCTTAATCTGAATAATTTAAAAGTAAGTAAGCCATTTGTAGGTTGATTTCACCTAAAAAAAAAGTGGTGCCGCTTTTTAACACATTCCTTGATTTCTTCTGAGTGGCCCGTCCAGAACAACTGAGTTTCTTCTGAGTTTAGCCCTAAATGGAGTACTTGTATTAAAATGAATAAGTGGCGGATGAAGAAAAGCAAGCCCTGCCTTACAGGTAAAAGAAATAATGACCTTTTAGATACAGACATCGTCTGTCAGTCATCTCGAGAATGCACATGTGTGTAATGAGAGCCAGCTGTGATAGATGTGCGGTATGTGTAAACCTCAATCCCCTGGCCTCAAGAGGTGCACCAGTGACTGACGCTAGGAGCTGTAGCCTTTAGCCTCCTCGCTAATGTGCCCGCCTTCCATGCTGGCTGACACCGGTTCGAATCCCACTCGGAGAGGGTCGAGCAGGACCGGTTAGAGTGGTGCCGTGACCCGTATGGGAGTGAGGTTTAGGGGGTGAGTGTAACGGGAGCCAGCTGGTACATGATAGCAGAGTGGTGTGTGTAAACCTCACTCCCATGGCCTCAAGAGGTGCATTAGCGACTGATGATAAAGGCTGTAGCCTTTAGCGTTCTCGTTAGCATGCCCACCTCCCATGCCTGCTGACGTCAGTTCGATTCCCGCTTGGAACGGGTCGAGCAGGACCAGTTACATGCGCATTAGCTGGACCTGCCTGAAAAACTGCATTTTTCTTATGTGATCTTAGCTAAAGAAGCACAATTTATGATACCATTGTTTTACTGAAGATTTGAAATAAGCTCTTTAAATTTAACTTTTACCTATTGTTTTGGAGATTTCGGGTTTTCCCATTGAAGTAGATACATTTTATGCTGCTTAAATCCATAGAATATAGCTGCACGGGAGCGTTCCCAATATGGCAACAGAGTGGACTGACTTGCCTTGTAAGGGACTTTGCATTGGCTTGATCAACGGTGTGTGTTTGGGGTGGGATTATCTGTTTGTACAACCAATTAAAAACAGGGAGAGTTTTCTAGAATCAGTTTGAAAACACCAATTATTGTTTAAATTCCGCTTTCATGATGCTAATGGTGCAGAAATTACACACTTCAGCTTCAAGTGTGTGTGTGTGTGTGTGTGTGTGTGTGTGCGTGTGTGTGTGTGTTTTCCTTTCTCTTACCTTAGGGAGGTCTTGAGGGATCCATTCTGATATCCTCTTACATCGACTGTCATATACTAGGTCTGCCCCATCAACAACCAAAGCCAGTGGCTGCCCTTTCCTCAGCTCAAAACTGCAAGTGGAACTCTGACAACAATTTACTGCAGCACAACAAGAGAATAATTACAAAATATGGTGACTTATTAGTGAAAAGTATGCTTGTACATGAATACAGTACATGTATGCTGTTATATACTGTGACGTGGCATGTTAAATCAGACACACTGATATTAACAATGCCCTATAGAAACTTTCTTACCTGTAAGATGTATTTGGAGCCAACTCCAAATCATCTTTTCTTTTCCTCAGCTATTGAACCAAACAGCGAAGAAGCTTCTCAACATTGCAAGCTGATTGGCTAGCATCTCTAGAGTAGGATATGACATAGCAAAGAGGGACTTTCTTGGTTTTGTGAGGTGTTTTGCATGCCTGAGCAAGAGCAGCCTTAAAAAAACAGGGAAAGATTAAATTCTGCTTTAATTTCTGGCTAGTAATTTAACATATATTGGTTATTAATATGAAGACCGATGGCTACTTGAACAATGCATTTTTATACAGTGGTTACCATGAACACAGTTTTCCCCTCAAACAGCAGAATTCCACTTTTTCTGTTGCCATAGAAATTAGCTTTGCCCTGCCATGAAACTGTCGCTGTTGGGCATCCTGATGCACTTCCTGTTCTTTAATCTCTGAGATCAAATCTTCATCTGTCTCCTAAAAACACAATAAAAAAACTTGGAAAAATGAAGAAACTGTACACATTTAAAATCTATGATCAAAACAGTAGCTACTATATACTGAAAAATGTAATCAGTGTATAAACTAGACTGCAATCAATCCAAATATAGTAATAGTAAAAAAGTTTGTATTTGAACGGAAGGCCTTCCATTTAAAGCTTCTATTTGCACAGCTAATTAACAGATTAAATAACGCACTGCGGAGTAGATCATAAGTGGGACAAAATAAAAACAATTCTTTTTGACTCTTTTTAAGACCTCTACAAAGAGCTTCTGTAGGGCTTCCCAGATATCCTCCAGCGCTGCCTTCACAAAGTCCTCCAGGCCTTTCACATAGGGCTTTCCATCCACCACCCCACCCCACTCACAGAGGTAACTAAGAGAACATGAAGCAGAGCACAAAGAATAAATACACTTTCATTCCTCACTGTGCATAACTTGACATGATAAGAAACCAGTGTACCGAACATACTTTTCTGTAACTTTGAATTCATTGTTCCGGATCCATGTTTTCAGGCTGTTCATTTTAGCTTCAGCTTCTTTGGATTCTGCAGCAAAGTCTGACCTCCATGTCACTGGCACTGACCTAAATATACAGACACAAAAAATGCAGGTGAGGTGACATTCTGGAAAGGTTAAGCAATATGTGCCCCAGAAACATTTACTCACTCTAAGGTATAGTGTGAATTCAACTGACATGATGGTCTAATCAGATGTGATGTGATAAAGTGTGGTAAACCGATAACATCTCTTTAACATCTCTTGTTAATTTGTGCTGCTTACAATTACTCATTATTAAATCCATTATAAGTGGATTAAAAACTACAGTGAGAGGAGACATCGGCAAGTGACCAAGAACAAACTACTGAGAGACACAGTAGTGGACAAATGATAGATGAGTGAAAACCTGGAGACATCAGGTGATCTGAATGCACAGTCTGGATAAAGAGCTTCAAACTGTCAAATCTCCAATTCAGTGATGGACAACCCAGGGGGCACAGAGTCCAGCTGTTAAACGGGAGAATTAAGGCAATAGCATGAAACTACAGGAAAAGCAGCCCATAAACATACAGTGCATTTCTATGTTACCTTGCTTCCACTATATATGGTCATTTAAAATAAATAAAGAAATGGAGACAAGAATAGCTTATTTTGGTGATCTTCTACAGTATACACGAAAGGTAAGGTTATACTTGTTATTGAGACTGCACTCCATTTAAAAAAAAGGTAATTAGTCTCTTAAAACTGAAGTGTCAATTTTTTTCAATGTAAAAATATCTTCTATCCCAGCTTAATATGCAGACTCAACAATGAGCAAGTCATGTTTAGGCTGAGTCTCCCAAAGTGTAAATACTGTGGCTCTGTGGTACTATCAAACATTGTTCTGTTTGAGCATCCCAACCAGCCTGACACACCAATATTGGCTCAACCGTTTGCGTGAATTTGGAGTGCAACTAAACCAACCTTGGAATTCTGTTTGGTGATGCTAATGGCACAGAAATGACCCTTTAACTAATTTATACCCAACTGAATGTATGGTCGACCTTCCACCTTGTACCTCTTGTCTTGTATCTTGCTAGCAACTAGCTTTGGATAAAAGCATCTGACAAATGCATAAATGAAATTACATGGCAAACTCCAGCCTTACCCAGCTGTATTGAGGAAGTTCAGGTAGGGTGGGGTGGGATGGCACTAGGCCATATCTGTCTCCTAGAATTCCAAGTAGCAGCTGGCTGCGGCACACCTCTGAAAGGCAAAGCTCCACAGTGCGGCTAGGCTCCTCCTTGGTAACACCCCAGTGCAGCTCCACCTCCTGCAGGTAGAGGCAGTGTGGCGCTGCACGCCTCCTGAGCTCTGGAAACACGCTTCACACAAGAACGTCTCTCTCTGCATGCATGTCCCTGAATGTAGAAGAGATGAACACCTGCACACTTTTCCATCTACAGGGAGAAAAAGGAAGAATTGACAAGTGCAGATTAAGTTTCTGTCATTTGCACTTTATTTCCAGAGATCTTATTAGCCTTGAATAGCCAGACTTTTACCATAAGCATAAAGTCTGGTCTCCATTTAAGAACTGCCCACTTAGATGGGAAGGGGCCATCTGTCCGACATTTAGGGCCCAAACATACTTACTGCAAGTATGCAAACGCAGAAGCGAGAGCTTCGCCAACGCATGGCCAACGCGTGGTCCCATTGTATATACATTACGTGCGCTCGTGCGTTGCTCTGGCAGTTAATAACCTTGGACTACAAGGGGGCGAAAGAGATTTTTAGGCGCCATGAAACCGGATGTGGTGGAGTCAACATGTTGACAGTTGAGGAGTGTGTTTTTGCTAAAAAGATGACAGAAAAAATATGATTGTATAATCTGACTTGTTCAGCAAGACTCTCCTGAAATTGCTGCTCCTCCAAGACAGATGTTGATTGAAAAAGAAAATTCGCCATACTGCCCCTTGCAGCAGTGCTGAGAATACAGCATGTACTTGCGTTAAGTTATGAATTGCGCTCCAACACATTTCAAAACGCAACGACACGTGAAATCGAGCTTGCGTAGCAAGATGCATCTGCGTTCACATACTTATGTAGAGTATGTTTGGGCCTTTAAAGTGACCTTTAAAGCATTTTTCCTTGAAGTTTACAGGCTGGGTAAACCTGAGATCAAAGATAGCCCTGAGAGCAAAGCGGAATATACAAGGATCAAGGATTTATTTGCTACTACTGCATGTCTCAAACTAGAGCTGTCAAAGTTAATGCATTAGCGTATGCGATTAATTTAAAACGCTTAACGCGTTAATTTTTCCATTAACGCATTTACCGGTTTGACATCAGATTCTGGCATTTTATTCAGCTCCGTGTCAGTTGTAAACACTTGTTACAGTAGGGCGAAACCTTTGCAATGTGTCTGCCCATGGTCATTACAATGACGCACACAACACACCCACACAACAGCACTCCATGTCAATGATAAGTGATGAAGAAATGACCTCTTAACACTATTTGTTGAACAGAATAAGCCAAGATGGGACTTCTGACAGAAATCAAGTACTTTGCAGCCCATCTAAGGCGCAATTTAATTACCAAAGAAGCACGTCAATTCTTAACTATCACAAAACCGCAGAATGAGACGTTGTCTGCAATCGCTTTTCATGTGGAGTTCAAAGTGGAGCTTGACACTGGCATTGAGGACCTGAAAGGCATTTTGACAGGAAAGGAAGTATATACACTGGTGGCTAAGTACCCCTTCTCTTCTCTTTACTGTTGTACATGAAACTGATGTTGAGCAGGTACAATTCAATGAATCTCTCAGCTGAGGACATGTGAGGCATCTATTTCTCAAACTAGAGACTCTGATGTACTTATCCTCTTGTTTAGTTGTACATCTGGGCCTTCCACATCTCTTTCTGTCCTTGTTAGAGCTGGATGTCCTTTGTCTTTGAAGACTGTAGTGTACACCTTTGTATGAAATCTTCAGTTTTTTTGGCAATTTCAAGCCTTGTACATCCTTCATTCCTCAAAATTTGTTTTTTTGTTGTTGCCATTTTTGACCTAATATTGACCTTAAGACATGCCAGTCTATTGCATACTGTGGCAACTCAAAAACAAACACAAAGACAATGTTAAGCTTCATTTAAGGAACCAAATAGCTTTCAGCTGTGTTTGATATAATGGCAAGTGATTTTCTAGTACCAAATAAACAATTTAGCATGATTACTCAAGGATAAGGTGTTGGAGTGATGGCTGCTGGAAATGGGGCCTGTCTAGATTTGATCAAAAATGATTTTTTCGAATAGTTATGGTGCTGTTTTTTACATCAGTATTGTCCTGGGTATACTTTATGAGCGGTTGAATGCCACTTTGGTGAATCAACGTACCAATTTCCTTCCGAAACTTTAAAATCTGTAAATTTTTCCAAACTTTTGGCTGCCAGTGTATGTATAGAGTTAAATTTCAGCACTTTCAAAATCTGCAATTAATCGCAATTTATTATGAAAAATTATGCGATTAAAAAAAAAAGAAGGGGAAATTCTCACCACCACTTGCTTCATTGCTTGCCTCACATTATCCAATAGGACATCGGACTTCAGCTGGATCTCTTGAAAGTCTCTGTAGGAATGCAGCATGAGTTGAGTGTACTCACTGCAGTGGTTTATCATCATACATAATAATAATGCAGCTTTCTAGCACTGCAGTAGCAAGGAAAACATAGTTCACTGATAAGATATGTTTGGGATTTAGAAGCCTAATTTTATAATTAACAGCAAAGTCCACCCAAAAATGAAATTCTGTCATCATTTACTCACCTTCATGTTGATTCAAACCTGTATAGTGACTTTCTTTCTTCCATGGAACACAAAATATGTTATTTATAGCAGAATGTCCAAATGGCTCATTACCATACAATGAAAGTGAATGGTGTCTACAGCTGTCAAGTAAGATTTACAGTGAATAACAACTTGTTTCAATCTGTTCCTTACACAAACGATCATATGGCAATACCACAAGTCATACTGACTACTTTTATGATGCTCTTTTGGTGTTTTTTTTTTTTCTTTTTGGAGCCTGTGACAGCCCTTGGTCCCCATGCAATTATATGAGGATGAGTAAATTATGGTTTATAATTTTGGGGTAACCTATACCTTTAAATTATGTGCAACTATTTATACAACATGTAATAAATAAAAATGCAGAGCCACTCCAAAAAAATAAAAAATACATATAGAAAATGGCAAAACTGTGTTAGACAGCAGATAAATTAAACAATGAGAAGTTCATATCTGACCGATGCTGAGAGTTTAGTCTCTCCAGTGGTATCAGTATGATCTGGAGGTAAGCAGAGGTCCTGAGCACCACTCCAGTCCTCATTCTCTTCTAAATTAGTATCGCAGATCACAAGAGTGCGTCCGTGTGCGAGCTGAATCAAGAGAAGGCAGAGCATGGAAGCCATGCAAGGCATGTCAGGCAGAGGTGGCAAAATTAATGGAGGAGAGGGGGAAACTGGAGGATGTGCTGTGTAGTATCAGTAAGTAAATTTTTTTCTGTTGTGTATGTATGTCGCTTTAGGTCGCTTTGTTCCTTTAGCACCTTTTTTCTTTGCACAATTCACCTAAGGAACCTGAAGTGCTACTCAATACACAAGCACTGTAAAATGAGAAATAATTAATAATTGTGGAACATTAGATTGTAATTATGTTTTCTATCTATATTATATCTAGGGGTGTCAGTGTTAACCCTACGTTCACACTGCCAGTGATTTTGTAGCTCATTGTAGCCAAGTCGCTCTGTAGCTGTCGCTGAAGGGCTCCCTTGTGCGCTCACTGCTAACTCGAACTCCAGCGACAATCATGAAGTAAAATGACAGCAAACCTAAACGCACTTGGGGTGCATTCCCACAAAATATAAACATTTAGGAGGGAATGTTTGTATATTAGTAGTAGGATCTTTTCAAACTCGGGTTGCCTATTCCTCCGTGGCTCACATAGAGGGGCTATATATTCGCTTAAAAGCTAAAAAGCACTATGCCAAGTCAATGATGTGTCAATGTCAAGAAGCATTTTACTTTGTTATGCATGTTATAAATCCTTGATCTCAACAATCTCGCAAATCTATGCATTCATTTTAAGAATTATGTCTATGATGCCAGGGAGACTGATATCTAGCAGGTTAAATATCTTGACCAGTCAGTGACTCCAAATCGTGTAGTGTGAGGTGTTGAGACTGACAACGACAGCAGTGACGGCCTACAGCCAATGAGAACATTAGTTTCTAACAGAATAAATTGTCATATAGTTTCTTTTATAATAAACTGTCATAGACTACACACTAGCTTTTCAGTTGTTTCTAACAAAAACAAAGTAATAACAATAACGAGCAGGCAGCTACCTACATTTATTGCAAATTTATTTATTTACATCTAACACTCTCTGCAGAACAGACAATCCGGTGCACGTCTTCCTAGCCATTCTCGCCAACATATTTTTTGTTTTTGTTGTTTTTTTCGCTGCAAACCAGCGCATAAACACCATAAGCCTCTAACTTCTTGCTGGCATCCATTTTTGGAAACATAACTTCTCGCGTGTGTTTGCGTGACTAAACGTAGTTTGGGAATTGTCTGCGAGTCCTCGTGAAAAATCTTGTAATGTGTGACCCCCTGTCATGTAGTGTGAAACAACTTCAAGATACCCGATTGCAAGAGAAACAGTCGTGCAGTACAGCGATCTGATGACTTTGAAAGTCGTGTAGTGTGAACTCAGCATTAGCGATCAGGAAGCACAGTGTCAGCGTTGTCGAAGTCCTTAAGACTGAAGCCCCGCCTTGATGAGAGTTCTGACATATTGCATTGCCATTTGAATTTTTACACAAAAGAGCGTCTAAAAATTCAAATGGCAATTCATTAGACTGGGGGCCCTGTTTCACTGGCAAAATGCATTTCCATTTGAATAAAGAGGCCAAAAAACTCTGCAAAGTCTGCAATTCATTATGCCAATGCCAAATTAATATAGATCATAATATAGATTCTCATTGAGAAATCATAAAAATTTAGCTGAGATGTTATAATTTCCTCTAATCATTTTGTCATGCATTTCTTCATTCCAACACCACACTGTTTTATCTCCCCTCAAAAATACAAGTAAATAAAGTATTTTAAACTTGTGATTAATCACAGCCTATTATTGTGATTAACTGTATTAAAAAATGTTTTTATCAATTATATCATATTCTTTTTTTAAGCTTTACTAAATTTTGTGCCATAAATTAATTGTAGACATTTGGGAGTTACTGAATGCTTAAGCTAAAAGTTAAAAGCCATAAACAAATAAACTACTTAGTAAATATATTTTATGCCATGAAATCTTTGGATATTTTAGAAGTTGTTCCTTCCTTTTCTTGATTTCTTAAACATTGCTATATTCCTGTAAAGTAATAATTCATCTTCTGTGTTACAGGTGGTGAACAACTTGAGACATTAAGGTGCTTTCTGGATAAAGTTGAACAGATACAACCTCAGGCTGGTGTTATGGCTACAAAAAGCAGATCTGGGAAACAAGAGCTGTATCCAGATAGTGGCCTCTTCCTGTCCTCAACCCACTTGGCTGCAATCCATGCAGAGGCAAGGAAGGAATGCCTTCGCTTGTTCCATCTTCTTTTTGACGAATTCTTCAGTGCAGAGGAGTGCCAAAATGCGGTGGCATTTGGGAAACACGGAAAGGTGCCTGAAGGGAAAGCAGTCCTGGACAAGTCCAAAGTAGATGGGATTCTAAGTAAGAACATTGTTCATTTTGTAGATCAGTGTTGTTTTGTAGATCCGTGTTTTGTGTGTGTGTGTGTGTGTTTATTCACCCAGTTGGACTTTTTCATGTTTTGTTTTACAACATTTTATTATTAATTATTTCCCCATGCATCAGAATAGTTGGTGATTAATTCAATAGTTGACAACTTATTAATAGTTGTAGCTCTTCATGAGGTTTTTTTTTTTTTCATTACTTTTTTAATATAACTTTTTCAAACTAAAGAAGCACAAATTTCCTTCAGTTTTTGTTTTTCTCCTAAATGTCATGGTGCTATCTACCCAAATTTGGTCATAGTTTCTGAAGTGTTTGGACACTGTATAATGGGATTTGTAGCTATAACTAATGTTATGATCGTTTTTGTGTCTTTACATTTCTTTATGTGTAACTTTACTGCCACTGTAAAATACATGCATAGTACATACATACACTATAAAACACATAAATATGCCTGTAGTAATAAGGCCAACCCATGGTAGAAAGATGATATAGCAGTTGTTTAATTTTTGTTTTGTAGTGGTACCTTGCATTTGTTTGCGAGAGGGATGAATTAAATCAGACAAAACCCAAATATCACTCAATATATAGGCATCCACATTGTCTACAGCTGTCAACTTCATTGAAAACTTTCCTGAAACTGCACATTCTGCTAATAAACATCAGTCACACAAATGCAATAAACAAACTGCTCCAAATAGACAAACAAAAGTCTCAAAGTTATCAATGTGGCAGAATGTTTGATTCACCAGTATATGGAAAGGAGAAACGGAGGGGCTTAGTGTGTTTACAGATGTTTGTGGTTCCGGCATCAACTGATGTTGATGACTATTTCCCTGGTAACAATTTAGTAATGATTTTCCACACCACTGTTACTGTATGTAAGGGGAATTCATCTATAATTTGTGCATTCTTTTATTCTTGCAGCCTACATCATGCGCTGTGGCACACTGGATGGATGGACACCAGTCGAGAAAACTAAGGTCAAAAAAGCCCTGATAAACAAATGCCGCACGAGGGCCGCAAAGACTATAAATTCTTGAATGTGGCATACCGGAGGGATGGACATTTGCTGAGATGACCATGGTCAAAAAAGACTGTAAGTTGCAGAATATTGTGTGTTGTGCAGCTGTGCTGAATACTGTTACACTGTTCTAAATACATAGTCATAGTGAGAAGATGCACATTTATAGTTCAGATTTTCTAAAAGATGAATAGGACAAGTTCTTGCTGTCTTACAAGTTTTAACCTGTTATTACACAGCTAACTAAAATACTAGATTGTGATTTGGGTTTTTATTTTTATTTTTTTATATATATACAATTGAACAAGCTTGGGCCTCATATTCCACACTCAAAACCAATAGGGTGTAGCATACTGCAAAAACGTATATTTGTATATTTTCTATATCTCAGTTTTGCAGATCTCAATTTACCAGTCTTTTTATGTTCCATCACTCATCTATTGTCACAAGACGGGGACTAGCTTGTTCAGGACAGCCAGCACCAGTTATTGTACCTTAAATGCAATCTGAAGTCACTTATTTCTGAATGTCATTATTCTGCTTGTTCTGTTCAAAACAAATCACTAATACGCAGAGCAATGCTGTATCTTGTGTAGAGTAAACTTGGCCATTTTAATAAAGGGTTCATTTGTTTCAGAATTTGTGAAAGTGTCCTTGATTTATTTACACATATATATATAAAATGCATGACTCACATATTGCTCCATAGTAGCTCTAGTACTGCTCATTTTCTTCTCCTAAGGAGAAAAAAATGAGCCATTAATGAGACTGAGCAAGATATCTCCCTCAAGTCTCAACTATGACTGCTGCTGCTAAATGCTCTGTCTCACCTATTTCTCCTAGTGAATTTTAGGAGCAACGTATGAGAAACAGGTCAGACAACACTGAAACTAAAATGAGGCTGAAATGAGAATCACAATTTTGTCTCCTGAGCTTTAGAAGATCAACCATTGAGCAATACAATTTTCCTCTGGGCAGGGAGAGGAGGGATATTGTATTTGCAGGAGATCTGAACTGCTTTCTCCAAGGCAAAAGAGTACTTGTACAAAATCTCCTGAGTGTACAGCCTCTGGCAAGGAAAATCAGTTTAGACCACCAACAAAAAACATGTCATTAAAGGAATAAAACAAACTGATTAATGCAATGGTGCACTCAGTAATTTTAATTGTGAAATAAATTAGTTGCAACTAACTGGTCCAAATTCATTGTCATATCAGCTAGTGCTAATGAGTTAATTTCTTTTTATCTAAATGTATCTAATAATAAAATAGAATGATTTCCTTTCAGTAATAAATAGCATAGTTATATTCAGCAGCACACAATTTGCCTTGCTCAGGAGATTGCGTTTGATGTTGAATATGCGGTAGACATAAGGCAAAGACATTGTAACCCTCAGTCTCTTGCGCCCAGTCGTTTCCCACTTGTAACAGCGAAAGCATTTGCTCTTTGGCAGTTTCTTCAGTATCTCGCGCAGGACCACACTAGAGCTTGGTACCTCCACCGTACGTCCACCAGCTTAAAGAGAACTACATTGTTCTCAGAACTTCCTCAATGACTCTTGTTCTTCCTCAATGTTAGTGTGTTTACTAAATTTCAAGCTTCACATTTCTTCTTTTAAATCCTCCAAAAATTGGCCCCATTCACTTCCATTTGTAAGTGCCTCACTGTAACCTCGATTTTTGCTTTGATTTTTTAAGAAAACTAGAGATGAGTCTTAATTCATTTTTATGGTAATCAGCATTATATCACAAATGCTGTTGATTGAGCTTAACGTGTATTGAACCTGGAATATTCCTTTAATCTTATAACAAGTGAACTGATGTAACATTTTTACAAAGCAACTTCTGCAGAAGAAAAAAAAAAAAAAACATTACCTGACAGGGCTCCTCACTGTAATCCAGCTGCCCTTCAGATGAACACAGCATGCCTTGTTCCACTACTCTCTTTTCATTTGAGCCCTTTATATTCTCCAGTGAAGTAGACATATAGTGGCCGAGAGGTGGAACAGTACCAGTAGAGGACATCTGTGAGCAAGTGAGTAAAGGATTATAGGAACAGGTAGAAGTAAGCGAGGATGAGAATGGAAGGAAAACTGGGCTCTTTGTTAGAAAGGTGTTCTTGGTGGTCAGCAGAGAGTAAGGAGAGGAAAGTGAGTTCATGGTTGTGGACAACAGAAGATTTAAGGTGGTCGTGGTGGAGGACAGACTGGTTGGCTGGGCATGCTGAGGATGTGGTGGTCCAGGATGGAGATGCATACAGGTGCTGGGACAAAACTGAGAGTGTTCGAGAAAGAAAGTAGTTTTCCAGACTTGGTCTGATATAGTTTAGTTGTAGTCTTCCATTCGTATTTACCCTCAGATCAGACTGAAGTAGAGTCGGTGACTGCAGGCCAGAGTTCTCATGTCTTTGCAGATAATAAAGAACACTGATCCGTAGGGTGTTTGCATTCCTGATAACAATTCCACATACAAGAAATGTTCCCCACTCGTTCAGTTTCAGTTCATGTTTAAGTGTAACCATAAAATAAACTTTGTCTCCCTTTGTTACAAGCCTTACTGGTCATTATTGAATGCACACAGTGTGGTTGTAAATACGTGTAAAAACATTTAGGACACAAACACACAAAGCTGGCAAATATAACAGTGATTTTTAAATGGAAGTTGCAAAATAACAGTTACATGTTATTTTGTACAACAGTTACAACAGTACAGCTATTACGTGCTTCACGGTATATGGGAGCAAGTGTGACTGTAACATAGAAAAAAGACTTAGTTAAACCAAACTTTAATGCTGTTTGTGTTTAGAAAAAGGTGCGAAACCTCAACGAAAAGCCTCTGTTATGGGTGAAGCTGCTCAGCTTCCTCACCTGTCATGTGTAAACTCGCCACCGTAATGAACCGAATATGAGCGTCCTACAATGACGGGAAAACGTATCTCACAATTAGGGGTCGTTCACACCGAGCACGTTCATGCGCTAAAAAAAAACACAGGTGTCTCGAGACGCATTTTAGCAGTTAAATGTATTTTTAATTTTACATGTCGTCTAAATAACGTTGAAGACGCTGAAAAAAAACGCAACGGTCAAAGACGTCAGTGAAGCGCATTATATGTGGAAGGACGGAAAAATGGATGGTGTGAACGGACAAAAGAGCGAAGACAACCCTCCTTTCTCCAGTCAGTAGTGTGGTTTTATTTTTCTGTAAACAAGAACAATAAATGCAGTAATCTGATTGAGAAAGAAAAACAGAAACAATGATCCACAATAACTAATTTGCATAAAACAATCTAGTGACCAAGTAAATAAATAAATAAAAAATCCATTGTTACTTTTTGCATTATAGCCTATACATAATAACTTCCACTCACTCCCAGGCCAAAGTAAAATACAATTTGCCAAAATTTGTTTTAAAAAAAATGCAATTGTATTTGTCAGACTACCAACTGCCTGTAAAACTGGTGCCACTGTATACTAAACTGGCTGCGAGAAATAACACTTTTGTTTCTCAAGCAGCTTAAGTGTACATTGCTCAGTAAATACAAGTGAATTAGGTTCTTGTCAAGCAACACATTAAGATTGGTCAGATAAATTTAGCATAGCTCATTTGAAGGAACTCTTTTATTTGTATTTATTTATTTATTTTGCAAAAGGTCATTGTAATCTGTGTTCACTTTCCCACCAGGCAGATATTTCCTGTTTACAAGTCACCATCTGACACTTCAATTATGATTATTTTTCTATTCTCATCATGCATTTGGTTTCTTTTAATGTTTGTTTGAAAGATGTATTTATCTTAGTTTAGATTTGTTTCGTGTATGGAAACTCAGTCAAAAAGCTCAGTGGGAGCAATTTTAAGAAGGCAAATCTGTGGCAAAACTCGAGAGCATGCATATTTGGATTTGAGAACTTGTTCAATAAATATGTGTACTCGTAAGTCACAATTTACACTCACAGCACCGATGTGAAAACTTGTAAAATAAAAATTTGAAGTTGAATGTTGCAATCTGCACTCACAGACAATAATTCAAAGCTTGTGTTTTGAATTCACAATTGCAGACAAGTAGTCACAAATGTGTAAAATGACATTCACATAAATACAACTACAGTCACAAACTTGTATTACACATTAACTTTTGTACTTTAATTCATTTTCGCAGTACAACAACAAATCGGCACTTACAACCTCTGATATCTGGCACTGCAACTTTAAACGCCTTGAATTTTGCAACGTCTTTGTGAAAAACCTGTAGCAAACCTTACTTGTGCACTTGTAAAATCCTGATGCGAGAGAGCAAGAACAGTGTTCAGTGGGGGGGAGATGTAATGTCATTTTATTGGTTGATGCCTAGCCAATGAAATGGGATGTTTTTGTACGTGATGACGTCACACCACAGCACCAGCCTGCACCTTTTTGTCAGGGAAAAGCAGAGGCTCTAGGTGCATCCAAAACTGCACACTTCTGCACTATTCTATGCCATTTTGTAGTGTAAGTAGTGCGAGTAGTACGTTTACACTGAAAATGCAGCAAAAAGAAGTGTACTTTAAGTACCCGGATGATTCACTTTTTCAACCGTCAAAACGGAGTGTGGCATGTTGGACACTTCATGCACTCAGCGCATGCGGCTTGCCATAGATAGCGGAAGGGACGGAGTTACCTGGCTGTGCTGCTGGTCTGACAAAACAATTGTAAATAATGAAGAATGTAGCAGCTGGCAAAGCTTCAGTGGATACAGCACCTTACAAATGTGAGTTGAATGCTTTACCATCACCACAAGCTGTGTGAATATGTACGCTGTTTAAGTTACAAGTGTTGAACTGATGTTGGCTAACCTGTTAAAGCTAGTGGCAACACATCACGTGCGTTTGAAACGTCATTTCTGTCAGCTGTTAAACGGCGAATGCTTCCATGTAGTAAAAAAACATTAAGTGTTCCACTGGGGACGATACTTTGAAAATTCATACACTACATGGCTGAGTGAATAGTATATTTTAAAAGTGCATAGTGTATAGTGTGTAATTTGGGACACAGCTTCTGCTTTGCCCTGACAAAAAGGTGTGGGCTGGTGCCGTGCCGTGGCGTGACGTCATCATGTACAAAAACGTCCCATTTCATTGGCTTGGCATCAACCAATAAAACTACTTCATTGCTTCCTCCCCCACCAAACACTGGTCTTGCTCTCTCGCATCAGTATATACAAGTGCACAAGTGAGTTTTGCTACAGGTTTTTCACAAAAGTAGTTGCAAAAGTCAAGGCATGAAGATTTAAAGTTGCACTGCCAGATTTGAGAGGTTGTAAGTGCCGATTTGTGGTTGTACTGCGAAAATGAAAGTTTGAAATGAAATGAAGTTTGTGTCTGTAGTTGTATTTATTTGAATGTCATTTTACACATTTGTGACCACTTGTCTGCAATTGTGAATTCAGAACACATGCTTTGAATTATTGTCTGTGAGTCCAGATTGCAACATTCAGCTTCAAATTTTTATTTTACAAGTTTTCACATCGGTGCTTTGAGTGTAAATTTCAATTTATGAGTACACATACTTATTGCACAAGTTCTTAAATCCAAAAATGCAAGCTCTCAATTTTGCTACTGATTTACCTTCATATAATTTGTTGTAATAAATATTGAGCAATTGGAAAAATGCTATTTGAACTAATAAAATAATCTATAATTTTAAATTACTTGATCTATAAAAAAAAATAATAATATTCAGTCACTAAACAAGATTGTTCACTCACAATCTTTTACTAATTTAAAATTAGGTCAACTCTGAAGTTTCCCACTCTGTACCTACAGATGGCGCTGTTACAGCTTTCCCTCAGTACTCTTTTGCTCCTGCAGTTCAGACTGCATCTGTTGGTTGGAGCTGAACCTCAGAAGATGAACTGTCTTGCTTATGGTGGAGTTCCTGGAACTCCTGGACACAACGGTCTGCCTGTTAATTTTTAGCAACTTTTGATGGTGGACTAAAATTATGCAAGGATGCTGGTGGAACAATTGTTCTGCCAAGAAATACGATAGAAAACCAAGCTTAATTTAAAGAATTAGTAGCTGCTGGTTTAAGAGGTAGATGGTCATTCATTGGCACCACAGACAGAGAAATAGAGGGATGGTTTGTGGACATTGAGGGGAGGCTCTTGGTTTTTAACAACAGGCAAAATGGTCAACCTGATGATAATAAGGGAGCACAAAATTGTGGTTGTATCATAGGGGACTCCGGCCATTGGGATGATGCTTGTTGTAATGATCAACAAGCTATCATTTGTGAAATAGAAATCACATAGAATATATACCATATTCAGAAAACATTAGCATTCAAATATGCAATATTAATATGATTTTAACAGTTTAATATGCACAGAAAATGCACAGTTTAAATCTGGTTGTGAAATATTTCATCATCCAATCCTCCTAAATAAAATATTACAATATGCTATGTATATATACTGCATATACTGTATATATAGATATATTTACACCAACAATAATTGTCAAACAAATAGTTACAAATTTATTCATATGTTTTTTTTATCTATATTCATTATATTATAGATATATGTAGATTTATAAAGCACAATACATGCCTCCTCACAGAAGTTTATACTGTAAATGCCTTGTCTTCATTCCTTGCATCATATCCAAACAGTTGGCATAGTAACACAAATGATTTTGCAGTTGTTGTTGATGTTTTTCCAGTTGTACCTGAATTCAATTACTGAACTGCTCTACTATTAATGCACTCATCTTTATAATTCCTATACAGTAGTGCTGTTGACATCACACTATTACAGTAAATCTGTAAATATACAAGAGATTATTGTAATGATGACACAGATTATCCACAGCACAATACTGTTGAGGATACATCACGTGATTTTCTGATGCTGTCTGTCACAGTATACAGTTGTCAATAAATTGTCATAAACTTTAGAACTACTGCTGTAAAGAATACTGTGAAACTATGGCGACTAGTAACATGGAGTATAATGTACTGTAAATTCACACTAAAATGTTTCACAATGCTGTTCAACCACGACCTCAAATATTGACTTATAAAGTAAAAGGCTTCTAAATGATGATGAAATTACTTAATAATTATATCCTGAAATAAAAACAAAACACTACCATGATAAGTGAATATAAGATATTTAAGCCATACTGACAGATGACTGTAATATTTAGTAATATATTGTATACAGCAGTATTAATTATTTAGCTAAAACCATTGACTGACTGAACACTGACTCCAAAAACAGGAAAGAAAAAAAGGAACAATGATCCATGAAATAATCTGTTGATCAGGTCTATGGAAACAAAAGGCAATGATACTTTATTCATTAAAGCAATAATAACATACCTGGTCAAAAAGTTAATTATATTTTTATTTTATTTATAATCAGACTACCAACTGCCTATTGTGTTAACAAGTGCCTTTGTGTTGACTAAAATGGCTGCAATAAATAGATAATTCCTTAATTTCTTAAATGTGTCCATTGCACTGTTTATGTTTGTTGTGTGAGGCACTAAAATTTTATCCTCATTCTAGTTTTGTGTGTGTAAACTCAATCAAAAATCACATTTGGGAACAATTTGTTGTAGGCTATTGAACCCCTTTGAAAAATGATTTGCCATTATAAGACAAAAATTGTTGTTTGAATTAATAAATCATTTTAATCTCATTAATCTCAAAATCAACCAGCAGCTAAAACTATTCGCTCACAGGTTCTAGAAAATTAGGCCAACCTAATTAGAGGTTTTAGGGTTTTTTTAACAGTAGATGCTGAGCTATGTGTGTTAGGAGCATCAAAAGACAATTTGTGTTGCATGAGATGAACCTCAACAGAACATCAACTGTTTCTGCAGTAATAATTACCTTTTATTTTCCTTCATTTTCCATCAATTATTTTAAAACATTATTTTCCTCTTATTCTTATGGTTTGTTTAACAAGATTTTTATGTGTGTCTCCTTCAGACATGATGCTTTAAAGTCTGAAAAAGCGTTGCACATGCACATATTGTGTGGGTCACTTATGAAGAAGTGGATTTACTGCTTTCTCTTTGGCCTACTTATGAGTATAATACATTCACTAGTAATCGTTATAACCAACAGGTTGAAGTTGCAAAAAAAAATAAATAATAATAATAATAATGTAGAGCCGAGGAGGGCGGGGCCGGGCTGGAATGAGACACACCCGGTCCCCAATCAGCCTGATGGGGCGCGTGAGGGATAAAGGCGGCCGGGGACGACAGTTCGAGAGAGAATTGCAGGCAGCTATACTGTGTGTTTTTAGTTGTGTGTTTTGGTTGTGTTTTTAATAAATTGTTATTTAAGTTGTCAAGCCCGGTTCTCGCCTCCTCCTTTCCACTAAACCCCCTTACAAATAATTTTCAGAAAACTGTTATAATTGTATGACTATTGACACTAACGGTTTTCTTAGCTTAAGGGGTTTCTTGTAACTGACTGCTGACCCATGTCAGGAATGCTGTAACAGTGCTTACTCGTTTGGCCCGGCTCAGAGAGAACATATGAGTTGTAAATAATTCATTGATCATAAAAATAAATCAAGAGATACATTGTTTATTTATAGGTTACTAATGTATCCCATGTATTTACTGACACATATGCATTCTTAGCAGTCATTAAAAGTATATTTCAGCTTAATTTTGCTCTGTTGCTTGTTGATTAATTGCTCTATCTTCATGCTTGTTCCAGTTGGTACAAGCCTGTGTTCCAGTAAGACTTGACTCAACCTTAAGGGAATGACAGGCCCTCTGTTTGTTCTGTGTAATGTCTTCTGTATAATGATTTTTTTGCATGGATTATTTGGAGTTTTGAGAGTCATGTGATTAAGCCAAAGGAAATGGACTCTAAAAGGAGAAAAGCCCTCTCAATCTACAGTATGACTCATATATGACCTGTGTCTGTGCTGATCTTTCAGTGGTTGCATTTGTGTATTGTAATTGAACAGGACCATGTTTGGATGTTTTTTTGTTTTTTTTTCTGTACTATCTGTACTGCAACTATCAGAATTCTTTGAACGTGAAAGATATCATGTCAATTAATTTGCGTATAGTTCGAGGTTAGATCCTCAACTCATTTTCTGCAGCACTCTCTTCTGCCTATGGAAATGTGGGGAACTTTGTCTTCAGTAAACTCCCTCTG
Organism: Myxocyprinus asiaticus; assembly: GCF_019703515.2. NCBI lineage: Eukaryota > Metazoa > Chordata > Actinopteri > Cypriniformes > Catostomidae > Myxocyprinus > Myxocyprinus asiaticus. The sequence goes on along the minus strand of NC_059348.1, from coordinate 40,586,048 downwards.
AACTGATTTAACTCAACTTTGACTCCTGGCATGTGTTTATACCGGTCTTTCCATTGGATCAAGCTGTACTCCTCTATGCATTCCTGAGAGGTTAGTTTTTAAGAACATCACATTTACTGTAACAATATCAGGCTGCTCAGATTTAAAGCAGTTAGCTGTGTGATTTCAGTCTTCCTGGCTTGTTGGGCATTGGATATTTGCTGTCACTTGGGCTCTTCCTTTAAACTGGTATGTAACTAAATGTTATATAAAAATATCTGAGAATAATTGCAGTACATTTCCTACAACATTTCCAGATATAATAGGAAAATAATGATATAGTGAACTTGAAGATAATTTTAATGATCAGAATTAAAGATGTAAGAAACTTCAAGCTAAATACACTATATGGCCAAAAGTTTGTAGACACCCCCTTCTAATTAACAAATTTTGTTACTCCATTAAATCCAGTAAAGAAAAATCTTAATGTTTCTTTATGTAATGGCTTGGGCTTTGTGTGCTTCCAAATTTATGGCAACTGTTTGGGGATAGCCCTTTTCTGTTCCAGCATGACAATGCCCCTGTGAACAAAGTGAGGTCCATAAAGAAATGGTTTACTGTGTCTGGCGTGGAAGAAATTGACTGGCCTGCACAAAGCCCAGACCTGAACCCCATTGATCACTTTTGGGGTGAACTGGAACAGCAACTGTAAGTTCTGTGAAGTTTCTCATTATGTACCTCCAGATGGCGCTGTTACAGCTGTCCCTCAGCGCTCTTCTACTCCTTCAGATTGAACTGCAACTGTTGGATGGAGCTGAACCTCAGAACATGAACTGTCTTGCTTATGGTGGAGTTCCAGGAACTCCTGGACACAATGGTTTGCCTGGTAGAGATGGAAGAGATGGTAAAGACGGGGAGTATGGACCCAAAGGAGAGAAGGGGGACCCAGGTTAGTGTGTGTGATAAAGTCTATTTGAGAAGCGAGTTGGTTAGTGAAAATAATGCATGATGGAGAAAGATGGGGTTTTATTTTGCCTCTGTCACAGGAGTGAGTGTGTAGGGACCATCAGGTAAAGCAGGACCGCCTGGCCCACCTGGAGCCAAAGGAGAGAGGGGGACACAGGTCCTCCAGGTAATGTATAAGTTCTAGAAAGTTATTAGAATATTTCCATGCACAGTTTTAAAAGATACAAAAAAACGGGTCATTGTTCATCTTGTTAAAGACCTTCATATGTAATTATAAAATTTTTCAGGGTCATCTGCAAGTCAAAGTGTGATTGAATCCCTAAATTCTGAGATCCAGCGTCTAAATGCCAAGATTGCTGTGATTGAGAAAGCTGCAAGTTTCACCAACTTCAGAAAAGTTGGACAGAAGTACTACTTTACTGACGGAATTGCAGCAACTTTTCAGAATGGGTTAAAACTCTGCAAGGATGTTGGTGGAACAGTTGTTCTGCCAAGAGATGAAGTAGAAAACCAAGCTTTATTGAAAGTATTAGTAGGCAGTGGTATACGTGGTAAAAAACCACATGTTGGGTGCACCACATGACTTTAATTTGGTGGACAAAAGTTTTTAAAATATGAATCATATTAATCAAAAACATTCATTAAAATGTATTCTGTATTACTCATGCCAACATGCTTTTAATTGTTTTTTTTTGTTTGTTTTTGTTTTTTTTTTTTTACTGTCTATTGATGATTACACCATAATTTTGTTACTTTAAGCCCCAGAAGAAATATCAAAGTGACTTTGAACTCAGAAATTGAAAACATGTTCATCATAACAGAGTTGAATTCAGATATTTGTTTTGTGTGAATTGCATTTGTTTGATGTATTTTTGAATAATTTAAAAGATCTGGAGAAAAATGTGCGCCACGTCATTGGCCCTATACAACATTCAGAAAAAATTGAGAATATATAATTCTGCAATAATAATATGCTGTTAACAAAATATGTTATATGTGGACAATCTGAAATATTACAATATATTAGCCATTCATATAGGCAATATATGTACACAAACAAATAATAAATGTACAATTTTGTGCATTCTACAATTAATGTATACAATTAATCCAGTTACATTTAGCCATTTGGCAGACGCTTTTATCGAAAACAATTTACAGGGAAGGAATAGTGCCCCCCATACTGTATGTGTTGTTGTTGTTGTTTTGTTTTTTGCAATAATAATTAAGTACATTTAATTTTCAATCCAATTTCCTCTAATTGGTAAGGTGAACAAGGTAGCTCTTTTTATGGCTTTGTCTTCTTCAGACTGACAAGATGCTTTCAAGTCTGAAAACACATTCCACATGCACACATTGTGTGGGTCGCATTCCTGAGTGCTAAGTCAGTTTTTCCAGTACACCAGATTTAACAATAACAAACCTCTCAGATTGAAAAACAGAAGACCCTCCTCTCTCCAGTCAGTGTGATTTTAGTTTTGCTGACTTGTTGGGCATTGGACTTTGCTTTCACCTGGACTCTTCCAACACCCTGGTATATACTGAATGTTATTTGAAAATAGCTGAGAATAAATGAAGTACATTTGAAAAAGAAAATAACAGGAACAGTGAACTTCAATAAAGTGGCATGAACTCATTCTGCGAAGAGATCTATGCAAATGCATGATGATATCCACCCGAACCAAATGACTGGGTAAAGAAAAGTTAAACTGTATAATATAGTGAAAGAATTTATTGTCAAACGGATCATAAAAACTGATGCAAGAGGTGCAATTTTGCAACTCTCATTTCGTTTGCGAAAAGACTCTGTATGTAACTTGCCTCTGTCCGCCTTCCCATGTGACAGATATTTCCTGTATACAAGTACCACCAATCTGGAGCAATGAAAAATTATATTCCTCTGTATTTGCATGAGACTAATGAAGTTGGCTATTATGGATGTTTGTTTGATACAGCAATATAGAAAAAAACATAATCATAATCACTTTTATCCAGGGCCGGACTTAGGGGGGAGGGGGCCCCTGGGCTTTAGTCATTTTCAGGCCCTACTTACTCTACAAATGACTTTAAATAGAACAACATGTATCATAGCTCTAAAGCAGTTACATAAGTCCAGTCAAAAACTGAATCATTTATTTATGACAACTGATTGAAGCTTGAAAAAACGTTTCCAAAAAATAATAATAAAAGTTCAAAGTTATCATGACTTTTGTGCACTGCAATAAACACAACTGTTTCTTTGGCAGAATGATAAAACTTCTTTACATGGAAAATATTGAAAAACATATAAAGACTTTGTAAGATTGAAGTCATAATAAAATGTTCTATAACAGATAAACAGCAACTCTATAATGAGTGTATGAATCTTAAAAAAAAAAAAAAAACTGTTCTTGGTAAGTGCAGACATATTGTATAAATTGTATACAGAGGCAGCGTTAGGCTGACTCACACCCATGTATGACTACATCCCATCACTGGCAATTTTAGAGTATAATCTATAACAGAAAAGTAAATGAGCATTTTCTCTCTCATTATCGTGGCATTTTAAAGATAATTTAGTGTTGGCTCCAACAGCTGTTGATTCACTCTAGCAAACTACTACAACCTGCCTACAAACTGCCTAGCTCAGTTAAAATTTTAGGGGTAATATTAGATAGCAATTATAATACAATATAATACAGGAAGTGATCTCGGTTGCAAGAAGATATCAAAATAACACATTAAACAAAGCGCAAGATAAAGAATGAGTGAGTGGTTGGGTGAGTGTGTCTGTGTGTGTGAGTACATAAGTGAGTAGGTGGGTGAGTTTTAGCAAACTTTGAAAAACATCAAAACCATGCACACAAATACAATTAAAAAATTACAGTAAATAAAATAAATAGTACACTGTCCATCCCCCTCACACTGCTTAAACAAGCATGACACCATAAAACAGCAGGATCCAGAGGCTGATCATTTAAAACAACAACATGCCAGAGAGAAATAGGTAATCAGGTTTTGATTTAATGTATGTACTGTCTGTTATCTCATTTTAAAGATATTTATGTAGTACAAATGATGAGATTAAGGCTTACTTGTTAGAAGTGGCGTCTTCTGGATTTCTTAGCAGCAAAGTCTGTGATCAAATCAGTAAAATCCACTTTACGTAGAAGGTCACTCTCAATTGACATCAGAGTGAGATGATTTAATTTGTCCTGTACTACTGTGGATCTCAGTCTATTTTTTACCAGTCCCAGTTTGGAGAAACTGCACTTCCCATTTGCATTCGTGACTGGTAATGTCAGGTAAAGTCTGAGAGCAACAGTCTGTAGTTTTCTTTTTCTAATGGACAATAAATGTTCCCTTGTAGATGATGGCTCATCATAGCAGATTAAGTCTTTGAACTGGATGATTTCTTCACAAAATTCATTTTCCAGGTCAGTGTGGTAGCTCCTCTGTAGATCTGCTGTTTTTTTTTTTTACGCAGATGTTCTGCAGAAAGGGTAGATATGTTGTTCAGGAAACCAAAAGTGCTGTTGAGGTCATTATAGGACTGAAAACAGCGATCAAGTTCAGCCAGCAGCCTATCCTTCACAACCAGAAACAAACCAGATGAGAATTTTTCTCTTCCTGACAAGTGAACCTCAGGTGTTGCAGACTCACCCACATGAGTCTTGCATTTTCTTTGTCTTTGTGTGTCTTGTTTGTAATGTTGCTGAAACTGTGGGAGACATTACTTTTGCTTGGGCCTCAAACACATCAAATTCCTCTCTCAAACCAACAATATATTCCCGCAGTGACCTCACCAAATCAACAGCATTGCACAGGTATCAAAAATCCTGTGCTTGTTTTCATTTTACTGAGTGCTTCCTTTTCGCGGTTGCTGTCTTTCATTTTTGAGTTTTCTTTTAAGCGTGCCACTCCTATACCACTTGTCCGCCATGTTGCAGACAGGTGTGTAACACGATGTGTAAATGTGACACATCGTAACCACCAATAACCAATCAGCAAACATCAAGATTAGTTAACTAAATTACATCATTCTGTACACAGGGTGGGCAACAAACTTTAAATGAAAGTTTGTTGATTATGCTAGACCAATCAACAAACTTTAAATGAAAAATAAAATGACCGGCATATAACTGAACAAATCAAACGAAAGGAAGTGGGCAGGGCCCAGTACTGGGCAGGGCCCATGGGCCTGCTTTTATCCACCACTACATGTGAGATGGAATTTGTTCTGGTTACAATATAGAAAAAAACAAATCACAAACACTTTTATCCACCACTACATGTGAGATGGAATTTGTTCCGGTTACATTTGTATTTTGCTCACATAAAAAAGGCTTTATTACATAATTTACATAACTGATAGGGAATTTCACACAGTTACAGTAAAAACAGTGGCTCAGATGCACAGATAAATGTCTAAACCTGCTGGGCATTACTGCTTGCCGCACCTCTGCCGGTGCCTTCAGTTGTCCAGCTACGGGGTCATCAGATGGGAGCCACCTATCACGGATGTTTCACCCCATTAATCACAGAACATCTCCTGGTGGTGGGGCAGCAGTCAGGGACATCCCTGCCATCCCCTGCAGCTGGACACCAGATCCTCTTGATTCCCTCTCATTCTTATTCTCCCATTAAGACATTCCTCCTTTCCCGTCAAGACATACCATACAACCAGGGTTCAGTACCCACCCCCCATGAGCATACCTACCCTATGTCCAAGACCTCTTCTCTGATAGAAAAAACATAAGCTATCAAACTCTGCCTACCACCCATCAAGTGCCTGTCCTTAAACCAATCCTCCAGAAGATTAAGTAGGAGAGCAGCGTGAGAGGCGAGCCACAAGACTACGTCAGCCGCCCCTCCAAAGCCTAGCTTGGCCTGGTTTCGCTCCCCACTCAATCCCTGTCCAGAAACCCCAGATAAGGACCGAGTGGGTCAGCGGAAATAGTTCCTCCCCAACCTTTTCCTCTTCTACTAGCTACCTCACCGCATATAGCAGTTGTTCCCTAGTACTACTTTCTCACTCCTGCACACCCCACTTTCATCATTCCTTCTTAGCCATAGCCAGAAGCTACATTTTTCTGCTTCCTCTGCCATTTCCTTCAGAGACTTCTTCAATGCTGATCCACAGATACCTATGCTTTTCAACAGGTGCTGCATTGATCTTCCAATAAGCCCACGACACCCGACCTCCACAGGGTAAGTGGCAGCCCTCCGCCCATTTTACCTGCAATCGGCAGCCAGATCAGTATATTTTAGCTTCTTCCTCTCATATGATGCCTCCAGTCCCTCTTCCCATGAGACAGTAAGTTATTATGACTTTCCTAGCTGATGCTGACCATAACACTATGTCTGGCCTCAAGGAGGTGATGGCGATCTCAGAAGGAAATTTTAGCTGCTGGCCAAGGTCAACCATCATTGACTGTTCACTTCCATGTGCCAGGATTGCCCTTTCCTCCCTCCGTGCTGTGCCTTGTGTGGCAACTCCCTTTTTAACATACTCAATGTCTTGACAAGCTCCCACTGACTGGTCTGTTGATTCCCTTAGTTCTATGAACAGTCTGGTCTTCTCCTGCTTGTAACCCAGGGTGATGGACTTTATTGGCAGTTGTAAGCCATTTCTTCCAAACAATGCTATGTCTGAAAGACAACACGGCAAGCCCAGCCACTTCCTGATGTAATTGTTAGCCTTGGTGTCCATCCTTGCCACTGCCGCTGCAGTGATCTCACACATCTTTAGCGGCCGCATCAGGCGATGATACAATGTAAATTGGTAACCTTGTATTTACCTGGGAGATAACAATTATCTATCTTATCCAAGCCCTCTTTCAGCTGCTTCAGAACCAACCCTGCCATGTGTTTATTTGAAAGATCTGCTGTGTATTCTCTTCCTAAACTTCGAATGGGCTGCTCTGCAAGCACCGTGATTCTTTCACCATCCACCTCAAATGATATCTGATCGCTTCTAATCCCTTTACGAAGAGAAAGGCTACATGGTTGGCATAATTTCTAACAGCTGATTCTTGTTACACTGATGGCGGGGAGAGACAGCAGCCAAAACGCCAGAGAAGGCAGAGAGGGCGACACGAGAGTGCAGCGTTGGCGTGTTCACTTAGTATTTTTGTTACTGACCTGAGTGTTAAGAAAAGCACAGAGAAGAGTGCGAACAAGTGTGCTAAAGGCAGAAAAATAAAGCCTTACTTGAACTGTGTCACTGCTCCCTGCCTCCTCCTTTCTGCATCTGAACATTGAGCTGTGTTACACTGGTGCCGAAACCCGGGAAAATCTTTGAGGAGATATGTCGTCATGGAATTTTCACCACTGGGCGAAATGATCAAGACCCTCTCTGGCATCCAGCAGAACCAGCACCAAGCCCTCGTCGAGCTGCAGCTGGAGCAGGAACAGCATTTTCAACTCCTGCTCCAGGATCAAGCGGAAGACCGACAGGCGTTCCGGAGACTGATCACCCACGAGGGGGTTGCTGCTGCGACTCCGGAGCCCACCTCGACCGTCCCACCAGTTACCCTAGTAAAAATGGGGCCCGCCAATGATTCCTAAGCCTACATTGACTTCTTCGAGAAGATGGCTGATGTGTGGAGATGGCCGCCTGACCAGTGGGTAGCCCGGTTGTTGCCACTACTCTCCGGGGAAGCGCAACTTTCGGCCCAACAAATTCCCGCAGCCAACTTTCTTGTCTATAAAGACCTGAAGAGAGTTATCGTGCAGTGGGTCGGCCAGAGCCCCAAACAGTCATCAACAATCATGCTATGGTCCAAATCTCTGAGATCACATTTTTTCCCCATTCTGATGGTTGATGTGAACATTAACTGAAGCTTCTGACCAGTATCTGCATGATTTTATGCACTGGACTGCTGCCACACGATTGCGATTATCTAATCAGCCATGGATGATTGTTGGTGCCAGACGGGCTAGTTTGAGTATTTCTGTAACTGCTGATCTCCTGGGATTTTCACACACAACAGTCTCTAGAATTTATTTTTGGTGCCAAAAACAACAAACATCAAGTGAGTGGCAGTTCTGCAGATGGAAACGCCTTGTTGATGAGAGAGGTCAACAGAGAATGGCCAGACTGGTTTGAACTGACAAAGTCTATGGTAACTCAGATAACCACTCTGTACAATTGTGGTGAGAAGAATAGCATCTCCGAATGCTATTCTGGGATGCGGGTCGGCACTGTTTTGGTGGCATGAGGGGGACCTACACAACATTAGGCAGGTGGTTTTAATGTTGTGGCAGATCGGTGTATGTATTATCAAACACCTTTCTTAAAGAACTTTGTGTTAACAGGGTTCAGGCCTGCTCAATCTGAAAATGTTTTGTACTGTATAGCATTTTGTAGTAAACACTTATTTTGTAGTAAACACTTATTTTGTAGTAAACACTTATCTATTTTCAGAGTCTGCTGGAAGACAAAGTGTGATTAAATCCCTAAAATCAGAGATCCAACATTTAAATGCCAAGACTGCCATGACTGAGAAAGTTGCAAGTTTCACCTACTTCATGAATGACTTTGCAAGGACATTGGAACAATTGTTTTGCCCAGAAATGCATAGAAAACCAAGCTTTATTGCAAGTAAAAAGCCCTTAATTGGCATCACGGACAAAGAAAAAAAAGGGACAGTTTGTGGACACTGAGGGGAGGCTCTTAGTTTTCACCAACTGGGATTATGGTCAACCTGATGATTATAAGGGAACACAAGACTGTGGTGCTATAATAGCTGACTCTGGACATTAGGATGACGTTGGTTGCAATGGTCAACATCCGATCATATGTGAAAGAGAAATCAGACAGAATTTATACCATGTTCAGAAAAAAGTATACAAATCTTCTAATATCAGTGTTTAATAGGCACACATTTTAAATCTGACTGTCAAATATATTGTCCAAAACTTTTACAGTATACAGTATATAAGATATAGGCCTACCTAACAAATACTGTAATTGCTATAAATGTAGTAGTTACATAGTTTTTCAAATGTTTTGTTCATATGAAACCTTATGTAATAATCAATACTGTAGTTTAAACATACAGGATATAGACTAATAAAGCACAAAAATATGCCTCCTCACAGCAATTTCACTTTACATGCCTTGCTCACTTGAATTCCTTGCATCATAGCCAAACAGTGCATAACACTAATGATATTTGTTTTTCATTTGCACATTGTGCCTCAAGTTTATTTGAATCCAGTCACACCTAAATTTTATTATTAAACTGCTCCACTATTGATGCATGCATCTATATCCATGTATTCTACAAACTTGTCTGCTAGTGTAAACCAAATTATTCCAATTAAAATGTATAAAGGCTGATTTTTGTTTTTGAGTCAAATGATTGGAGAAAGTCATAATAAAACACTAATTAAGATCTTTAGAAGAACATCTCAGCTCTGTAGGTCCATACAATGCACGTGAAAGGAGACCAAAACTTTGAAGCTCCAAAAAGCACATAAATGCAGCATAAAAGTAATCCATACAATTCCAGTGGTTTAATCCATGCCTTCTGTAGTAATATAATTAATATTGGGTGAGAACAGATCAACATATGACTCCTTTTTCACTGTACATCTTGCCATTGCAGTCTCTATGCACGATCATGATTTCTGTAGTCGAGCTTGAAATTATGATTGCCAAGGAGACTGCTGATGTCAAGATATAAAGTGCATTTTTTTTTCTCATCCTACATTTATTGGATTGCTTCAGAAGACATGGATTAAACCACTGGAGTCGTATGGATTACTTTACACAAACAGAACAGCAGTTAACATTCTCATAACATTTCTAATTTCAAAGTTGACCTGGAACAATTGCCTTAAAGGAATGTTCTGGGTTCTATACAAATTAAGATAAACCGTTAACATCTGTGAAATAACGTACAGTAAGGCACCTACAATGGAAGTAAATGGTCCTAGTTCATAAACAAAAACTGTTTCAAAAGTATAGCCACAATACATGCAAAGTATAGATAAACATTATGCATGTTAACATGATTTGACTATTTTACAGTGTTTACTTGATTAAAGTGTTTACCAACCTTACGTTGTCATGACAACAAAGTTGTAATATTGGAATGTATCAAGTCTGAATTATTTTTTTGTGGTTATCAACATTATGCCACAAATGCTGTTGATTGAGATTAACAATTCTTTAAGACCTGAAATTGAAAACTGACCTTTTGTTTCAACCTACAGCTTTCTCTACATAATGTTAATGGTCTCAGTAGCTAAATAAACAAAGAAGAAGTTTTGTGGACATGTACATGGGGTTGCTGGTGACTTACCAACAGAGTATGGGGGAGTATGTAACAGTATGTTTTGTGAAAATTTGGAAGTACTTGTAGACCAGCAACAGGTAACTATTATAAGACTATGATTATCACTTGTGTTGTATTCCTCAAATCACTATAGATAAAGTTGTGTGACAAATTAATAAATGCAAATAATCGCAACATATGTCTCTGGCAGAGTGTTCTTTCAGTCTTTTGAGAAAGCAAAAGTTATATAGCAAAGGTAGGCTGTATAAAACAAATTAACAATAAAACAGCTAACTCATTTAAGACAAAGATTATTGTGTTTTATGCCCTGTGGTTCATTCAACTGTTCAAACCTTTGTAAACCTTTTAAAATCAAAGCTTTTTTTAAACAACATATGCAGTAAAAACATTGAGCCCCTATTCAGAAACTATACTATTTATCTCTTATGATAATTGGCCATGAATCGGAGAGTGTGTGATTCATTTAATTACAAATCTGACATGTTGTATAAACTGATTTCAAATAGCTGGTGAGATTACATAACATTTTTAAAGTTTGCCCTCCTGTTGTACTCTGGTGAAAAGTTTGGTGTGCACAAATATCCCCACTTACTCCCACAGCAAATGTCGGATCTCTCTTGTTGGTGACATTTTTAGAAGCCTAGGTAAGGCTGTTTATTAAAGTTTTTTTATTTTTTATTTTTTTATTATTAATTTAGGTTATTAGTTTTAAAAAGAAAAGAACAAACTCTTAAACTCTTTATCATGAGATACCTCAAGTTTTGTATTTGCTTTTTTGTTTTTTCAAAGTAGAATAGGTAGTGGAAAATCATTTAGACCTTTGTGCCAATAACTTAATGTGTGAAAGTTTTTAGCTTAATAAAAAATGATCTATAATCAAGCTGAAACAAATGTAATTTGTATATTTAGAGATTCTAATTGAATTGTGGAGACCAGGGCTAGTAGTCTCACGGGGAAGTTGTCACATGGGCTATATGTCAGTAATGGAAAGATTTGGAGGCAAAAGTCCAAATGTGCAAATGTATGTTTTCTCTAGCAGTGGTTTTTGTTAGCTCTTGCATTAACAAGCAAACATAATGAAACCACACTGGCATACATTCGAGGGCACGGGTCAACTATGAAGGCAGATTTTAACGAAAGGTTTAAATGTGTTTTTAGGACAAAGGTATTTTTCATGAATGTCAGGAAGGGGCATGTTGTCCCATGCGTTTTAAATGTCATACAATTATAAAATTTACTGATGTGAGAAAATGGAAAACGTTTCAACCCAAAAACCTTATCCTATTAGTGTGGACTAAATAATTTTAATCTTTTTGCAGACACCAGCACATTTTACATCTCCCCTGAAGCCTGAGCACTTTAAACATTGCTGAAACAAAAACCTTGCCATTTCCACAATCAACAGAAAATGCAGCTGTTTAAGCGTTACCTTTGTGCTGCGCTGCTCCTAATGCAGTTTGGGCTGCATCTATTAGCTGCCTCTGAGAGCAGCTGTCCGGCTTTTGCTGGGGTGCCAGGCACACCTGGATACAACGGCAGCCCTGGCAGGGATGGAAGAGATGGGGGTCCTGGACCAAAAGGAGAAAAGGGAGATCCAGGTTTCTTTGTTTGTTTCTGGTTAGGTCTATAAGTGTTTTTCTTTGATAGTGTGTAGTAAGCCCTAAGTGTTGATTATTTGGCTTTAGTCAATACAAGGCAGTTTTATTAAATAAAATCCACATTATCCATTAGAGAAAGAAATTTGGGGTCAGCTCTCCTTTTCCTGAAAGGTGGTGGCAGATTTACATTAATTATCACTGCAGGTGTTGGTGCACAGGGACCTCCAGGGAAAATGGGTCCAGTAGGTCCCATCAGCCCCACAGGAGAGAAAGGAAATCCAGGGCCACCAGGTAAAAGAAAATGAATAAATATTTTAAACAGGACATAACAGCCAAAATCCCCCCTCTCTCTGTAAGGGTGATTCTCATGAAACTTGTCAAGAAAATGACCTGGTTGCAGCTATTTTATGCCAAAATCAAAATAAATAATTATATTTTGCATATAGAAAATGAAGTCTATTTTTACATTGCGACATTAATTTCATCACAGTTACGCACATTTTACACCCTAATTCACATTACCGCAATGCAACAAAAAAAAAAAAAATTACAAAAATGCCCATGATATTCTTACCTCTATGTGAAAACAATGCAGTAGTACCCCCTTGGTAATGCCTTTTTTTTTTTTTTTTTGCGGTATGTTTTAAAAAATCTTTGAACAACTTCTTTACTGTAATGCATTAAAAAAAGGACTGTCTCACGGTAATGAGAATCATCACTGAAAACAATGGGAATAGTAAAAGTAAAATACACAGTAATATGCAGTAATTTGAATAGTCCTAAATGTAGACTTCATTTTCTTATATATATATATATATATATATATATATATATATATATATATATATATATATATATATATATTCTAATACATACAAACTCTGTTGATGGCTGAAGTCAAGCTGTCATTTTCCACTGTCTCATTCTGGACCTTTTTCGTAGGTGCTCCTGCAGACAGCAGTTTAATTACAAATCTTCAATCAGACATTAGTCTTCTAACCAACAGGCTCACTGTCATAGAAAAAGGTAAACTAATCTCAAATTATTCAAATTATGATTTAAATTGTCACTGTAGCTACGAAGCATTTTTACGGAAATTGTGATATAGGCCTATTTCTATTTTTTTTTTTTTTTTTTTTTTTTACTTGTGATTTCTAGGTTTAAAATGTTTTAAAGTTAAAAGGAAAGCTGGACCGAAATATGAAATACTAAACTGAATGATGTTGAATACATAAATGTAACATTAACATTTGCAATTGTGAATACAAAAGTTATTTATGCCACATCCCAATGGAGCTTTCCAAGTTGTTAATAAGTCATTGCCTCACTGTATGCTTTGGGATTTATTTGACAGACATGGAGGCTGGCAATAGATTAATAACAAATCTTAAATCAGAGGTCAACCATCTAACTGACAGACTCAGCGGAATAGAGAAAAGTAGGTTACTTCTAAAAAAAAAGAATATTTGTTTATTGTTGTGACAAATATTGAAATGTAAAACAGTAATATGTTACACTGTCATTCTAAAACTTTTAATCCTTTATGTTAAGCTTTAAGGTTTCGCATATTTAAGAGTATTGGAGAGAAATACTACGTGTCTAATGGGCTGGTGGCAAATTTTGATGATGGATCAAGATTCTGCACTAATGCTGGAGGAAAAATTGTCCTCCCAACAAATGAAGATGAAAATAAAGTGTTATCTTCAATACATGCTGACCTTAAATCTACCTATATATGGATTGGGACAACAGACAAAGAGAATGAGGGGACTTTTGTGGATTTGGACAACCAACCTCTAACTTTCACCAAATGGAAAAAAAATGAACCGAACAATTATAAGGGGGCAGAGGACTGTGCTGCACATCACAGTGATGGTGTATGGAATGACATTCCTTGTGACTCAAAATGGAATGTAGTGTGTGAACTACAACACAAATAAACATGTTTATTTTAAGAATGTAAACATGTATTATATAAATAAACAGTTTAAAACATGAATCGCAAGTTAATGTGCTTTAGTTGTGACAAGGCCGTAGCAGCCGCGGGGGACGTGGGGGATGCATTCCCCACACTCTTTAAAAAGTTGATTTGGTCCCCCGCACTTTTTCAATCTAAACCCATATCGAGTCCAAATGGTGGATTTATATATAGTATTCTTTGTGTTTTTGTTACTTTGGGCTGATTGAGCGACCATCCAGCCAATCACAGGTGAGTTTCATGAGCCGAAACAACCCTTAAATAATAGGCTGTCAGTCAGACAGTCTAATCAACATGGCTCCGTTCATTTCTACAAAGTTGCTTTCAACAATGCTCATTTGTCCTTGTTTTTTTGATCAGCATTGATGTTGATCTAAATTAATAATCTAGAGATGAGGAACATACAAATGAGAGTTATTTATCGGCATATCATTTTTGATTGGCAGCATTACGTTAAATGCACTGCAGAAAAAAAATAAAAGGACAATCCTTCTTTTGAGCACACATTGTAAGTGGAGTTTATATCTGCGCATGAGTCTTCATTAAGTTATGCTTTTTACTTTATGTTTGTGAGGTAAAACTTCAATAGGTTGTTTTTGCCAATTTGAGCAGTTTACTAGATCTGTGTTAAATATGTAAAGCTATTTTTAATATCAGCTCCTGTTTTTGTTTTTTTAACGTCTATATTGGTGTGCAGTCGACAAACTGTAGGAAAAAAGATAGATCTGCTGTGTTCTTAGAATACTTAAGATTTACTGAATTGAATAGATATGTAGACACGCTTTTGTATACATTAAAACGTACAGACATTAAACTCTTACTATAAGTCTATTATTATCTTTTGATAAGTCAAGCAGCTCACAAACTGTAGGGAAATGATAGATTTGCTTTGTTCTTCTAATGCTTAAAACCTCTACTAAAGTCTCTTTGTAACTCTTAGACATACATATTTTTAAGGATTAAAATTTTCTTTTGATCGTTTCAGTAACTAACTCATTTCACACAAGACACTCATTTGTTTCTACCTTATGGCATCACCAGAAATGGTCGCTGAACAAATCATTATGATATTAATGATTATAATCATTATGATTTTAACAAACCATTGGTGAATAGTCAAAACTCTTTTGTAATTGATTAAATAATTTATTCAAGACCAGCTTGTGCTCAGTCTTTTATTGTCATGTGTAAAACAGAAGCAACACTTTTAAAATTACTGTTACACCCTTGAGTTGTGATAGCTAACAGTCTCTAAACCTCTGATTTCTACTCATGAATTTGCTTAGAATTATTGTCAGAATAAAGTTGTTGGATATGAGAAGTGGATTTTTACCACACTGAAGATGCTACCCTCTAAACAGTCTTGAACTGTAATATCTGTTCTGCTTTTGGAGTATCATATATTTATTCTGGAGCTGCAAAATTACATGATAAGTGCTTTGCACCATCCTGATTGTGCACTCACCATAGTATTCACAGGCCCAGATATTTCAATGATGCTGAGAAACTACATACGTACATTTAAGTTTATCAAACTGACTCTTTTTTTATTATTATTATTATTTAGAGGCTATATTATAGAGGCACTAAAACTATTTATTAGGTCATAAACCAGGTCTAGATTACTACATCGTATTAGGTCTGTTTTTCATTCCAAATTCTTAGATATTCAAAGAAAAACATGACACTGATACACTGAGGAATACTGAGGTCTGAAAATGCCATGTTTCTAATGATGTAGTATTTTAGTTTGTTTTGTTTTGTTAGTGAACTCTACACTGGAAAACCACGTCATTGAAATATTTATTCAAGGGTTTGCATACATTTGTATCCACAGAGATTTAGCAGTGACCTCCAGCCTTGATCTGTTGATAAGATTCTTATGCTTCAGGTAAGGCTCCTTAAACAATTAACTGAAAGAGTGGAGTAAACAACAGCTTGTAATTTTCTTGTTTTCTTGTAACCTTTCAATAATAATACAAAATTAAAAAAAAAAAAAAAGACTTTATGACTTCAGTTTGAGCAACCTTTGCTGTCGGAAATTATTATTATTATGCATTTATTTATCTATCTATATATTTATTTGACATTCAATAGAGAATTTAAAAATGTAAAAGAAAAATATGTTTAATGTTCTGAATGTAGGATAGTTATGTTTTACCTTTTTGGAATGGAAACTAAAACTGTTTAAAACCACTACATCAAACATCACTAGTGTATTCAGAGAAGAACACTGTAATAGGGACCCATAGTACATACATTTTGGGTTAAATATTTTTCAGCATTTGTTGACGTGAATGTGCTTTCAAGAGTGGCTGTTTACTGTCTGACTGCTGAACGCAACTAAGCTGAAACAAAGTCCTTGTTGTTTCCACAGTCAACGGCAGATGGCGCTGTTTCTTCCTCTGAGAGCAGCTGTCCAGCTTATGCTGGGGTGCCAGGTACACCTGGACACAACGGAA
The DNA here is from genome assembly GCF_019703515.2 of Myxocyprinus asiaticus. Classification (NCBI taxonomy): domain Eukaryota; kingdom Metazoa; phylum Chordata; class Actinopteri; order Cypriniformes; family Catostomidae; genus Myxocyprinus; species Myxocyprinus asiaticus. The sequence continues at coordinate 40,569,778 of NC_059348.1, read as the reverse complement.
GCCCTGGCAGGGATGGACAAGATGGGCTTGCTGGACCAAAAGGGGTTTAAAAAAAATTATCTGTTTGTTTTGTTGTTGTTGGTATTGCTGGCATGTTGAACTGTCCTTGTTTAATGCTGAAAGGAAAGGTGGTGGCACTTGGCAGATTAGAGAAATTAAGTCATCACTCTATCTCTGCAGGGGTTGGTGCACAGGGACCTTCAGTGAAAATAGTACCAGCAGGTGCTGTTGGCCCTAAAGGAGAGAAAGGAAATCAAGGTCTGAATGGTCTACCAGGTAAAATAAAAACACAATAAATAGATTTTAAAAAATAAATAAAATAAAAATCAAATTAACCAAGAGGAGAAATTTCATGTAATTTAACTTAAATTGTACGTGGCCCCTTTAAGAACCGAGTTTTGCGACACCTGCTTTCCGGCACTGAACTGGTATTGTGCAAGAGAGATCCCAGTTTGTTCATTAGTTGAGAATTCTTTGGGAAAATTTAGGGTTTTGCACAGGGTGCTTATGAATTGCATTAAATGTGTTCAGAGGAGTTATATGTTGGAATTGGGTGTTTGTTGTGGATCGTTATTGGGGGATGCATGTGCATTGCATTGCATGTGTAGGGTTTGACCACGTTTTGGTGCACATGTGAGGACTGGTTGTGTGAATTTGGAATTGATTATGTCTTGTTTGATTTGTGGCCCAGAGTGTTTTCCAGTTTAATGAATAAGTGTAATACTTATTACTCTTGTTAAATGTGAAAATGTGAGCTGTATTTTTTTTGCTGTTGAACATGTCCTTGGAGTCTGGTTGGGAATGTATGGAATGTTTTGAGTGATTTAAGCGTGTGTTGGATGCGTGGAATGCTTTGAGTGGTTTAAGCAGTGACGTGCACAGACCTTAGTAGGGACAGGGGCGTAAGGATAAACAGCAACAACAACAACAAAAAAGGGCACTGTAATTTTGTTTTTTGAATGAGTAGTAATTATGAATACTTAACTAATTTCTTTGCTTTGAGTATTTAACCATTTTCTTGTATATACTGTACATATTTTTTCCATTTTTCCTTTATCACAAATAATATCCTATTCTGTTATATTTCTCACAAAAAGCACCATGGTAATACACTTGTTTATTTATTTTCAGACATGGTCTGTGATAACCCCATGTTTATGACATGTCGTAGTAAAACCATGGTATGACGGTATCATGAAATATGAACATGATCAATCATTCAGTACCATGGCATTACCTTGGTAACGTGGTGCAAGGTGCGAAGACGCGATGAGAAAGTGCAAGCAAGGGGTGATCGACTGTGTTCCGCGAATGCTACAGGGTCCTTGAATAATGTATATCATGCGAGTAAGGGCAGCCAGTGGAGTTTCTGGTACCCCCCTAGGGAGTTGGTGCCCTATGCAGACTGCGTAATATGCCTATATGGAGCTGCGATACTGTGATAGCTTAATGGTATTTTTCTGAAAGTGATGTGTAATGGCTTATTAGTTTCAACAAAACCAAATTGGCTTTGGCTGAACCTGACAACTCCTTCAGTTTATGTCAATATTCTATAAAACACTCATTTAATTTATATCTCTGAAAACGACATGACTGCTCCATTTATAATTAATAAATCTGTCTACACAGCATTTACACGATGTCGGAAATGCGGTAGCAATCGAGTATTACTCTTTTGATAAACTTACAACACAATACATGGAGTAGACTTTTTATCTGACTTGTTACTAGTCTGAGGTAACAGCACTTCGATGTTCTGGGGCGAATTCAAAACTGCATTTTTTGCTTCCTTGAAGGGCACTCCAGCACTTCGAAAACTTGTTCAAAACAAAAGTGAGAAAATGAATCTTTTTTCGGAGGGCCCTTCCACATGACTGATAGCGAAGGGTACATTCATACAGTAATGCCATGTTTCTTTCAGAGTACCCACTTCAAGGGCTCTGCAGTTCAGAGTGAGTATAGGGAGGATCACTCGCAATTGGAATCTGCCCCTGATCTGCTGTGGCATTTTTGTATCCTGTGGTGATTATTTTCAACGCACTGGCTTCAAAAAAATAAAAATTACATTGGATTATGCTAATAAATAAAATACCATATCTCTTAGAACAGAAAAACAAAAATATTGGACAATAGCAAGCTATTTTTTATATTTGAAAAGATCTAAACATGACATTTTCTAGTTGAACTTTTTTCTTGTCTAATTAAGATTACAGAAAATAAAAAAATTAGGTCATAGTGTAAAATGAATGTTGAATAAAGAACTTGACTGTGATCTAATATTTGTCTTTCACATTTTCTGAGCATTTCTGTCAGTTACGTAATTATATCTTTTACAGGCACCAGTGTTCAAAGCACATTAATAATGAAACTTCAGTCAGATGTGAAATACCTAACAGACAGACTCACTGCAGTAAAGTAGACTGTCCCTTATTAAGTAATATTTGTGCCTTACATGTTTGTGTTTATTCATGTAAAAATAATTTACATGTAAGATAATGCTAACATTCCTTTTTTAAATGATGGTTTGTCCTAGGATTTCGCTTGTACAAGAAAATAAGAGAAACATATGTGTCCGATGGGCTGGCAGCAAATTTATATATATATATATATATATATATATATATATATATATATATATATATATATTGGATTTTTTCCCTAATTTGGAATGCCCAATTCCCAATGTGCTCTTTAAGTCCTCGTGGTCGCGTAGTGATTCGCCTCACTCCAGGTGGCGGAGGATGAATCCTGGTTGCCTCCGAAATGAAGCTGAAAATAAATTCTAGCTTCAATGCATGCTGATTTTGAGTCTACTTACATATTCATCGATGCAACAGACAACCAGAAAGAGGGGCATTTTGTAGATATTGCTAACCAACCTCTAACTTTCACCAAATGGAGGGGAAAAAAATTAGCCTAACAATGCTAACAGTGGGAGCACTGTACAGTTCTTCACAAAATTGGTGAATGGAACGACACTTACTGTGACTCGGAATGGCATGTGGTGTGCGAACTGTGAAACGGATTACAGTCAGATTACTTTTAATGTAATGAATGAGTTTACAGAGTTCCCACACTTTTTGACCAATACATTTCCATGAGTTTTCCAATTGTTTTTGGCTTCTGGATAAGGAATTTTTTTTTTTATATCATTATATAGATATTACACTCGATCAATTTCTAGCCAATAGCATAACTAGAAAATATATTATGATTATAGAAATGTCCATGATTTTTCCATGACCTTTTTAGATTATTTTTGATCAATTTAAAAAAAAAAAAATTTTTATTATTTGTTTTTAATGACAATTCCAGGCCTGAAAATCACAATTATAAAATTCCCTGATATTTCCAGTATGCGTGTGAACCCTAGTTTTAAAGTAAGGATTTGGAAATCTTCAGCTGTCATGGTCTCGGTGAGACTGCTGGTTTATTCCGTTTGTGTTTACTTTCTCTTCATGTGATTCAGGTGCTGTAGTGCCGGGATTGTGGTTACCTTCCTGTTGGTTGCATCGCTCGACTAGACGCTTCACCTGAGTATTCCTCATCGGTTATTCTTCTACACTGGATAGGGTGACCATACGTCCTGTTTTTCGGACCTTAAAAAAGCGTCCGGCCGGGATTTCTAAATTTGAAAATGTCCGGGATTCGGCTTTAGTTGCATTATGATGTTCATCTGATCTAATACTTCATTGTGTGTGTGCGCATATTTGCAATGCTTTAACCCCTCTTTGTAAGTCCCGCCTTCTCGCACACCAATTGGTTGATTATAAGAGGCTTGCAGAAACTATTGGCCAAATTCCTGCCTGTCAATCTCTCCGCGAACACGCAAAGTGCTGTTGTGTTCGGCATCAAACAGTTGCTTGACAGCAGCAGCAAATGACCGCTGAGTGGAAACAATGCCAAAACGAAAGTGCAAATTTACAGAAGATTTGCACAAAATATTCCCATGCTTTCGTCCAGGTCGAGATCTGTGGGAAGCAGAATGTATGACATGTAAAGCTGGCACTTATGTGTCAGTTGCTAGTGAAGGTGCAAGTGATTTAGAAGCACAAATTAGCTCTGCGAAGCAAAGGGTCAGCAAAAGGTGAAAGTTCATCAGGTAAATTAATGGACTACATTTTGCGACCAGGTCAAATTGTTATCACATTGGTTCATTTTCCATGGCCATTCAAAATAATAGTAAATGAAGGTACACTCATGACATCAAATATTTTATTAAGTACATGGACATTCAAAAGAATGTTGGAAATTTTAAATTTTGAACCCTATTATTGGCTCTCTCGAAGTGGCGCCTCCAGCTCCTCTTTTTTCCCATCCCGGGTGATTAGCCCGATTCAGGGCCGGGCGTATGTCCTCACGGCCCAGCCCCGCCCTCCTCGTCACAGTCTGTTACTTTGCCTCCGCACTTGAATCTCTGGTCTCATCCTTGACATCAGTTCTTATTGTTAACAGACATGATGACTCTGCTCTGATGTCTGAATGAAGATGGAATAAAGGTAATCTTATGGAATACAGAGTAAAGTGACTTAATATAATCCTCTTAAAAACAATCAACTTAATTACTAATATTTTAACACATTTTACTGTTCTGTAAAATTCAAGTGATTGTGTTTTTGTTTTTGTTTTTTTGTTGTTTTTTAGACACTGGACATTTGGATTTATATTTTCCAACTAATTACCTCTTCATACCTTTATTACTGTAATCAATTGCCTGTAAGACCATGATTATGATACCGATTGGCCAGTAGTTACACAATTATATTATGGTTGATGAAAATGACACACAGATAAATCAGATGAATGCACATTGATAAATCAGTAATTTTCATTTGCCTTTGAACTGGAGAAATCTGTGCTAGATCTCAACTTAAAACAACCATGCTGGCAAGTTGGCAAGAAAGAAATAAAAGGTCACAATGAAGTTGATTAGAGAAACAAAACAGATCTAGGTGTGCTTCAATCACTAGAATGTCCTCCACCCAGCTGTCTAAATACTAAAGATTTAAAAAGTAATTACTTTTTATTAACAAATTATTTTATGGGTCTTGGCTAATTAATATGCCCTAATTACCTACCTTATACATAAACAGTATCAGGCATCTTTGAATTTATTCTTTTCACTTTTTTTTTTAGGCTCAAGGCATAAAATCTCACCTAAAGACATATACACTCTCTTTTCAGACAGAAAGTTATTTGAACTTTTCTGTCACATCCAACTCTGAATTCAGTGGACTAAAGAATCTGACATTTACAATGGGGAAAAGTAGAAAACCACTGAAACCGGTGTAGCTGCTTTCATAATCATACACCCAGCTGTTCTCCCACAGCCGTGTGTACACTTGATCACCCTTCTCCAGTGTAGGAATAACACCATTGCTGGCATTAGCGTTGGTCTTAGGCTTCAGTGAAAACACAGAGCATTGCTTTAGAAACTTCTTATAGAGACTGACTGCCATTTGTTTACCAGGATGAGAATGGGCATAAAATCTAAAGAAATAGACTCCATTCACAGGTGCTGTAAAAATATCTGCAAGACACACACATTTGTGTTCAGGAACTGTACAGGAGGGTCTTTTATTACTTTGATACGAGTAAACATGTACATCACATTGTACATACATAGAATTATGAACTGCATAAATGACTCGTGTTTGGGTCATATGCCTTTCCGGCATTAATGAAGATTATTTTGTAGACTGAGAGTCACAAGCTCATTTGCATATGAAAATAACTAGTGGCAAAATTTAGATTTTTTTTTTTTTTTTTGTAAGGGAAGATACTGTGTACCATTTTTAAATAACATTTTATAATTTTATAATTAAATGATTAAACTCTTGATATAATTGGCATATTATTCAATATTATCCAATATCTGCAGTATATTTTCTAATTAATATTTGGAAAATTATAAAGTGTATTCACTGTTTTCTTGCCAGGCCACATGATTAACACAATTCCAATGCAGATATTAAAGCTAATGTGTGTAATTTTTTCGATGTCAAAATATTTGCTCCTATCCCATTTTAAAGGTGCACTCAGTATTTTTTCCTCAAAAATGTTACAACAAAAAAAAAAAAAAAAAAAAAAAAAAAAATGAAAAGTACTTTTTTAATATGTATAAAATTCATGAGCACTCACATGAGATGAAGTCTCCAGTCAAATCTGTAACCTTGTAAAAGCTGTTTTATTCTACATGGAGAGGGTCCCATCATGGGGGCTGCCATGATGTGATCACATGACTAGCCAAAAACGACTTGCTTAATCTTAGTAACTACCCTGTTATTGGACAATTTCACTCATGGATTAAATTAATCATGGCTGATTGTGAAGATTCAGTTTCAACAATGGTATCAATAACTGAAAACTATTGCGTTTGAATGATGCTGCATCCACGCCCCTAGGTGTCAGTGTAAGTCCAAGACTAAATACACAAAAAATTACTGAGTGCACCTTCAATATGTAGAGACAAGTTATTTCCACGAAAAGAGTAAATACTGCAGCTCTGTAACGCTTTCCAAAATTGCCGTTTGTTTGAGCGACCTCTCCAGTTTGACACAGCACCATCTGCTTAAGTTTAGGGCAGGACTATCTGCTTTTTTGATCAATGGCAGATGGAGGGAGTATGGGAAACCTGTTTGAAAATGAATATTTTTGTAATTCTGTGTGGTAAAGCAAGTAGCGCAGAAATAACATACCTCAGATTTAATCAGCTTCTGCTGCATTCTTCTTCATTAAATAGTTTTGAGATTAATAGGGCAGATGCACAGTCTTACCCAAGTCATTCTTTTAGAGGAAATCACTGTAAAAACGTTTCTTCTTGTAAACTATCTTGGGATGAATGACATAAAGCTTAATATTTAATTCTCGTAAAACAAAATCACATACTTTTCAAACGATTCATGCGCTTGTTCTGTGATTGGATAAAAAGTTAATTCAGTTCGTAACGTCACACGATAGGTTGAGCGAAGAAGGAAGGAGGCAAACTTCCGGTTTGGTGCGTTGCCGTTGAATAGGGACCATAGAACATAATTGAAAAGAAAGTGCGGTAGACAGTTGGCATAACTGAAAGAGAATTAAAAAAATATACAGTGCACCTCAGTATTGTTTTTAGGACTTTTAAATAAATGTTGCGTATGGTTATATGGCCTAGGGGCTTAGTGACGGAAGCAATCGGGTTAGCTGATCAGTCGTCGATCGATCGGTATTAGGGAGTGCACGAGCTCTGCGCGCGGTTGAACATGGGGACGAGATCGAGCCGTTTACATGAGGAGGCTGTTTCCTCGCCTTTCGATAAAGATGGCATCAAGAGAGAGTCCTGTCGACGAATCCGCAGCACCAGGCCCACCAGTCTTATGGTGGAGTTCTCCGGTAGCTTCGACCATGAATCAGAGGCAAAGGAGGAGGGCTGCGACTCGGATACCGGGCAGCAGGCGAGCAGCGACGGCAGCCCCGCAGATGGCCACATGTCGCCGTCGCTGAGCAGCCAGGTCTCGCCGACTGACGAGAATGGAGGCGATGAGAAACGCGAGGAGGATGGCAGTCTGGGAGGCCCTGTCAACGGGGAGGAAATGGGCCGTGCACCGCAGCGCACTTTCTCGGAGCGTTTGCCCGCTGGACGCCATTCTTCCTGGAGCGGCGTCACTGCCAGGTCTGCACGGGTGAGAGGGACCAACGCTCGACCGGTGTCCGAGGCGTGGATCGGCCTCTATAGAGTCAACAACCGCCACGGTGGTAAGTTGAAAAGCATTCCGTTCCCTAAACAGTCGTTTCAAACGTTACACCCTATTCATTCCCCGTTTACAGTTTTGTCGCATTTAAACTGCAGTGTTTGTAATGAGTTGTTTCCGAAAAATGCAGCCTACAGGTTTGTCCAGAGCTCAACGTTTCAGCAAAACCCAAAGATAACCTATGTATGGCACTTTTTATATAGGTGTTTTTAAATTTTTTTTTTTATTATTATTATTATTATTATATGTATGTTATTTAACATTTGGAGGAAATTTGGAGTGGCCCGATTTTACCTGCTCACTGTAAAATTAAAAGAAACTTGACACTTTTTGGGGAATCCTCTGGAGATTCTCTAGACACCCATTAGTGATGTTCCGGCTGGGTTCAATACAAGCTAAACTCAATCAGCAGCATTTGTGACATAATGTTGATTACCACAAAAACTTTATGTGGACTCGCCCCTCATTTATAAAAAAAGAAAAAAAAATTGCAGTTACAGTCCGACAATGGAAGTCAATGGGGTTTAATGTCTTTACATAAACATTAAAATACACACTGTTTTACAAGTAAAGCCACACAAGATGTAAACATTATACATGTTAACGTGATTTTAGTGGGCTAAAATCACTTACTGAACATATCTGTGTAAAGTTATTTTCAAGATTACACCTTCTTTATCATGACAACAAAACCCTGTAATCCCATTTTTGGTTATAATTTTTTGAAAGATTAGGTTAGTAAGCTGTTTTATCACACAAATCAGTTTAACATGTATATATTGTGGATATACTATTGAAACCGTGTTTATTTGAGTGTTTATGGACTGGCCTGTTCATTGCCATTTTAAGTGCCTTACTGTTTATAAAAAGTGATTACAAGAGACGATTAGATTTTTTTTTTTAATATTATGCCATTGGGTTGGGTATTGGTACAGATTTCCAGATTCGATTCCGATTCACAAGCTTTCGATTCGATATCGATTCATATGGGTATATTTCAGTTATAGGGTCTGTTCCAAAACTTAGTGAGCTGCCTTGCTATCTCCTGCCTACTTGGGTGCTGTCTTCTATGGCAGCATCCTAACTGAAATGGAGCCTCATAAGAGAGCGATTTGGAACACTCTACATAGGGCTGCAACTAACGGTTATTTTGATAATCGACTAATCTAATGATTATTAGAACGATTATTCGACTATTTGGGCGATTATTGCAACGATTAATCATTAGCTCTTAACCAATTATTCAGCTTGTGCCCCGACTTAAAGATTGTATTAAACGTGCTTACTAACAATAAAGAGGACAAAATCATCTTTTAAAAATACCTCCAAATGACTTTCTGAATTAAAGGGAAAAAAATACTTTTTATTATGTTTAATTCAGTAAAAACTTCACTACAAAAAAATTCTATTATCAAGTGTATTTGTCTTGTTTTCCATTTAAAATTGTCTAAAAATCCTTAAAACAAGATACATTTACTTGAGAAGCAACATATAAGATATTTAGACTTGCTTTAAGAGAATGTATCTTAAATATAAGTGTATTTTGTATATAAGTGTAATTTTTCACTTGGTTATACTTCTGCGAGTGCAGTAAAGACAAAATATACTTATATTCAAGATCTATTCTCTAAAAGCAAGTCTAAACATCTTCTATGCTGCTTCTCAGGTGAATGGATCTTTTTTAAAGGATTTTTAGATATTTTAAAATATTTGTATTTTTAATATTATATTCAATATTCTCAGATAAAAAAAAATTAATTATTCTGCAGTATAGCTGCTAAAGAAAATGTATGTTGTTTTAAAGGAGTTTTAGATATTTATATTGGAAAACAAACCAAAACAAAAACAAATCAAAAATGTATTTTTTTGCAGTGAATAATGGGACGAAGACTACCCTCTCTCACCTTTTTGTTCACTTCAATCCATTTTTAACTCACAAAAAAACAAACTCTCTCTTATTAATAAAACTGCGTATTGCCAATTTTCTTCATGATAAGAAATGCACAGTGACATATATTATGATTCAGTAAGTTGGTATTGCGTTATAATCTAGCTGCATTAAGTGCGCGCCCTCGATGGATGAGCGCCCCCGCAACAGAGTGTACCTCAGCCGGGTGCAGTTTCAATCTCTTCCCCTTAGATCGGGACACTTCGCGCAACTCGTAGAAGAGGCGCTGACCTCACAGAGAAATGCCAGTTTCCTTATTATTTTAACTTTAATACAGCTATAACGCATTAAATAGAACTGCATTAAAGATGTAACGCCGGGGTGTTTCCTTTAAAGACGCTCGACACGCAAGTTTTGCTTAAGCTGAGCATCAGCTCCGGCTCTGCTTATTCCACAACAAGAGTGCTTCTGTATTTACTTATTTTGTATTTTTGCATTATAATTCCCTCATACTTTGCGATCTATATCACCTGAAGCTGTTTGGAAAGTTTAGAGTGCATCTGGACTGTGAGCTGTGTAATTCTCCTCTCCTCAGTCAGGCGCAAGCTGCAGTACTGCTCTTGTGTGCAATCATTAGAGTTTCATATGATCTTATGTTACGTTAAGATCAAACAACTATTCGACAGCGAAAATTTTTGTCGACAATTTTTTATTGTCGATAACGCCAACTAATCGTTTCAGCCCTACTCTACATAAGCAGAATCTCCATGCATCATTCAAATAGTGCTGATTTTAACAAAGGTGATTCCAGAAGCGACACAGTCCTATAATGAGCATAAATATGCACAGCATTCACACATTTTAAGTAAAATAGTGAGTTTTCTATCATATTAAAAAAAAATGTATCGATACTTTACAGGATTGAAAGGATTATGAGTGTATTTATATTTAAAATGTCTCTCGCTTCATCCGCCATCTTGGATTTAATTTTTTCCACCAAGCTCATCACGGTGCATTCGGGGCCGCCTACCCAGAGAAGGATACATACAATGCTATCTTAAATTTTGGCCAAAACATATTTATTGCATATATTATTTTTTATAACATGATTATTGTTTAATTGCATCGTTTGTACTATTTACAGGTATTTACATTGAATTGTTGAACATGTGCTAAAAACCGGTACTGTCTCTTTAACAAAACCAGCATGTTTGTAAAGAATGTCTGTAAATAAGTGCATGTTAATGAGAGAGACTTGAACCGCTCTACCTCATCCATGCTATGCATTACTAGAAGTAAATGTTTCTTTGTTGTTGTTTTTAATTAACAACTGATTGTAAAGAACAGAAAGGGTATTAAAAGAGACATTATTCAATAAATGATAAATGGATTGCATGGATCTCGTCTTTGGAAACGTGATGCATGCCACAACTTTTACTCTCCACATGCAGTGAAAGGATCTCTCTGCTGAATATATCACCACTTTACAACACAATCACTGGCAATTGAAATTTGAACATTCAACAGCCAGTTGAAAAATATATTCATTTTAGTTGCATAGCGCGAATTTTGGTTGCCAGTGCGAGTGATTTCCTCTCATTGTAGGAGAGGGTTGCGCAGAGTGTAAAAGATCGATCTTATTTAAGATTTAAGAATAGATATCGTGATCGTTCAAATGAAAATCGTGATGCATCAGAAAATCGATATTTTTACCCACCCTTATTACGGATGCCACGTTTAATTTAACCGCAAAAATGTAGAATGTACAGTTAAAAACAGTGAAATGCTTTATTTAGACATGGCAAAAATAATATAATATATAAATATATAATACATAAGAGTTATTCATAAGATTTTGTAAGCCTAAATGTGAAAACTCTTGTGCCTATGTGGGTAACTGAAGCTGTTGCTATGGTTACGGATGGTGGCCACGTGGTGCTAAGGCCAGGTGTCGCGGACTGAACGTGAACTTTGAATTCAAGTGAAACTGGGGCTTAAACAGACAAACTCCAAAATGTAATGGAGGAATTCGATCGGCTGTCTGGGAGTATTTAAATAACTGACTGAAGACGACGGATGTAAATTATGCAGACAGAAGTCATAGAAATATACACATCCAACAAATGGGACAGGATGCTCCACTAGTTGTACAACAACAAACTAGTAAGTTTAATATTTTTAGCTGTGGTGATTTTAAAGTGATGAATTAAAAGATGCTACTTTTTGTAATGTTTAAGCATGCTGACAGCGTGCGGTGCATTGCATGTAGTTACTATCAGCGAGTAAACTTTGAGAAGTTTAGTTTTTCATCCTCATTTAAAGCATTGCTTCTGTACAAATTCATCAAGTTCAACAATAAATGTACATTTTAGTCATTATCGGACTTTAAATTGCCTGATGTGAGCAATGTTCCCATTATTATGCGGAGTCCACAGGTTTATTTGTAAGGTGTTGTGGACAGCACTCTGGTTACATTGAAGCACATCACTGAGCTCAGGATGCACTTAAGCGGTGTCATGCTCTGTATTGGAGCGTCTGTTATTATATACCTCCTATTTATTTGTTGTGTATTTATCAGTTTTCTTATTGTAGGGCTGCCCTTAGCATCCACATATTCCCCAGGAAATACATCCACTAAGACATTCAGCTGTGATATGATATGCATTTTTTTTTTTTAGCATCAGTGCTGTTGTAAAATAAGAAAAATTGCAAATAATTAACTGAGATTTTTTTCTCAGACGGTAATCTCACCGTCAAAAACTCACAGTGCGGCATCCCTAACCTCTATAGACCTTATTCACAGCAGTGCCATTTTTGATTTTTGACTGGAAAAAAACGAGGCTGTGAGGGATAGACTTACAGTTTCTTCAATGGGCTGTACTGCAGTTTAAAGTGTTTTTGGATCTTTCCACGGACAAAACATTGCAAAAATATATTTTCAAGAACATTCAGTATACAAAGAACAGAGGACAGTCTCGGTTTTAAGAGGTGTGTCCCGACAATTCTCTAAAAAATGTAATTATGTCCTGGTTTTAGCTGGTAATCTCACTGAATTTCATTGTCCTCCTCGCTATTGTCTCTGGTATCGTTTGCAGAGAAGAGAAGCAATTTCCTTGCGTTGCACGTTGATTTGACGATACTTTCATTCTAGTCTTTAGCAAATCAGCTGAAGTGTTTTTTTTTTTTTTTTTTTTTTTTTTTTTTTTATCATCAGAGGAACCATCATTTCATCCAAGTAGATGCAATACTTTAAAGACATTTAAATTAAAATATAATAATTCATTTTTCAGTAAACAAACACAAGGGAGAATGAAATTCATTCATTTTCATTGATATGCACTTTATATTTATATTGCATGTACAATGATACATAGTAGCTTAAAAATAATTATTTACCTTCAAATGTTTTTACAAATACATTTGTGTGAATGAACAAGGTGTGCAAAGCTACTTCACTGACTAATTTTTGAAACCCCAGTTGAACATTGCATAATACAAAATTATTACTGTGTGACACGTCAGGTTTATTATTATAATATAATGCTGAATTATCATTATTTTTCTGATTATTCGATTTTTGTTATACAAATGTCATTTATTTCTGTCCTGTTTACTTCACCTTCACCTGGGGCTTTTATTTTGACACCGAAAGAGCTGCCGTATTTACTTTAACTTCACAAGTTTTTATTTCGAAACAGAAAAGTCGATGTATAGTTGATATTTCACAATGTTCCGCATTTCCATGAAACGCTGTAATTTCCTCCTTTTCTGTTATATGGTGCCTGTTTTTAGATTTGTATAATAACTTGTAACTGTTACCGATGTTTGTAATTGCGTGAATTCTTGAACCTGCATTGCTTTGATTTCACAATGCACATGAACTGATCTGAGAGCTCCTCCGTGCACATGCACACAGATCAGCGCGTCACCGGTTTATTCTGAAGCACTCACAGACCATGTTTATCTATCTTTAAATCGCAGCCTTTTGTGGATTAATAATCGCATATGTCCAACTCACCATGTTGATTTTATTTTGATTAATTGTGCAGCCCTGAAGAATCGTGAAATTAGTTTACTGATGCGCTCTTTATGAAACTTAATGGCGAAATAAAAGCACATTAAAATCATCACGATATTCAATATATTGGTCAGTTTTACATTTGTCAGCAAATTTTCTCGATTATATCATTAATATTCAATATATTCCCCAGCCCTAATGTGCATATAAGAGGCTCTTTAAGAGTATGAGTTTTGTATTGTAATTTAATTGAAGAAATATGCATAGTGCAGTCATGTGTGAATGAGCCTTCACAATAAGAATTGTTGCCCATCAGTCACTGTTTTCAGAATAAATAATTTAAAGTAGGGCTGCATGATTAATGGAAGTATTTAAAATTGTTAATAATTAAACAAAAAAAATCGCATGACATGTTCTTGGAAAATGTCTCTGTGCGAATGATCGTACAGATGTAGGCAAGACTGGACTTATGGTAGTAAGAAGGTGTTTAACAGCTGGTATGAAGTTTTCCTGAAAGTTCGCTCTAGCAAGCTGCTACGAACCACCGAAACGTCATCAAAAACACCTTCTATTTGACCAGATTTTGTTCTAAATGACCTCACACCCGTTCGTTCTTCGATTTCATAGGAAGTGTGCAGGAGTCTTCAGAGTTCTTGCAGGAATTAAAAGTTTCTCCAAAAACTGAAAGGATGTCTGAAGAATCTTCAGAGGGCTCTGCCAGTTTGTGGCAGCAGAGGAACCCCAAATGGTGTCTTTTCATTTTTACAGTTTATGCTAGTTTTTCCAGGCACGTATTTTTCCATTTCAAGGTTATTAAAAGAGATTAATGGGTCTGCACAAGAGCAATGGTATTGTAGTGGAGTTAGGCTTTGGGTTTATAGACATTTCAGGAGTTCCTGAAAGGTTGATCCATGATCAACTGGGAGGCAAAGACCAAAGCTAAACCCGGTTTACTGATGGTTTGTGGGTCTGTATGTGTGGTATATTGTTATGTACTATATGGGTCAGTTGGCCACGGCCCAGCATGAGGGCTTGGAAAAGTAAGCCATATGGGTGCTTACTGTCCCATCCTCTATAATGAGGTGGCCGGCATGGCATGGAAGTCTCCCATAGGCTATGCATTATTTCTGTGAAGACCTACTTGTTGATTTGTTCATAAAATTGTTTTCCCTTCTTATCAGCTATTCGTTGCCCCTTCTGCACCAAGCCGTTCCCTGGAGGGCGGATTGAGGACCACCTTTTAAGTTGTCTCACTTCTCCACCTCTTCCTTATAACAGTAAGCTTCCCATTTGGTTTTCTCATTGTCTATTTCTCCTGACAATATCTGCAGTGTTAAGGGGATAGTTCACCCAGAAACTTGTGCTTTTGGAATAGCACTAGGGTATGACTTTGTTTTTCATGAAACACAAAAGGAGATGTTAGGCAGAATGAAGGTTAGACTCATTGACTTTAATTTGTACATTTTCTGTTTGCAATGAAAGTGAATGGTGACTGAGGCTAACATTCTGCCTCACAATCTCCATTTGTGTTCCACGGAAGGCATTCTAGTTGATGACACAATGTTTATTTTTTGGGATGAACTATCCTTTTAATTTTATTTCATCATCTTTGCCCATCAGCGGATGTGCTGGCTAAGGACAGTGGAGAGTGCTCTATCTGTCTTGAGGACCTACTGCAGGGAGAGACCATCGCCCGACTTGCCTGCCTGTGCGTCTACCATAAAAGGTAACCATAAATTATACTAACCACCTGGAATTTAATTACAACCTGATATTAATGCTTCTAATTAGATGGACTGTATAAATGTACTGGTATGCTTTCAAAAATGTAGGCCTAATGCTTTATATTTTTTTTTATTTTATTTTTTTTTGTATATCTAAAAAAGCTGCATTGACACTTGGAGCAAAGTGAAGCCGAGCTGCCCTGAGCATCCTTTTGATTGATTCATGTGTCCATGTGCAATGACACTTTGACTCAGGTGAGCTTGTGCATTCACTAAAGTATATTTATGTAGGTTTCACTCGGAGTCAAAAAATTTACAAGGGTTCGGGACAAAATGCCATTTGAAAATGACAAATGCGGGGGCAAAGAATTGGGGGTTTTGTTCAGTGTTTAGTTCCCAATAACTTAGAAATGTGTGTATATATACTAGGGCTGTTCCGGTGGCAATTTTTTACCATCGCCGTGATTAAGGGCCAATCACCACCGGTAAACGGTGGTTGAAGGGCGGGGGAGGGAGTATGTGCAAATTACACATTTATTGTGCATAAAACTTTAAAAAAGTGCGTCACTGAACACGAAATGAAAATTAAACTCTTTGTAAAACATCACAAAATACCCAAAAATGAATAAATACAAAACGTGTTATTGGACTATACAGTCGATCTGATACGTCAGTAACGTGTTTACATCATGGACTAAAAATATTCGAGATGTCAAATTCTGTTAATATTGTTAAACTCCAATATTCAACATGACTAAATATCACTAAACAGCTGGACAGTAATTAAATAGTTCAGTCCTTTGCTGGAAGCTTTTCAATTGTTAGATGCTTTTAATTTTTTGCGACAATTTTGAAGTAACAATTTTACTTCAAACATTGTTGATGAAAATATGACGATAAATAAACACTGCAAGATATTACCAATGCACTCACAAAGTTTTAGAAGAAAAAATCTTGTTGAATAAAACCTTGTTTATTCAAATAATCCAGTTTTTGTATTCTGAGGATTTTTCTTTTTCGTCAAAACTGCGTGTCGAGAGATGAAAGGGCTAATCCAAGGTGAAGCACTTTTATAACCACCTATTTTCAAATGCATCATATGGATATGAAATAAACAAGCCATCAACAGAATAAATATATTAGTACAACTTACATCTGCAATGAAGCGAATGCACAACAGAGCTTGAACAGAGAGAGTAATGAGGATTGTTCGTGCATGAGCCCAGATAAACTGAAACGCTTTTTGATAACCTATGTTCAAACGCGTCTTGTGTATAGCCTAAATATGAGCTTAATCAGCTATCGCAACAACATGAATAAAATATTATAACTTAAATCTGTGAACCAATAAAGGCAGCGAATGCACAACGGAGCTTGAGTTCGTTTGTTGACGTGTTATCACGAATAAAGGAATTTAGGAATTGTAACTTCAGTCGGGGATGAATGGGCATACTTGATGCACCTATTCGTGGTGTGTGTTTGGCTTGAGTTATCCACTAAATGCGTATCTTGTGGATATGACATTACCAGATCAATGCACAAAATCAAGGTCTCCAAAAAATTGAAAATTGTGTCTCTATGATAAATAATCCACAACACAGTTACTAAAAATCTTATACTTTATTATACTCATTAAATATTTCAGGATTTTATTTCAAGTTTTCGTAAGGTTTTTTATGTAAGTTGATATGTTAACGTCACGTGCATATCCGCCGGTAGGGCAGATGTCACTGTGATGCTAGCAGTCCTTATATATATATATATATATATATATATATATATATATATAATGTATATATAATGTATATATATATGTCATGTGCATTATAGCTACTTCAGTATTTGATGTCGACGGATGTTATAGGTATGTTTGCAATGATGTGCATCATTGTCCATTAAGGTGCTTTCCCCTTAACATGTTTGTTTTCTGTGTCATCTCTTTAGGAGACAATACCCCCTGCAGGAGCATATATTGTATTATGAGAGGATTGAGAAAAAGACACAAATGAACAAAACAAATAACAAGCATCAAAACCTTTGGCCAACTGGATCAGTCTGGCTCGAGGAAGCCTGGATTTTACTATCTGATGTGACTCTTGAAACTTGGTTTATATCTGCTCTAAAGCACCTGTCTGTATGGCAGGTATGCTCTGCTTGCCTTTCCTCTCTTAACTCTTTACTATAAAGCTCAGATTGAGATGGAACCTTCACATAAGAAAAATTATATTTAAATGGAGAAAAAAGTAACAAATGGAACATCTCTTCGTGGATATCTTGGTCTCCCTCTGTGGGATGGTGTTTGGGTTTCTCATACTATTGAAACACTGTCATTTTTGCTGGGTTTTTGGGCTTTGTGTTTGGTTTTGTGCAGCATGCTGGGAAAACCGCAGCTGGTGTTGCAATGGCTTGAACGAGTTAGCTACTTCCTGAATTTGTTGAGTTTCTCGGGCAGATCCTGGATTAAAAGGAATTAGTTGTACATGCGTAAATATTGCACAGGATTACATATGAGGCATGATGTTTTTTGTATTTTGTATTTTGAATTATACTAAATGATGTTTCGGGATGTTTTCTTTATTGGTTTTCCTTTTTTGTTACTATAAAAACATTTCAAAGGCAGAGTGATATTTCCCGTAGATTCATTAAATTTAAATTCATGCTACCAAGTGTAGTCACTTTATCCATATAATTGAGGCAAAGACTAAACTCGCTCTTGTTAACCCATTAAGCTCTTTTAAACCTCTTGGTCTGAAAGCTTTTGTTCGGTTGAACTGTACAATGTTAACAGACCCAAGCAATACTTCCACTAGTAGTTAGATTAACGACTGTATCATTGGTTGCAGTGAAGTGTGTATAAGTGTGTGCTCCTATATTTTGATGCTGATGACCTGACTTGGTTCAAGGCTTCATGTATTAGGCTTGGAGGGCAGGTTTGGCTTGATTTGTGTGCAGGAGATGAATGCAGACTGTGAACATTCTGAAATAGGAATATGCTTTTCAGATGTTGTAGACCTAGATAGTACAAGGCCTTCTCTGCTATGTTGTATGCATGTGAATCAAGCCATCTGTGGTGTGGAGATGTATGTCAGGCACATTAACGCCAAGTGGCGCATACCTAGTCTGAGGATGGTGATTTGGAACAGGTGATAGTTATGACAATGTTATTGGCCCCATGAATGAACAATGAACAGGAGTAAATACAGCGGAGAGGCAATACTCTTGGGGGGGCCAGCACAGAGATGCTGGTTAAATATTTTTAAAGAAGATCTTTCAGATGAAATGTTTATGGGGTTTCTTGATTGTGGGTGTTATGTTCTCAGTTTTATTGTCTTGTAGTGTTCAGTTGGTCTGTTACCTTTTTGCCTTATCTTGAGGGTTTATATTTGGAGCTTTGATTTGAAAGAGGTTTTCTGAGGCTTGTCGGTAAAGCACTGAAGGTTGCTTACCTCATCAGAGGGATATCATCTCCAATCGCTCCTACCTTTGAAAGTATTGTAATGTGTTTCCTTTAGAGGAGAGTCAAACGGTTCTTTTCTTTTTGAAAATAAATCGTTTGAGTCAAAGGAAAGAATCATCTTTACAGTTACATTTGTTTAGTGTTTATGGTGTAGTACATTTTGGAGTGGACAGTGGAGGGAAGTGTTGTCAGAGTATTTTGAAAATCTTTTAAGCTCTGTAAGTTAGCTTTTGCCCTTTAACTTAAGTGGTGCCATACCTCAATATTTCCATATTAACTATACTAATTTGAGCTTTGCTAACTCCAAAGGTAGTGTTTTTTTTCCTTCAAATATGATTACATTTACAGTATAAATACCATAGAAAGTTGTGTAATTATTCAGTGCTAGGGTAGGTATTTACCCTCTTGATCCTGTGTTTTGACAATGGTTGGTCAAAGATGAATGCGGTGGGAATGTTCTTATAATGCGTATATTCACATCCCCAGACACAGACAATCTGCCTTCATTCTGCTAAAGAACAATTGAGTATTTATTTATTAAAGTGTAAATATGTATTTCAAAATGGCTTTGTCTTTTGTTTGTCCATGATGTTGTTTCTATGCCTAAAACTTTTGTATGTCTGAGAAAAAATTTTATATGTATTTTTTACAATAAATATGCTTGTGTGTGATGATGGCTATTTTCCTTTCATGTTTTTGACCATCTTTCCTAATCTAAAATAACTGTTATTGATGTCATTGATGAAAATTATTAACATTGCACCCTAGATATCATGTAATATTAGTGAATTGTCACTGATCTGATTTGACCCTACTTTACCTTTGAATTCATGTTTTTAAAGGGGGGCATTCAGTGGCAGATCATTGTGACCCCACTGTGGCAGAAAATTTGTTTGTCTAAAACTTTTGCAGTAGTCAGATTACAATCACATTTAGCTGTTTATGATTATAATTGGATTTAATCATCTTTATGTACATTAGAGTGTGCTCCCATATCACATGGAGAGTGGTTTCTTCCTGGAGAGAAAGGAAGCAGAGTTGAGTTGAGGGTTTTGCCACATAGTGTCATAATCCAGTATATCCTATATTTCGACAGCTCTTCTTATTTTCGACAGCATTTCTTTGAAACAATTTACCCTGACCAGAGTAAAGCTGTTCCACCAAAACGCTCCTCTGTCTTGAGTGCGGTTAGCCAACCGTGCTGAGAATTCCAGGCTGGGAACAGTTTGTAAATTCATGCTCAAGTTGAAATTTTACAGAAAGCATTACTTCTCATGGTGCTCAGAACTGTTCAGCCCAGGAAAGCGCTCAAAAGACTGTAAGATAATGTGTGAAAAAAAAGTGCATTAACCACAGCCAAGCGCATTGCATTATTTCTGCAAATGTAAACAAGCTTCCTCAAGTTGTCAGAGGGGAGCTGCGTAATCAAGCAGGATTTGCCAGTCTATCTTCATCACACCTTTTTATGTCATTTAAAAAAATTACTGTTGCTTAATACTAATTGTACATATCCGCATTATTTTAATTAATCTGTCTGGTGAATTCTTTGTGGTAAAAAAAAAATGCACTGGTGAAATGCGGTTGTACATGGTAATTAATAGTATATAACAGTGGCAAGGAAAAGTATGTCAACCCTTTGGAATTACCTTAATTTCTGCATTAATTATTCTAATTAGTCTAATCTTTAGCTAAGTCCTAATAACTAACAAACACAAGCTGCTTAAAGTAATGATAAAAAAATAATTGCACTTGTTCTTGTCAATACTAAATATACCATTTGAGATTATTTATTTATACAGGGAAAAAAGTTTAAAAGCGAAAGAAAATTATTTCCTGGCCTAATTCAAAAGATTTGATTTTCAGTCGGTTCCTGTCCTACAGGCTAAAAGAAGAGGGGGAAAAGAAAAGTAACAAGAAATAAGGGTAAATAATAAAATGTTGAAAAAAGGAATGCATATTTGTGGTGAAAAAAGAAACGCAGCAAGACAGAAAAAGACATTCAAGGTCTAGGGTTGTAAAAGTATGTGAACCTCTGGGCTAATGACTTCTAAAGAAAGAAAAAAAGCTAATCGGAGGCAGGTGTTTCAGTCATTGAGTTTTGATTGTAAGTGTGGACTGTAGAGGTGCCCTGCTATATTAAAACAGTAGAGTCTGGGTTTTGACAGAGTCTGAGCTTCTCAAGAAGCATGTGAACCATGCTTCAATCAAAACAAATGTCAGAGGATCAGAGATGCATGAATCTGGAAAAGGCTCAAAACATTTCTACACTGTGTGCCCAATTATTAGGCAAGTGAGTATTCTGATCTTATTATTTCCATGCACTTTCCCAACTCCAAACCATATAAACTTGAATGCTTATTGGATTCAATCATTTTCAGGTGGTATGTATTTGTGTAATGAGGGAGGGTGTGGCAAAAGTGACTAACACCTTGTATCAAGGTGTGCATATTATTAGGCAGCTTCATTACCTCAGGTAAAATGGGCCAAAAAAGAGATTGAACTGACACTGAAAAGTCAAATATTATAAAATGCCTTTCAGACGGATGCAACACTCATGAAATAGCTAAACTATTGAGGCGTGACCACCGGACAATCAAACATTTTGTTGCAAATAGTCAACTGGGGCGCAAAAAAACGCATGGAGAAGAAAAGGCGCAAATTAACTGCAAAAGACTTGAATTAAACGTGAAGCTACCAGGAACCCATTATCCTCCAATGCTACCACATTCCAGAACTGCAACCTACCTGGAGTGTCCAGAAGTACAAGGTGCCAAGTGCTCAGAGACATGGCCAAGGTCAAGAACTGAATATATTCACAAGTTGAAGCGTCAAGATTGGGCAAAGAAATACACGAAGACAGATTTTTCAAAGGTTTTATGGACAGATGAAATGAGAGTGACTCTTGATGGACTAGATGGATGGGCCCGTGGCTGGATCACTAATGGACACAGCACCACTTCGAGTCAGGTGCCAGCAAAGTGGAGGAGGGGTATTGGTATGGGCTGCTATCATTAAGGATGAGATAGTTGGACCTTTTTGAGTTGAAGATGGACTGAAACTCAACTCTCAAACCTACTGCCATTTTCTGGAAAGTAATTTCTTCAAGCAGTGGTATAGGAAGAAGTGCTCAGCATTCAAGAAGGCCATGATCTTTATGCAGGACAATGCTCCATCACATGCATCCAAGTACTCCACTGCTTGGCTAGCCAGCAAGGACCTCAAAGATGCCCAAATAATGACTTGGCCCCCTTCCTCACCTGACTTAAATCCTACAGAGAACTTGTGGGCCCTTATCAAATGTGAGATTTACAGTGAGGGAAGACAATACACCTCTTTGAACAGCATTTGGGAGGCTGTGGTTGCTGCTTCAGTGAAAGTTGATCGTGAACAGATCAAGAAACTGACAGACTCCATGGATGGAAAGCTCATGGCAGTTTTTGAAAAGAAGGGTGGCTATATTGGTCACTGAATATTTTTGAAAGGCCAAAAATGTTATTTAATTGTTATTTTGTGTTACTTTTTTATGATTAACATTTTTATTTATTAAAACACAGAAAAACAAAACATAATTATAAATACACAAAATCAACTTTTAACACCCACTACCACCCCTTCTCCTCCCCCTCCCCATCCCCAACCCCACACCAAACCTCAACAAACATCCCTGTGGTCTTAGATGAACACATATAAAAGAATACAAAAACCAAACAACTAAAAGAGATGAAAATAAAAAATAAATAATAAAAAATACATATATATAAAAATATCAAAATCACACACACTGACAATTACCCCTCTCTCTACACTATTCCACCCAAAAACAATCTCTGTGCTCCAAGAATGCTAAATATCCACCCCATTTTCTTACAAACAAAGCCGGATTCCCTAGTCTTCTATAAGACCCCTCCTCTAAGGCTGCCACTCTCCCCATCTCCGAGCACCACTCCTGAAACGGGGGTGCTCCAACCGACTTCCAACCCCTCAAAGTCACCTGCCTGGTGACCATAACACACGTTAGGACCCAATCCTCAACATGTTTATTCTCCACAATGATTTCTGCCTCATCTCCCAAAATACAGAATCTAGGGCAAAACGAAACCCGAGTGCCCAAAACATCACATACAAAATTCTGAATTCTCAACCAAAACCCTTGCATATTAATGCACCCCCAAAAAACATGGGTTGTATCTCCATCCTCCGATTGGCATCGCCAGCAGGTAGGTGTGTCTTTCAGACCAAGCCTATACAGTCTAGAGGGGGTCCAATAGAATCGATGTAAAATCTTGAACTGAATAAGGCGAACCCTTGCATCTCTAGATACAGACTTGAATTTTTTAGAATCCTAGCCCACACTCCTTCCTCCAATACCAAGTTTAAATCTTTCTCCCATAAACTCATGAGAAGTTGAAGCTCCGTCCCCCAGACTCTGAATTAACAGGGAGTAATACACTGATACCTCATGACTTTTTTCAAAAGCAGTAATCACCTCTCCCAAAGCATCTGCCACCTTAGGGTGGGGTGTGCTACTCCCAAAAACAGTACAGAGCATGTGGCACAGCTGTAAATACCTATAAAACTGAGATCTGGGAATTCCAAACTGATGACCCAAATTCTCAAAAGATCTCAACAATCCACTCTCATACAGGTCACCGAGTGTAGTAACCCCCCTAACAATCCACTCTGACCAACAGAAAGGGGACTTGTTGATACATAATATGGGGTTCAGCCATATGCTTGAGGCAACATTTAAATAAATGTCCAAATTAAACACTTTGGCCACTCTTGTCCAAATCACGTGCAAATGTGAAATAACGGGGTGTGACTTAACTTCTCCGATTAGTTTGATAGAAAGGCTTTGCAGTGGCGAAATAGGGTCAAGAACTTCCTGTTCAGTAGAAAACCAGGAAGGGGCTCTCTCAGGTGGAAGCGACCAATGGGCCAAATGTCTGAGACCGAATGCGTAATAATAAAACAAAATCTTGGGTAGGCATAGCCCACCTTTGTCAACTGGCCTATGTAATTTATTGAAATGTAGTCTGGGACGTTTACCATTTCAAATGAAGGACTTCGCTATGCTATCAGATTGCTTGAAATAAGAGAGGGGGACATCTATATGGAGAGATTGTAACAGGTTGTTGAATTTTGGAATGCAGTTCATTTTAATAACATTAACCTTCCCAATCATTGATAAATGTAATGAAGCCCACCTGCCCACATCGCTCGAAAACCTTTTTATTAAAGGGTCAAAATTAACTTTGACTAAATCAGACAAATTTGCTGGGAAAAAAATACCCAAATACTTAATGCCCTGTTTAGGCCACTGGAAGGCGCCCGGCTGAGAGGCCGTCACTGGACAGTATGCTGTCAGAGCCAAAGCCTCAGATTTAGACCAATTGACTTTGTATCCTGAGAACTTGGAAAAGGAATTAATAATTCTGTGGAGGCAAGGCATAGATCTAGTAGGGTCAAAAACGAATAATAAAATACCATCCGCGTAAAGCAGAAGCTTATGCGCCACACCTCCCGCCACCCCTGGAAAATCATCCTCCTTTCTTATCGCGGCTGCTAATGGTTCCAGGGCAACACAGAACAATAATGGGGAAATAGGACAACCCTGCTGAGTGCCCCTATTCAGAGTAAAATAATCTGAAATTAATCTGTTTGTTTGTACCGCTGCTACAGGGTGTCTATAAAGTAACTTAATCCAACCAATAAATGTACTCCCATACCCATACATTTCCAAAATCTTAAAAAGATAATCCCATTCTACCATATCAAATGCCTTTTCGGCGTCAAGTGAGATGGCAGCGACCGGAGACTGATCACATTTTGTGTTACTTATTTGTTGCACCTACTCTAAAAATTGAGAATAAACAATTGAGTTGGGAGAAATTATTTTTGTAATTTAGTTGCCTAATAATTGTGCACACTTATATATTCCCCTGAGAAAGACAAAACTCACTTATTCTTTGTTAAACATTCAGGGTTGAGGTTCAATAACTTTTTGGATTGACTGAGAGCATTGTGTATGTTCAACAATAAAATTAATCCTGAGGAATACAATTTGCCTAATAATTGGGCACTTAGTGTAAAGACCTGGATGTTCACCAGTCCACTGTATGACAAATTGCCTACAAATGGAGGAAATTCAGCACTGTTGATATACTTTGCCTAGGAGTGGGTAAAGATCACCACATGAGCACAACATGCAGTGACGAAGGAAGTAAAAAAACAAAACAAAGGGTAACAGCAAACAATCTGCAAAAATCTCTACAAACTGTGAGAAAAACTCTGAACAAAAATGGTGTTCATGGGAGGACACAATGGAGGAAACCACTGAGAGAAAAAAAAGACAACCTTGATGCTCCACAAAGGTTCTAGGATAATGATCTGTGGACGGATGATACGAAAATTGAACCTTTTGGCAGAAACACAGAACATTTTATTTGTAGGAAAAAAGGCGCTTCACACCAACACCAAAACCTCATCCCTACTGTGAAGCATCATCAATCATTGAGGGAACAATGAATTTAAAACTGCCTTGAGATTTTACAGGAGAATGTCAAGGTAGTGGTCTGTCATCTGAAACTGAAAAGAGCTCGGGTGATGAAACAAGACAATGACCCAAAATAACTAAAGCAAATCAACAACAGAATGGTTAAAGAGGAAGGAATTCATGTTTTGGAAAGGCCAAGTCAAGAGTCCAGACCTTAACTCAATTAAGATGTTGTGGCATGACCTAAATACTGCTGTTCATGCAAGAAATCCCAGATAAACTGAAACATATTTGTAGGGAGAATGGTGTAAAATCCCTCCTCAGTAATATACAATGTTCATCAAGAGCTACAGGAAACGTCTGGTGGAGGTTAATGCTGTCAAAGGAGGTTCTACAGTTATTTAATGCAAGGGTTCACATATTTTTCCAGCATGGACTGGGAAAAATGAAACATGTTCAATAAAGACATGAAAACTACAATTATTTATTTATCATTACTTTAAGCAGATTGCTTATTAGGACTTGGCTGAAGCTCAGACCACATTTTGTGAATAATTAACACAGAAATGCAGCTAATTCCAAAGGGTTTAAATAATTTTTCTTGCTACTGGAATATAGTGTATAGATATAAATTAACATTATTTTTTTAATTAAAGGATTATTAAACTGCATAAAGATGTTCATTGTTAGTTAATGGTACCTAATGCATTAATTACTGTTAACATATATTAAACAAAACACACAACTATAAACACACAGTACAGCTGTCTGTCATTCTCTCTCTCTCGAACTGTCGTCCCCAGCCGCCTTTATCCCTCGTGCGCCCCATCAAGCTGATTGGGGACCGGGTGTGTCTCATTCCAGCCCGGCCCCGCCCTCCTCGGCTCTACACTCCCCCGAAATTTAATCTTCAGGGTCACCACCGGATACTTGTGAATATCCCCATGTACACATTTCACCTTCACCGTTTTAGTTGTGACCAATGCCTCGGGTTGAACCAGGCATTGGTGGATAGTGGTTTGATTACATCCTGTGTCCACCAGCGCCTGGTGAGTACCCCCCTTGACACTTACCGGTATCCGGTACGCTCCGGCCCGGTCGGGGGCAGCCTGTGGGAGGTCAGAGACCCGCACCACCGTCCCCAGCTCCATCAGAAGGCACTGATCTCGGAAGTGACTCGGGTCTCCGCACCTCCAACAGGCCGGCCCAGGCGCTACGCCCACACTTGCGTCGGTGGGCGCCCCCCCCCCCCCCCCCCGAGGGGGAGAGCAGCGGGGCATTGGGATAGGGGTAAGTGTCGCCTCCCACACCCGGGGAACTGATCTCAGGGGCTGAAGTCCTCCTCGTCTGCGTGGGGCAGGAACGGGACCTGGAGAGAGAGCAGAACGGGAGGAGAGAGGGGAGGGGGAAGAAACAGAGGGAGGAGAAAAAATGTAGGAGGGCTCTTGGGATCGTCGCCATGTGGTCCTCCGCAAACTGGACAGCTTCCTCCAATGACGCCGGGCGGTGGCACTGGACCCACTCCGCCGTCCCTTTTGGCAGTCGATGTGTGAATTGCTCCAGTACCACCTGGTTGATAACTCCATCGACGTCACGGTCCCCCGCTAGCAGCCATCTTCGGCAGGTGTCACGGAGCCGCTGGGCGAAGGCAAACGGGTGGTCGGATCTCTCAAACTTCAAGCTCCGGAAGAGTTGACGACTTTCCTCCGGAGTGCGACCAACCCGTTGCAAGATGGCTCTCTTTAAATCTCCGTAGGCCAGGAGGATTGTCGCTGGTAGTTGTTGAGCCGCGAGCTGGGCTTCCCCGGACAATAGTGGGATCAGTCGGGCCGCCCATTGGCCGAGCGGCCAACCCCAGATCTCGGCGGTCCGCTCAAACAAATCCAGGAAGGCCTCGGGGTCGTCCGCTGCCCCCATTTTCTGTAAAGCTGGCGGGGGTAATGGTGTGGGAGCGTCTGGGGTCGCGGCTGAGGACGCCTCCTGGCTGAGGAGGCTCCAGATCGCCGGTCCTTGGCTTGAGCATGCAGGAGCTCGACAAACCGGCGATCTTGGTCTTGTCGGAGCTCAAGCAGTGTCTGTTGGTGGCTCTGATGTAGGCTGGCGAGGGCTTGGAGGATCTCCGCCAACTGGGAGGACTCTACGGGACGACTTCCATCCATTTTCAACCCAAACTTCAATCCTGGGTTTTGGCACCAGTGTAAGGGGGTTCGGTGGAAAGGAGGAGGCGAGAACCGGCTTGACAACTTAAATAATAATTTAATAAACAACTTAAACAAAACACACAACTATAAACACACAGTACAGCTGTCTGTCATTCTCTGTCTCTCGAACTGTCGTCCCTGGCCGCCTTTATCCCTCGCGCGCCCCATCAAGCTGATTGGGGACCGGGTGTGTCTCATTCCAGCCCGGCCCCGCCCTCCT
This sequence comes from Myxocyprinus asiaticus, assembly GCF_019703515.2. Lineage (NCBI taxonomy): Eukaryota > Metazoa > Chordata > Actinopteri > Cypriniformes > Catostomidae > Myxocyprinus > Myxocyprinus asiaticus. The sequence goes on along the minus strand of NC_059348.1, from coordinate 40,542,044 downwards.
CGGCTCTACAATATAGAACCTTATTGTAAAGTGTTAGCAATGCACCAGTTCAAAATTTGGACTTTGAGAACGTGCCAGTAGTGTGAACTTCTCCATTAGTAACTTGTATTGCAATTGTAGATGCAATCTGAACTTCTTCACTGCAGATTTTCCACACTGGGTTTTTTGCCAGTGATGTAATCAAAGGATGTGAAACCTACTTCAGCCTGTGTGAAACAAAGGTGAGGCATTAAACATCAGAGATCTCTGTGTGCACTGACCTACAGGACTGAGAGGAAAAAAGGTAAAAAAAAAAACCAGTTGTGGTTTTAATAACATCCAAATCCAAACTATTTATTTATTTATTTATTTTAATTTGATATCCATGCAGAAATCATACAGAGAAGATTGCTCTAGTGAATGAAGATGCACTGTAAATCTATTGTCTGATCTGTAGATCTGTAAAGAAAATCTGATCTAATTATAAATAATCAGTGAACTCTTTAAAATGAAGTGATAAAATCATTTGAAATAAATAATATCAGGGTGGAAAATGTCTGTAATCATCTTGCATTCAACAAATTGTGGATTTGTCATTGAAGTGCACTCAGCAATGCTATTTCAAATGAACTGCTGTGCTGCTTCTTTTATTTTTTTACTTTTTTTTAATTATTATTTAAAGCTGGCGGTACAATGTAGAAAATAAACTGGGAGCATTTGTAACATACTTGTGTGCTAAATTCCTCTCATCATAATTAAGCAATAGAGTAATGTCAGTGTCTCAGCATATGTTGTGTACAATTTTCATAGGCATAGAATTTTCATTTTTATGTTCTTCTTTTGCTGTCTTTCCTGACATCTTAAACAGTTAGTGCCATTTTAAGGGGGACATTTTTTTAATATAGTTTAATAGATATACTTGAAAACTACTTGAAATTTAGAATCAATGAAAACATCACATTTTGATTTTTATCAGTGTACCTTTTACAACAGTATCCATTAATTCCATTTAACATGCAACACATTTTTTTTACATTAATGAATGAATGAATTTCAGGCTAAAGGTGTTGACATACTAAATATAACTGTGAAGCACACTCACACAAGATGACACAAAAATAAATGGTTTAATTTACCTTTCTTAATTGAAACATGAAAAAGTCACTCTTACTCCAAAGTGGCAAAACCTTTTCCTGTTCTTTTGACATTCTGACACTGCAATGTCATCTAACCACTTCTTGTTTAGGATGACAGACAAACAGAGCCACGATACTGCGACTGAGAGTGTTCCTAACTATGGAACTGCCCCAACAATGTATGATCCCCCTCCGTATCCAGTGGTCCCTATCATGTACCCCATACCCTATCTTGCACAAGGCGGCTATGTTGCACCCAACCTGCCACCAGAAGAGGCCGGCTTCAGAAAAATAGAAGAACCAAGTGCACCTGTGGTCATGACAGGTACTTTACATCAGTGTTTCCAAATGGTTTTTGTCTTTTGTACACCCACAACTACAACAGTAAGGCTCAAGTACCCCTTCATTGACATCAAACCATAAATTAGTTAGTTAGAGTTTAGAGTTAGTTTTAAAATTTATTATAGTGGACATCATCACTAATAATACAAATTTAAAGATGCAAAACTGAAACTCTCTTCCAAGTTCCCCCTGGTCAGGAATCGCTGCTCTTCTTCATTGACAGGAGAGTTTTTTTTTATTGTTTCCAAGATCCATATAGCAATCACGTAATCAAATAATCTAAGTACATTTCAAGACGTTTCATATCGATGACCACCTAATGACATTAAAACATTCTGTGTGCTGCAAAATAGCTCTGTAGCCCAATGACTTGTAGGAATGTGAGGCAAATGCATCTCAATGGAAAAGTTTTTTGTTTGTTTTTTTCCTCTTAAACAGGTGTCACTTATCCAGCTGAGGAAACTGAAATTATTGTGTCAGAATTTGAGGATGAAAAAATTCGGAAAGCGTTTATAAGAAAAGTGAGTATGCATGTGCTTGTGTGCCACCTTAAATGTAATAATGACTCTGAATGTAATCTGTCAGTCCTCATTTTAATCTCACATCTCTGTTTACATCTACAGGTGTTCAGTGTAGTCACACTTCAGTTACTAGTCACCTTCACTGTGGTCTGTGTGTTCACCTTCTCAAGCACAGTCAAGGCAGCTGTGCAGGGTAACTTATGGGTGTACCTCAGCTCATACATTGTTTTTGCAGTGGTGGCTGGGTGTCTTGCTATATTTTCCACATTTAGTCGCACTCATCCCTGGAACCTGCTGGGATTGGTGAGTTTTTGTGTAGTAATAAATCTTCATACTTTGCATTGCATTTAGGGCTTTACACTAAAACTCTGACTTTGAAAATTTGCCTATGGATTAAAAGATACTGAAAGTCTCCATTAGAATGCCTCACGCGATTCTTCTCCGTATTAATTGTGGAGGGTTAGCTTATAAACTGACTGCATTTGAACTCTGTAACTTTAAAAGCTTCATAGTGAACTAGTCTACACTGAGTTGCTTCCTCCTGTTGGCTCCTCAGTCTTTTCCAAAGTTTCCATCTTTACTTCATTTAGTAATAATTATATAGGTTAAGCCATAGGACAATTACTTTTTGTAACATGGTGATATCCTTTCTGTGAGAGATTGGTACAAAATGTACTTCCCCCTCACAAAGAGCAGTAATCTATAGATGTATATTAAGGTTTAAGTAAGGGAAAATGTACAGTACCGTCAGCCAGTCATTACTGCAAAATAAACCCAGACAGGGTGAAAAGGTTTATCCATTATCCCACTTATTACATGGCTACTGCCAGATGAATCAAGAAATGGGCATGAAATATTGAATGGAGCTGAAATTTTATAATAATATGAGAAGAAAAGGTCTGTGCAGTATATCAAGAGATATACAACTAGTATACAAAATACAACTATGCAGGGCAGTTCTGAGCATATGGGGACGCTAAGCAAAATCCTACTTGGAGGCCCCTGTAACATCTAGCTACAACTCCCTCCTTGCAGTTACATTCTCCCTTCCCTCTTTGGCCACAAGGGGGCCCCATGAAACTGTCTAATTGAGCCATAACAGCTGCCTGGGTCTTAGTTGCAGCTTTTCGTATATTTGGAAATAAAAAAAAATAAAAAAATACATAACCTTGCTTTGCAGGGTCCCCTGGTGGCTCGGGGGCCCTAAGCAGCCGCTTATACCACATATAGCTAGAAACAGCCCTGCAGCTATGTAAGAAATAGTTGACAACAGACAATTATGAAGTGTAGAGGTCATCATACATACTTATTGACCAGCCATAATCAAGAATTCCAAAGAGCTGTGTAATTATATCTAATATAACTTGTGTTTAATGTAATTATATTTAATAAAGCTGTACATGCCAGACATAGAGGCTGCAGTTCATTATAACACAATATACACTGTTTACATGTCTCTATAAAACTGTCGTGTTTCATGCAACATCCGCTTGTATCTCTGTAGTCATTGGTCACTCTGAGTCTGTCCTACATGGTGGGAACTGTAGCCTCATATCACAACACAACTGCTGTGATCATTGCTTTAGGATCAACTCTGGTCATCTCATTTACCATCATCATTTTTTCTGCCCAGGTATGTTCAGTTACTTTATAATTCGCACTAATCTGACATCAGCTATTACAAGTGTGAAGAAATAATGAACATGATGTACATTATGCCTATGGCCACAAAAAGCATTCTAATAGATACAGATCTGAGAAGAATACCAAAAAATTATAGTCCTAGTTGTGTAGTTGTGTCAAGATGAGAACCATAGTCTAACTAACCTTGAACCACAGTTACAAAGAGCTACACAGTTCCTCCCTATGAATCAGCATGTTGTCCTTGATCAAGCAACTGTATGAGCAACTTATCTCTTCTCAAATATATTAGATCAGAGAAACCAATGAAAGACAATCGGAATAGTATCATCTGAGCTTTCATCTTTCTTGTTGCTCTGTCACCTCTAGGCTAATTTCAGTTATGTATTTTCTGATTTGCTTCTTTTGTTTCAGACTCGTGTGGACTTTACTGTTTGTAACGGCATTCTGCTCATACTTTCTGTCGATTTACTCATGTTCGGATTCTTCAGCATCTTTTTCTACTCCAGTGTTCTGCAAATTGTCTACGGATGTCTGGGAGCTCTTCTTTACGCACTGGTAAAGCGTAATCAATATTAATTGGCATCCAAATTTGACTGATCACAAATCTAAAACTACAGTATATGCAAAATAAATAAATAAATGCAATTGTCAAGCATAGAGAAAAGGAGTTTGCCACATTGGCAAAGAAAAGTGTGTGCCAAATTCCCAAATAAAATACCATTCAAAAGTTTGGACACACTTACCCATTCTTTTTTATTCATATTTTCCACATTTTAGAGGAATAGTAAAGTCATCAAAACTAAAGTAACGCAATTGGAAGTTTGGGAATTATGTAGTAACCAAAACATGTTAAGCAAATCAAAACGGTTTTAGCTTCATTCTCATTTAAGAAATGAGGACATTATATCAAACAAGTACATGAGGTGCCACCTGGGATGCATGCTTTTTAAACAGTTTTGTAGTTGGGAACTTGTTGGCGGTTTTTTTATTCACTTTCTGGTCCAACTCATCGATGAAAATGTTTTTTTTTTTGTTTTTGTTTTTTTACATGTATGCACAATTTAAACACTTATTATAGTTGTATAATTTTAAGATTTACACATTTTAATTTCATAACAAAATTCCATTAAATTGAATGAGTTATCTTTAATAAAAAAAATTTAAAAATATATATAGATTGATTAACTTTTTTAAATGACACAATTTAGTTTGATTGAATTTTGTTATGTAATTGAAATGTACAGTATATAGCTTAAAAAAATGTTTTAGTGTATTTGTCTACAAAATTCATTTAGAGTATTTACTGTTACAATAAGCCTATAGATCAAAATGTTTTGATTGTAAGAAACAAATTCAGTGAGTCCAAACTCTTGACTGGTAGTGAATTACTGTAAATAAGTGAGATTGTACAGTATATGACATAATTTTCTTTTCATTGTTTCTATCTCTACTGTAGTTCCTGGCAGTGGACTGTCAGTTGGTGATGGGCAGAGAGAAATACAGCCTTAATCCTGAAGAGTACATCTTTGCTGCTTTAATAATCTACCTGGATATCATTATGATATTCCTCTACATACTTATGATTATGGGCGGAGGTTCCAAAAACTAAACCCATACTGTACATATAGATCCATGCACACATACATACAGACACAAACACATTAACATATTCAGTACAGTGCACACACTCAGTGATGCTCCAAGTCTGCACACAGTATGTGCACAGTACTTGACATCTTGTTTTCAAAAGGATTTAAGCAAACCACAGCAGATTATCCAGAATGCTGCAGCCTGGCTGATATTCAACTGACCAAGTACTCTCACGTCACACCTCTGCTACACTCCTTACTCTGTTCCAAACACTTGTCCTGGCATACAAGGCAGTCAGTCAATGGACATGCACTCTCCTATATAGTTTCCTGTTCCTGTTCTGATGCCTAGACTAACCCAATTCGACTGACCACCACAACATGCCTTGTCATACCCTCACCTCAATGCCCCTCCAAAAGGGCTAAGAACTTTGCTTACCCAAATAGTAGAATCAACTTCCCCTACACAATCTTCATTCGAGTGCAGGTTCAAGGCTCATCTCTTTAAACTCTTTAAAGGCTCATAAAGTGGTGGTGGCATAGTGGACTAAAGCACCAAACTGGTAAGCAGAAGGTTGTTGGTTTGATCCCCACAGCCGCCACCACCACCATCCTTGAGCAAGACACTTAACTCCAGGTTGCTCCAGGGGGATTGTCCCTGTAAAAATGGCACTGTAAATTGCTTTGGATTAAAGTGTCTGCCAAATGTGTAAATGTAAACAATATTTAGATTAAGTAAACAATAGTTTGTGGTGGCTATTAAAACAATGGAACTTGTTTATATTTGTACAGGGCACACTTCTTTTACTAGCAGATAATCTTTTTGCTTGTCATCTGTTGATCACAATTTGTGAAGCTAAAGCACTTTTTGTAAGATGCTTTGGATAAGAGTGTTTGCTTAATGCTTTAAATTTAAATGACTAGTTCCCAGTAATAAACACAGAAAACATGTGGATCATGAAATCCTTTCAAACTTATACTCAGCTATAATAATGTGACTGTACTCTTTCTTATTTATGCTTTAATTAAATCAGTGGTAATGCTTTACAAGGTTCCATTTGTTAACATTAGTTAACATGAAGTAACAATGAACAATATATTTTACAGCACTTCTTAATATTGGATAATGTTAATTTCAACAAATACTAATACATTTTTAAAATGAAAAGTTGTTAATTATGTTGCACTATGAAATAACATGAACTAACAATGAACAAGTATATTTCTATGAATTAACATGCTTTTACATGCAGTAGAAAAGAAATGTTCTTTATTTGTTTATGATACGTAATGCATTTACAAATGGTAACAAGTACAACCTTGTTGTAAAGTTTTACCAAATAGAGAAACTCTGTTTAGTTTATATATTTCAATAAAACTTCTGTTCGATGCATTGTTTTATGTATATATTTCAATAAAAATTCTGTTCAGTTTCACAGAATGTCAACAAAAGCACATTATTTAACACGGTACACTGTATAAGTAGAAAATACAATGCATGTGTCACAATACATATTTAGAATTCATATTATTTTAATGAATAACAATACCGTTGAAATATCCCTCTTATGTTTAAAGAATTATCCCACATGTATATGTCTATCATGATGTCAGGGTTGGGGAGTAACGGAATACATGTAACGGGATTACGTATTTAAAATACAAAATATAAGTTACTGTATTCCACTGCAGTTACAATTTAAATAGTTGGTAATTAGAATACAGTTACATTCAAAAAGTATTTTGATTACCTATCCAAAAATATGACTACTTAACAACATAACAACTACTTCTTTAAATCTAACTTCATTAAATAGTGAAATGTTAGTGTGGTTTTACTGCATTCACTTGTTTACCCAAGAGCCATAGCAAAAAATATAATGCATTCTGAATTTTGGCTTGGAGGATAAAATTCACAAAATGTATTGTAAATAAAAATGGTTTAGAACAAGGTGTTTAAGACCAATATACCAAACCAGTGCTAAAGTTTAAGAGTATTTGGACTTTAGACACAAAACTGTAGTTCCTGAGATACACACCCCTTGTGGCAACTTCCCAGTGTGACAACTAGCCCCAGTCTCCCTCATAAGTAAAGATATGTTCATAATAAGTAATAATAAAGTTTTGGGGTTTTTTTTCTCTCTCTCTAAAACAGGTGACAATTATCCAAATGAGAGCACTCAATTATTTGATGACAAACTACAATCATTTGAGGAAAAAAACATTTGGAGAGCATTTATCAGGAAGGTGAGTAGTCTATATTTGTGTATGTGTGCCACCATAAATGTGTTGGTCCTCAATGTAATCTCACATCTCTGTTTACCTCTATAGGTATTCAGTGTGGTAACACTTCAGTTACTAGTCACCTTCAGTATAGTCTGTGTGTTCACCTTCTGAAGCACAGTCAAGGCAGCGGTACAGAGTAACATTTGGGTGTACCTCAGCTCATACATTGTCTTTCTAGTGGTGGCCATGTGTCTCAGCTGTTGTTCATCATTCAGTCGAGCTCATCCTTGGAACCTGGTGGGACTGGAGAGTTTGTACAGTAATGTCTTCATACTTTGCATTATATCTATAGCATCACACTATATCCATGACTCTGACCTATAGTTATATTGTGAAGTTTTCCATTATATTGCCTCACTTAATTGTTTTCCCATGTTCAGTTTAGAGGATGTGCTTGGAAGCTGGTTGTAGATTTCACTTCCTCACTGATGTAACCCTGAAAGTGGTAACATTCTCTGGCATCTGTTTGAGAGCAGTTATAGAATAAGGTTAAATTGTACAGGTTTTAGGGTAAGTGTTATATTTGTACAAGAGCACTTCTTCTCCAGTTTCACATGTGAGGCATGAGTGTCTGCTAAATGCCTTAAAGGAATAGTTCATCCAAAAATAAAAATTCTCTCATGATTTACTCACCCTCTGGGCATCCCAGATGTGTGTGACTTTCTTTCTTCTGCAGAACACAAATTTAGGTTTTTAGAAGAATATCTTAGCTCTGTAGGTCCATACAATGCAAGTAAATGCAGGTGCCAAAATTCTGAAGCTCCAAAATCCACATAAAGGGAGCATAAAAGTAATCCATATGACTCCAGTGGTTAGATCCATATCTTCAGACACGATATGATAGGTGTGAGTGAGAAACAGATCAGTTCATTTCAATTTTGACTCAATTCAAGTAACTTTTTATCATAAATTTTCCTCCCTGCTCACTAGGGGGCGATATGCAAGAATAATTTGAATCACCAAAAACAGAAGAAGGAGAATGTGAATAATGATCTGTTTTTTACTCAGACCTATCATATCGCTTCTGAAGACATGATTTAACCACTAGATTTGTCTGGAGTACTTTTCTGTTGCCCTTATGTGGATTTTGGAGCTTCAAAATTTTGGCACCCATTCACTTACATTGTATGGGCCTATAGAGCTGAGAAATTAAAAATCTTTGTTTGTGTTCAGTAGATGAAAGAAATTCATGCACATCTTGGATGGCATGAGGGTGAGGAAATTATAAGAGAATTTTCATTTTTGGGTGAACTATCCCTTTAAATGTAAATGACCTACAATAATAAACACACCAGTCAACAGGTTATACACGCTGTAATGTGACTCTATTTATGCTTTAATGAAATCAATAAATTCTGTTCTATTTCTACTTGAGATTAATAAATATTGTTCTGCTTCACAGAACTGCACAGATGCTTCAATAAAAGCACATGTCCCCGATAGCACATGTACATGACCCAAGTCTATTTGATGTGTGTGTTTACCTCTGGAAGACATATTTATTTGTTTGTTTGCTCATCTGACATACTGTACGTCTATAAGACGTTTCTTTTCAGATGTCAAAGAGACATTCATCAGATGTCTGTGAGACATTTATGATTTAGAATGTTTGTAAATCTGCTCTTTTTAAGATTTTTAACAGATTTTAATGAAAATGTGATGCTTTTCAGATTAAACACTCTGAAACAGACATCTAGGAGACATACGTGTGCTATCTGGGATATAACTCTCATGGTTCCGGTGAGTTCGTTGGTCTGTTCTGTTTGTTTTGTTATTTCTCTCCCTCATGTGTCTCTGGTGATGTTAGCATGCTTGATCAGTGTTTCCATGGGAACAATCAGTGTTCTGATCATGCCACTAATTAGCATGCTTCCACTGGATCTGCTGAAGTTATAATTTTTTGTTAATAAATCCTTTGAACTGTTCCTCTGCTCTTGGGTCTCTATGTCTCGCCTTTGTGACAGAACAATCAAGCAAGGATGGACCCAGTGGAGGAATCTACTCTTCACTCAGCCCTGTCTCTGCAGGGAGCCTTACAGGGAGCCTTACTGCAGGATCAGTTCTCCACTTCTAACCGGGCTCTGGAGATGATGGCGCCGCAGCTCGCTCATTCAACAACTCCGCCAGCCTCCCAATTCCGGTTCCACCCAGGAAGAGCCCTCATCTGCTCTGGCGGTTCCCAACATTTCTAAATGCTCAGAGGCTCGCATCAACCCTCCAGCTCCATTCTCAGGTGAAGCAGGGTCTTGCAGCATTTTCCTTTCACAATGTTCCTTGTTCTTCATGTTGCAGCCCTCTGCTTTACCTTCAGAGACAATGAAGGTGGCATGCATTATTACGCTCCTCACCGGAAGGGCCAGTGAATGGGGAACCGCCAAGTGGGACAACAGACATCCCTGTTTTTCTTCATTAAAAGCATTCACCATGGAGCTCCGCCGGGTGTTAGATCACTCGGCTCAAGGTCATGAGGCGGCGAGGGTTTTATCCAGACTGTCTCAGGGAAATCGGCGGGCGCGGACTATGCCAATGAGTTCCGCACCCTTGCTGCATCTTGTGAGTGGAACAATCACGCCAAGTGGGATCAGTCCCTGCATGGGATTCTGACGACATCAGGATGAAATCTATCCCTTGGACCTGCTTTCCCGCTTCGATGACTTGGTGGATCTGGCCATCCGAGTGGATCAATGTCTAGCCCTACGACGCCGCTGCTGTTCTCCACTTACCCGGGCAGCTGACCACTATACCCAGTCCCCAGTTTTGGCGAGGTCACCGGAATCATGGTCCGAGGCAGAGCCCATGCAGATCGGTTGGGCTCAGATTTCTCATGAGGAGCAAGGACGCCTCATTCAAGGACTCTGTTTTCATTGTGCACATCTTGGTCAATTCTCTGTTTCCTGTCCAGTAAAAACACCGCACTTCAGTAGACAGGGGGTTATTGAAGAGCGTAACACCCCTGGACAAAACCCCAGGATTACGCATGCTTCTCCCAGCCCGGCTGCTGTACGGATCAACCAGTCACACTGTCTCTGCATTGGTGGATTCCAGAGCCAAAGGGAACTTTATGGATTTCGATGTGGCTTCCAAGTTGCGAGTTCCAATGATCCAGTTGGACGAACCTGTCACAGCCCACACCCTCAGCGGCACACCCTTGAACGTCATCACCCACTCCACCAAACCAGTCAACTTCATCTCTGTAAATCATACAGAGCAGTTGTCCTTTTACCTGATCCAATCTCCATCAGCGCCAATAGTATTGGGCCATCCTTGGTTGGTAATGCACAACCCACACATAGACCAATGATCAACCAATACTGTTCTTGCTTGGAGTTCTTACTGTTTGTCACACTATCTTAAGTCTGCTGTCTCCCCTGTCCAGACTTGTGTTTCATTGCAGGATGAACCAGCGGATTTATCCAGAGTACCGTTGGCATACCATGACTTGAGGGTGTGTTCAGTTGGTCACACACTGCGACCTTTTCTCCTCATCGCCCGTACGACTGTGCCATTGAATTGCTCCCTGGCACTTCTCCTCCTCACGGGCAGCTGTATTCGCTCTCGGCTCCTGAGAGGGAGGCCATGAACAGGTGTATCAATGATTCTCTGGCAGCCGGTCTCATCCTCCCTTCCTCTTCACCAGCAGGGGCGGGGTTCTTCTTCGTGGAGAAGAAGGACGGCTCGCTTAGACCATGCATAGATTATCGGGGGCTGAATGACATCATGGAGAAGAATCGTTATCCTTTGCCATTGATGTCCTCAGCCTTCAAATTCTTGCAGGGAGAGCCCGTCTTTAGGAAGTTGGACTTATGCAATGCTTATCACCTTGTCCGGATTAGGGAGGGGGATGAGTGGAAGACGGCTTTTAACACCCATAGGGGGCACTTCGAATATTTGGTTATGCCTTTCAGATTGGTCACCCCAGCCACCTTCCAGGGGCTCGTGAATGACGTGCTTATAGACATGGTTGACCATTTTGTGTTTGTCTATTTAGATGATATTCTGATCTTCTCCCAGAATATCCAGGACCATGTTCAGCACGTCAGGTAGGTGCTTCAGCGACTGCTAGAGAATCGGCTGTTCGTCAAGGCGTATAAGTGCACTTTTCATGCACAGTCTTTCATGCACCCTGCCAAGGTCAGAGCCATCTCCGATTGACCAACCCTAGATTCTCACAAGGCTTTGCAGAGGTTTCTGGGGTTCACTAATTTCTATCGTAGGTTTATTCATAATTACAGCCTAATTGCCGCGTCTCTGATCTCACCTCCACCCGCACTGACTTTTGTTGGTCCCCGAGGGCCGAGGCTGTGTTTTCTAAATTAAAGAAGTGGTTTCCTACTGCGCTAATTTTGATAACTCCCAACCCTGCATGTTAGTTTGTGGTGGAGGTGGATGCGTCGGAGGGTGGTGTCAGAGCGGTCCTGTCGCAATGCTCTTCCTCGGACAGAAAGATGCATCTGTGATGCATCAGCCGAACAGAACTATGACATTGGTAACAGAGAATTGCTGGCTGTCTGGCTGACTTTGGGTGAGTGGCGTCATTGATTAGAGGGTTCGGGGGTACCTTTCATGGTCTGGACTGATCATAAGAACCTAGAGTACATTCATAGTGCTAAACATTTTAACTCTAGACAGGCTCGCTGGGCACTATTTTTCACCCGTTTCAACTTCGTCCTTTTGTATCGCCTAGGCTCTAAGAACATCAATCCCGATTCATTGTCTCAGTGTTTCGAAATCGAGACCTCTACCATCCCACGGATACCATTCTACCCACCACTCGGGTGGTGGGCATGGTATCCTGGGATGTGGAGACTAAAGTCCGTGTTGTAATACGAAACACTGCGTCTCCCGCTACGTGTCCAACGAATTGGTTGTTTGTTCTGTGATCAGTTCGGATGCATGTCCAACAGTGGTGCCACTCATCCAATGTCACTTGTCTTCCAGAGGCGGCTTGCACCCAGACGTTCATTAGATAGCGATTCTGGTGGCTATCACTAGCGCAGGACGTACGCCGATTCATGGCCACTTGTCCTGTTTGTGCGACTAATAAGATCTCCAGTAACCCCCCAGCCGGGCTCCTCCAACCGCTGTCAGTTCCTTCGAGACCCTGGTTGCACATAGCCATGGATTTTGTTACTGGTCTCCCCCTTCCCATGGCAACACAGTAGTTTTGACTGTTGTGGACCGGTTCTCGAAGGCGGTTCATTTCATTCCCCTCCCCAAACAGCGAGAGAGACAGCAGTGGCAGTCATTAACCACATCTTCTGCATTCATGACCTCCCAATTGATGTGGTTTTTGATAGAGGCCCCAAATTTGTGTCACGTTTTTGGGTAGAATTCTGCCGAAAGCTGGGGGCTTGTGTGAGTTTGTCCTCTAGGTTCCACCCCCAGACAAATGGGCAAGCAGAGCGGGCGAATCAGGAACTTGGTGGGGTGGTTCTTTCACGGTTCCGGTGAGTTTGTCTGTCTGTTCTGTTTGTTTTGTTATTTCTATCCCTTATGTGTCTCTGGTGCTGTCAGCATGCATGATCAGTGTTTCCATGGGAACACTGATCACGCCACTAAATAGCGTGCTAGCAGCACCTGTCTCTCCACTGCTTATTTAAGCCCTTCTTTGTGTCATGTTCTTTGCTAGATTGTTGTTTGGTGTTGAAGTTATTCACCTCGCACTCTCTGCCTAGTTGGTCCTGTCTTGTGTATCTGTTTTGGTTGCCTGTCTCAGCCCGCGTGTTGGGAGTGTGGTTGCCTTCCAGTTTGCTGTATGTCTGTTCTCTTCGACCACTGAGGATTCCTCCCGAATCTGTTCCTGACTACCACAACGTATACACTCGCCTACAAACACACTCTTCACAAAGGATTCCTTATGGATCTGCTCACTGCGTGCTCAGCGCGCTCTCATCGACAAACACGCCCATCACCTTCTACTGTGGTTAGTGCTGGGATCTCTACACTTCACCTGGCTCTGCTGAAATTATAATTTATTATTAATAAATCCTTTGAACTGTTCCTCTACTCTTGGGTCTCTTTGTCTCACCTTTGTAGATGTATTACAAAACATAAATATACTAAATATATTGCATTTAAATATAATACATATAGTGTTATTTTGATTAATAATGATATTGTACTATTTCTCTCTTGTTAAGAGAATCTGAGTGTTCACAGTTCTTCAGTAGGCTATAGTGCATTTACATGTGAATCAATCATGCAAAACATGACACTGAAAGCAGACCCACAATTTTATTTGGGTCATGTTAAAGGGCCTACACACACACACACCAGCAAAATGTTTGTGTGTAAAATAATGTGCTATAAAGGGCATTGACTACAGACACTTTTTTAGTCAAAAGACTGTTTTAAGTGAGCTGCATAGTATTTAGATAAACCAGTCTTTCTGTCACTATCCAGAAATACAGCTGCTTACATACTTGAAGCATAATAAAACTTTTTTTTTTTTTTGCCATTTAATCTATCAGGTGAATCCTTGAGGTTTTTGGTAAATTGTGTAGAGATTCAAAAAGTTGGCAGTGAGAAAGAAAGTCAGTGGCGTAAAATACTCCATAAACAACTTTTGGCAAAGACCAGCAGATTTTGCACACATAAGTTATTGTAAGTCATGTTACCAGAGGATGTGAAAACTACTTCAGCCTATATGAAACAATACGTGAGGCTTTAAACATCAAAGAGCGTTGTGTGTTCAGACCTCAAACACAAAAAGACTGAGGAGGAAAAGGTAAGCATGATTTTTACTTTCTGTTATGTCTTTGAAAAATCTCCTTATCAAATATACATGCAAAAATTCATGTAATTATGCTCTGATCATTAGATATGTAAGAAAACCTTGATCTTATTATGATTAATCAACTATGACGTGCTAACATAAGTTGTCATAAACATAAGATCAAAAGTTTTTGACACTAAATGGTGCATTCTCGAAAGTAGAAAAATGTTGCCCATTTGCTTTGTTGTAATCCACTCAGAATTTTCATATATATACACTATATTGCCAAAAGTATTCGCTCATCTGCCTTTAGACGCATATGAACTTAAGTGACATCCCATTCTTAATCCATAGGGTTTAATATGACGTCAGCCCACCCTTTGCAGCTATAACAGCTTCAACTCTTCTGGGAAGGCTTTCCACAAGGTTTAGGAGTGTGTTTATGGGAATTTTTGACCATTCTTCCAGAAGCGCATTTGTGAGGTCAGACACTGATGTTGGACGAGAAGGCCTGGCTCGCAGTCTTCGCTCTAATTCAACCCAAAGGTGCTCTATCGGGTTGAGGTCAGGACTCTGTGGAGGCCAGTCAAGTTCTTCCACACCAAACTCGCTCATCCATGTCTTTACGGACCTTGCTTTGTACACTGGTGCGCAGTCATGTTGGAACAGGAAGGGGCCATCCCCAAACTGTTCCCACAAAGTTGGGAGCATGGAATTGTCCAAAATCTCTTGGTATGCTGAAGCATTCAGAGTTCCTTTCACTGGAACTAAGGGGCCAAGCCCAGCTCCTGAAAAACAACCCCACACCATAATCCCCCCTCCACCAAACTTCACAGTTGGCACAATGCAGTCAGACAAGTACCGTTCTCCTGGCAACTGCCAAACCCAGACTCGTCCATCAGATTGCCAGATGGAGAAGCGTGATTCGTCACTCCAGAGAATGCGTCTCCACTGCTCTAGAATCCAGTGGCGGCGTGCTTTACACCACTGCATCTGACGCTTTGCATTGCACTTGGTGATGTATGGCTTGGATGCAGCTGCTCGGCCATGGAAAGCCATTCCATGAAGCTCTCTATGCACTGTTCTTGAGCTAATCTGAAGGCCACATGAACTTTGGAGGTCTGTAGCGATTGACTCTGCAGAAAGTTGGCGACCTCTGCGCACTATGCGCCTCAGCATCCGCTGACCCCACTCTGTCATTTTACGTGGTCTACCACTTCGTGGCTGAGTTGCTGTCATTCCCAATCGCTTCCACTTTGTTATAATACCACTGACAGTTGACTGTGGAATATTTAGTAGTGAGGAAATTTCACGACTGGACTTGTTGCACAGGTGGCATCCTATCACAGTACCACGCTGGAATTCACTGAGCTCCTGAGAGCGGCCCATTCTTTCACAAATGTTTGTAGAAGCAGTCTGCATGCCTAGGTGCTTCATTTTATACACCTGTGGCCATGGAAGTGATTGGAACACCTGAATTCAATTATTTGGATGGGTGAGCGAATACTTTTGGCAATATAGTGTATATATATTGGATAGCGGTGAACTAAAAGTAGCAAATTTTTCAGAAGTGTGTCATGGGTCAGCTGTTTTCAAAACACAACAAACACACAATTATTTACTTTAGATTAGTTGCTTGGAGTGTATGGGAAGCAGATTCTGCCAATTTTAAATAAATTAATAAAAGGATAAAAATAAAAAACGTGTACGCAAAATATGTGCCAAAATCAAAAATACAATTATATGATTTGATTTTCATTTTAATTTTCACTATAACAATGCATCATCCCTGTCAAATTAAAAAATAAAAATTGATGATTTGACATTTCATTTTCACTACAATCTTGAGGCAAGACTGCCAATGTTAAAATGAAAAGGCAAATGTGTATAAGTAATTGCAAATAAATTTTTTACAAAGCTTTTTCTTAATATTCACTTAATAATAGTGACAGAATTCAAATTCAAAATCAGAATCAGCTTTATTGCCATGTAGTTTACACATACAAGGAATTTGTCTTGGTGACAGGAACAAGACAGAGATAATAATAAAAAAGAATTAAAAAATAAAATAAAATAAAATAAAAATTGAATAGAAAATAAATTATATAGAATACACTATACACACACACACACACACACACACACACACACACACACACATACATACATACATACATATATATACATACACATACATACACATACGTAGTTGTGTATTAAAATAGAAATATGTTAAATACAGTGCAAGGGCATGTAATGGCAGAAGGTAGGATGTGTTGGATATGAGATGTGAGATGAGATGTGAGATGTGAGATGTTTTTTATTTGATGTGCCAGGCTTCTTTTCTGTTCTTTTGACATTCTGACACTACAATGACAACTAACCTCATGTTTAGTATGGCGGACAAACAGAGCCACAATACGACTCAGAGTAGTCCTAACTATGGAGCGACTGCACCACTGAATTCTCCTCCGTCTTATATGCCCCCTCCGTATCCACAAGGCCCTGCGATGTACCCCTCATCCATGCCTGCACAAGGCGGCTATGTTGCACCCAAGATGCCACTAGAAGAGGCTGGCTTCAGCAAAGCAGAAGAACCAAGTGCACAAGTAGACTTAACAGGTACTCTACTTCACTAACAAAAGTGTATTACTGTTTGCCATGGCCATGTACACTAAATTATTACGGACTGCACAACAGTTCTTGAGTTTAAAGGGATAGTTCACCCAAAAATGAAAATTCTCATCATTTAATCACCCTCATGATATCACAAATGTATATGACTTTCTTTCTTCTGCAGAACAAAGATTTTTAAAAGAACACTTCAGCTCTGTTGGTCCTCACAATGTAAGAGAATGGTGGCCAGAACTTTGAATGCACAAAAGTCAGTATAAAAGTAATACATAAGACTCCAGTGTTTTAATCCATATCTTCTGAAGTGATATGAGAGGTGTGGGTGAGAAACAGATAAATATTTAAGTCCTTTTTAACTGTAAATCTACACTTTCACTTCCACATTCTGGTGTGAAAATGACTTTTACATTCAGCCACCTACTGGTTGGGGCTGGTCAGAGGTGGAGACTGATAGTAAAAAGACTTAAATATTGATCTGTGTCTCACCCACACCTATCATATCCCTTCTGAATTGTAGATTTAACCATAGGAGTCGAATGGGTTAATTTATGCTGCCTTTATGTGCTTTTTGGAGCTTCACAATGTTGATTCCCATTCACTTGCATTTTATGAGCCTAGAGAGCGGAAATATTCTTCTAAAAATCTTTGTTTGTGTTCTGCAGAAGAAAGAAAGTCATACACATCTGGGATTGTAAATGATGAGAGAAGTTTCATTTTTGGGTGAACTATCCCATTAAAATCTTGGCTGCTAACAAGCTATTGAGCAAAAAAGACAGGCATACAGTTCATTGAACACACATGACTTTTTGTGACAACATGCCTCAATAGCAAGACATGTTGTGACAGCATATGGCTGCCGACCTGACATTAATGAAAAATACACTTGTCCTGAAAAACAGTTAAACCTTTTGGTTAAAATCTACCTTCATTTTACAGTAAGGGATAGTGTACGATGAACCAACCAACCCCGTCTTAAACGTTATGTATTTTTGTCATGTGGCCTTGTAAGCAGGAAGATTTTCTCATTTTTATCTGGTTGTGAAGAGGAGAAGCATGCAGGAAAAGTGTGTTTTTACACACACACACACACACGTTTTTTTGTTGGCCAAAGTAATTTTTTTTTATGTTGGAAGTTAAATTACTGTTGTGCCAAATGTTTGTATCTAGCATTATTTCATTGTTTTTCCTTGTATATTACAAAACATGTGTACAAATTCTCATCTTACCCCACTCTCTCCTATAGTTGACACTTGCTAGTGTGGTTTTATAGTGATAGCTTGTTTACCCAACAGCCATAGCAACAATATGATATTGCAAAAAAACTTTTGTAAATAAAGAGGGTTTAAACTAGTGTTTAAAACCACTGCTAGGAAAGAAAAAATAGGCACATTTGTGAAAATGGACTTTTGACTCAAAATCGTATTGTTCCTGTATAAGACATAGCCCTTAGGACAACTAGCCTCCAGTCTCCCCCATAAGTGATCATATGTGCATAATAAGTATTAAGTAATAATGTTTAGGGTTTTTTTCTTCTCTAAAACAGGTGACAGTTATCCAACTGAGAGCACTCAATTAATCACGCCATCATTTGAGGACAAAACTATTCGGAGAGCATTTATCTGGAAGGTGAGTAGTCTATATTTGTGTATGTGTGCCACCATAAATGTGTTGGTCCTCATTGTAATCTCACATCTCTGTTTACCTCTATAGGTGTTCAGTGTGGTAACACTTCAGTTACTAGTCACCTTCAGTATAGTCTGTGTGTTCACCTTCTGAAGCACAGTCAAGGCAGCGCTACAGAGTAACATTTGGGTATACCTCAGCTCATGCATTGTCTTTCTAGTGGTGGCCATGTGTCTCAGCTGTTGTTCATCATTCAGTTGAGCTCATCTGTGGAACCTGGTGGGACTGGTGAGTTTGTGCAGTAATGTCTTCATACTTTGCATTATATCTATAACATCACACTATATCCATGACGGTGACCTATAGTTATATAATGAAGTTTTCTCATTATATTGCCTCACTTAACTGTTTTCCCATATTCAGTTTAGAGGATGTGCTTGGAAGCTGGTTGTAGATTTCACTTCCTCATTGATATAACCCTGAAAGTGGTAACATCAGCAGACTGTATAAACCTAAATCTAGCAGATTCCTCTTGTTGGTTCCTAAGTAATGCCCAGGGTTTCAACCTTTGGTCACCACATCATATCTTGTAATTTGCGATTTCTCTGCACACAGACAGGCTGGTACAGTCTACACTTCCTCACAAAGTGCAAAGTGAAACTATGCTTCTAATAATTGCATTTTATTAGAAGCATAGCTTTTATAGAACATATTAGGACTTTGACTTTGTGTGATCTATTTAAAAACACAGTTGCCTTTTAAATATTAATCAAAAAAAGGGTTTTTGAACAGTATAGGCTGGCTTTGAGGCAGGAAGAATATGTTGTAATTACACTCAACACATTAAACTCTTGTGTCTCTGTAGTCATTGGTCACTCTGAGTCTGTCCTACATGGTGGGAACTGTAGCCTCATATCACAACACAACTGCTGTGATTATTGCTTTAGGATCAACTCTGGTCATCTCATTTACCATTATCATTTTCTCAGCCCAGGTATGTTCAATTTGTCTATAAATAACAATACAGTATATAGAGAATTACAAGTTACAAGAAACTATTGTGGACATGTAAATAATGCCCAAGACCACAATCAAGCAGGCTACAGTGATAGTTTAGGCATTCTAATAAAACAACTCGTAGTTCCGGGGCTATGTTGAGAGATACTCAGAATCAGTTACTAAAATCTACACAATTCCTCCCTTTTACTCTTGAGCAAGTCACTTGCAAGTTGCTGCAGGAGCATCTGATCTCTCTCAAATCTATTAGATCAAATAAACCACTGAAAGGCACCTTCTGGATAATTTCCTTTTTACCACTTACTGTATTTCAGTTACATCTTTTCTGACTTGCTGTACTTCTTTCAGACTCGTGTGGACTTTACTGTTTGTAATGGCATTCTGCTCACACTATCAATCGATTTACTCATGTTTGGATTCTTCTGCATTTTGTTCTACTCCACTATTCTGCAAATAGTCTACGGATGTCTGGGAGCCCTTCTTTATGCACTGGTAAAGCGTAATCAATGTTCAATAATGCTGACCATGAACCTAAAACTACATGCAAATGCCTGACAAAGTAAATGACAAAATTTGCTTCTCATTGTTTTCTCATTAGTTCCTGGCAGTGGACTGTCAGTTGGTGATGGGCAGACAGAAATACCGCCTTAGTGCTGAAGAGTATGTCTTCGCTGCCTTAATTCTCTACCTGGATATCATTATGATATTCCTCTACATACTTATGATTCTGGGTGGAGGCTCCAGAAACTAAACTCATACATAACATGGCACTTCAAATATGCACACAGTGCATGGCAAAAGGGCATGTCTATAGTGATAAACACACGGTCTATCTTGTTGATATTGACTGAATAATGAATTCATGATTATCTTTCTCCTCAACACCTATCTTCTCATCTATTATAATGTGACTCCATTGCTACTCAGTTATGCTTAAATGAAATACTAATAAACTTTGCTATATTTATACATATGTTCCCACCCCTTTGAGCAATGAATTTCCATGCCTTTTCCATTTATTATTTTGTTATGATAACTGGTTAAGGATTTAAAAAATATTTTATAGATTGCACTCACTAAGAAAAATGTCACCAAAAGCAAATATAACTTTATAACAGTATACAAACAGACACTATGATGTTACAGATTATTTTGAGGAATCAGCCAATTGATTTGGCAGTCAAACTGACATCAGCAGAACAATCTGTATATCTTCTTCTAAAACATTCTTGAGTTCCTGTTCCCCTTCATGAACATATTATCTATGCATAACTATAGGTTAGGTCCTCCACCACAGACAGTTATTTATAAGACTGTTAATGTGCTAAATGTAAAGAATCATGTCTACCTCACCACAGTGAGGAGAAGTTAAACTGAACTCGGAGGAGGTATCTCATGTGTGTCTGGGCAGGGTTATAAACAATGTACTCATTATAAAGAAGGGAGTAGCCACCTTTCTGCCCCACCCCAGTCTTTACACATGGCCCCATGGGTACTGTTACACCATCCCTGAGAGACAAAAAAGAAAGACAAAATAAGAGAGGATCAGTGTTCTCAGTTTTTCAGTTCACTGCATTAAAAGGATAGTTCACACAGAAATTAAAATTCTGTCTTCATTTACTCACACATATGTCATTTAAAACCTGTATGACTGACTTTCTTCCATGTAATGCAAAAGGAGATGTTAGGCAGAATGTTAGGGTCTGGCAGCCTCAGTCACCATTCATTTTCAATGTGTGGAAAAAATATGCAATGAAAGTGCATGGTGACTGAGACTAAAATTCTGTCTGACATCTCCTTTTGTGTTCCATAGAAGGAAATAAACCATATAGGTTGGAACAATATGAAGGCGCACAAATGATGACAGAATTTTTTAACATATGACTCAATTGTGTAAAACAAGACACCAATAAAATGTAATAGCATACTCACAATGTTACATTGTTGTTTGGGTCAGGTGCAGTTTGTCCCAGGCCTTTCGTGCTATGTTTCCCAGAAGGTAGTTTGCCAGCATTGTAATCTGCATCCAAGAGTTCATTACTTTCCCCAAGGGCAACCTGTAAAGGAAAGAGGAAAAACCTGTCATCTTAGTAATGAAGTCTAGCAGTGGCAGTTTTGAGGTTTAGAAATGAAGTCTGGTTACAATCTGAATGCACTGTAAAAACCAACCTCACTCAGTAGCAGGAGTCCCTGGTTGTTCTTCTGATTGGCAAAGCAGTAATTGCCACTTTTAGATGACATATCTGCAAAGTAGATCCCCTTACCAAACTACAGGAGGAGGAAAAAAGTTTTTTAGCATTGTTTTATACTTTACTTGAAATAAAGAGGCAGCAAGAGTACAGTATATATCTTCCTCTCACCATGTATCCAGTTACAGGAGCCTCTGGGGGGGCCACTCGCAGCCCCTGATTCAAGATCCCCACCCAGTTAGACAGACGAGAGCCATGCCACAGGAGCATCCTAGTTTTCACACATTAAAAAACCCAATAACTTCTATAATGTGTAATACATAGACAAACTTACATTATACAAAGCCACACACACAGTAAAACCAGAACTAAAGAAGTGGCTGGGGTAGTTCCTCTTTATATGGACTGGAGTACTACATAAAGTGACATTCAAAGTGTAAAAAGCATATATTTGTCCAACTGGCAAAACTACCATGAGAGAAAGTGGTTTGGTACCGGTTGTCCAGCTGAGAGTGGAAGTTGTCCTTCTCGCCCTCTCTCTCCACAGCAAAGATGTCCAGAACAGTCATTGTGTAGTCAGTGTGGGTGGGTGCATGAGTAGTCTGAAGATATTTCTCTATGATCTTCAAAGAGACATAGAGGGGTGTAAATTGGGGTCATCAGGACAAAAATGAATGCAAAAAAAAAACAAAAAAAACAACAAAAAAAACCTTAAAGGTGCAGTATGTAAGATTCAGAAACCCTTGTTATTAATGACACCTGCGGCCATTACATGAACTGCAGCCAGCTACCTGTTGCTCGTGCTCATGCACAGTCTCCATAGGGACGTGAGCAATGACTTAACGTACAAAGAGACAACGTGAATCACTGGCATCATGCTGACAGATGAGGTAGTATAATTCAAATTACACAGTTATTATTGTTTTACTAAAAACTTTGAGACTAAACTAAAACTACTTATCAGCTAACATAGCATACTGATACACACATATAGCTACATACTACCGAACTATACCAGATGTTGCACTATTGTAGGTTTTGTATGTCATATGTTGTACTCCGAATAAGAAACCAGCGTATTTGATTAAAGGTGCAATATGTAACATTTTTCATGTAATATTTGCCTTTTTTTTGTCAATGTGAAAACGGCTTGTAACGCAACTTAAAAAATGAGCCCTTCCCGGACTTCATAGGTTGCCTATTAAATCCTGTATACTGATTTTCATGCGAAGGGAGCGGGTCGCTTTTGCCGGGAAAATCCAAAGGATGTGACGTTTATGCGCCCTCCCGAGAGCCTTGCCTCAGACAGTAGCTTCTCTTCTGCTATTCAACAGCAACAACAAACTGCAACACTAGGTAACGTTATCTTAGAGATGGAATCCAGCAAACGTCCGGCTCCTACACAAACTCTGTAAGTCAGTTTTCTACTTTATCTACTGAATCCCGTCTGGCTAAGCGGGAACGTGATCGTGGTCGAGCGAAAACTAGAGTGAACATCAGCGGGGCATTTGATTCCTGGAGGGAAATTCGTTCGGTTTTGGGGATCAAAACCGACCCTGAATTGGCATTCTTCTTATTGGAAAGGTAAGCTTACATAACTGCAAAGCATGTGAAATATAGTGCCATAAGGATTGATCTGTGTAATTTTAGCTAACTTGATCTTGCCTGCTAATGCTGAGGAATTGCAAGCTACCTTGCTTCGTAACTTTCAAATAATTTCAACGATCTTCTCTTTATACTAAAAGTCAGGTATACAGGATAAATTTAAAGGTGCAGTATGTAAGATTCAGAAACCCTTGTTATTAATGACACCTGTGGCCGTTAAGTGAACTGCAGCCAGCTACCTGTTGCTCGTGCTCGTGCACACACTCCATAGGGACGCGAGCGAGCGAGCATTATCCAAAACAATGACGTAACGTACAAAGAGACTGAACGTGATTCACCGACATCATAACAGAATCATATTATCAGAAGAGACGTTCCTCATTTTGGATTATTATGCCTACATGGATCACCTTGGAAAAAATAGTTCAAAAGTAACCATACCCAAAAGCAAGTGAGAAGGGAGGACAGAGCTAAAGAGTGTTTAAAGATTCTGAGGGAGTGTGTTAAAGAGTTATGGACCAGAGAGCATGTTGTGCCCTCTGCGGATGTTCTACAGGTCCTTCTGGCTTACTCTAAGTTTGTGTAGGAGCCGGACGTTTGCTGGATTCCATCTCTAAGATAATGTTACCTAGTGTTGCAGACTGTCTGTTGACATGGAAGAGAAGCTACTGTCTGAGGCAAGGCTCTCAGGAGCACGCATAAACGTCACATCCTTTGGATTTTCCTGGCGACCCACTCCCTTCGCATAAAAATCAGTCTACAGGCTTTAATAAGCAACCTTGGAAGTCCGTGAAGGGCTCGTTTTTTTAAGTTGCGTTACAAGCCGTTCACATATTGGCAAAAAAAAAAAGCTTGTGCATAATTCATCCAAGATTTAATAACTATGTTGGCTGGACAAAGTCAACATACTTTTATTCTACAGAATTGGTTTAGTGTTTGTTGTTTTGTTGTTGTTGTTTTTTTTATCCCTACACCAAGATCAAAGTTTCTGACACTTGTCCCAGACCTAGAGCTTTAAGCTGCATCCACCAAGCTTGGCACAGACCTTCAGGCTATGATGTTTCTAACTAATGGGAATTACATTTTTTGCACAGCGGACAATCAAACATCCCCCAAATCCCACTGTCTTACACTGTCACAATTTTTAAACGTGTCAAGACTGTTCAAAATCCAACTGTCAGAAAATTAAAAATGCAAAAATTTAAATGTAAACAAAACCACACAAGGTCTTAACTGTTACTCTCTCTTCATTGCCTCTTTCTTTTCTGCTTTTCTCTCTTTCTTGCCTTTGTCTCCATCTATCCATCTATCAATCTACAATTTTTTAGAACTAACTTTCGGACAAGGCTTTGTCAAGCCAACGTCCATGTTTGTTTTGACAAACCTAACCTATCTAGATTATACTTCAATGATAAAAGTAGCAGGTTTTGTATTTCTTGTATGTACCTTGTATTCATTGCTGTCAGAATCCAGTGGCTGCAGTCCACACTTTAGAGAGCGATACTGTCTGTCCAAAGGATGCTCATCACTCTGAACACTGAACTGAACCATTTTCACTGCTATTTGAATGTCACTCAGAGCCTAAGAGACAGAAAGAGAGTGAAAGACATCAAACAGGAGCAAATTTCTTTATTTTAGACTGATAGTGATTCTTAATGAGAGCACAAACGTAAAGTCTGCACGAACTGACCAAAAACAGAGACCGATACAATGAGAATGCAGTTAAAATGTGCTAAAAAATCCGACCCTATTCAACACCCAATCAGCAGTGTATCGCCTGTAAAGCAAGCACTGATAACACTCTGTCAAACCTCAAGCAAAGCAATTTTTTCCTTTAGCTCCTCCGTTGATCGTATGACTGGGGGTGTCCGCAACCTAAAATGAAAATGAAGTGATCAGGATTAAAATGCTTTAAAAATAACAACAGTAATAAAAGGACATTATACAGATTTTATGTCCAATGAAATGTAACTACTGAGTCATTGAGTAATTTCTTTTACCCAAAGTCATGGGGAATGCGAGTGTAGAACTGGTTGCACGCGTCCAGGAGTTCTTTATTACTGCCTTTCCTTTTTAAACACTCTTCAATCCTCTTCAGAGAAGCATAACCGGCTCTAATTTGCTCTGCTGTTAGTTTTCCTTCAAGAGAAAATAAATATTATCAATACAGAGTCCTGCTGTTTCATTTACAATTTTCTGTATTAAAAAACACTTTGATTTTTGTTGTTTGGTTTGTATACATTCATCATTGCTAAGAATGTGTGCGTTTGAAACACAGAAGCAAACTCTCTGACCTAATGGAGCTTTTTTGATGTCAAACTTCATCTCCAGCACACACTCTTCCATGGCTTTGAGGTCACATATAAGCTCTAGGAGAGACTGAACCTTGCTGTTCAGTTGGCAGGGCTTTTTTGGGCGAGGAGAGGACACCTTGGCCTTGTCTTCCTCCTGGCGAAAGGTAAAAGTAGGTTTATAAATGACTATAAGGGAAATGAAACAAAGGCAAAGCAATGGATCACGTGGTATTGGGAGTAAAACAAGGAGGTGTCTTCTTACCTTGTACTCAGTGCTGTAGTCTACAAACACCATGTCGTATTTGCCTGCAACCTTTTCGAAATGTGCTCGATGTTCCCACTCATTCTTGGTTTTATCAAAAAACCTACATATAAACCACGTGTAATTTTTCTGTCACCTTTATCGTGATATAATCTACTTGTATCTTTCATGAATCAATAGCATGATGAATTACAGGTAGAAGATGAGCTTACTTTTTTTTGAAGGTGTCTTTGGCCTGAGCTAGATTCCCCCCACAGCTAACCAAGCTGTTCTGTCCAACTTTACCCACTGCAAAGGAAAACAAATGGAATATAGATGGTGATTAACTGAGCTCCAGGTGTTTATTTAAGCTCCTGGGAAAGTGTCTGAGCTGTCTCTATATCATTTTAGAGGACCGACAAGCACACCCTCCACACATACCTCGCCCCCACCTCATCCACACACTGTAGGCCTTTGCATTGTCATCCTGAAGCAGCTGGATCATATAATATTTATTGTTGTTGAACTGAAGATTAGTCTGTAATATAGTTGAAATCAGAGGGAAAAAAGACATTACACATTGTCATATCCTGCAAATTACATTCTAGATAGACTGATGAAGATACTTATTATTCACCTGATTCAGCATAATGTCATATACATCATTCCCCTCACTGTAAACATGGGCCTGTGAATAACAAATGGGAGGAAATCTACTCAGAAGCATGTTTTACACCAAACCATGCATGTTTGTGCAGAAAATCTGGTGAGTATACATGTATTCAATTAAACCAAAATCATCTAAACACCGTACAGTAGTTTTTTATTTTTGCATGTGATCCTGCAACAGATTTAAGACAATTACCTTTCCTATTTTAGCCTTGCATTCTGGATCAACTGGGGCCTTCCCCTTCATAACCACCGTCTTCACAACCTCTGCTTAAAAATGCGAGAAGTATAAGGCCATAAGTAACTGGATCTAAAGCAAATGTGCAAGCACAGTGGTCTCCTCAATACTCAAACAAGCTGAAATAAGTCTATCCATTAAATTTCATGCACATAGTGACACACTTCCTCTTAAGTTCCCCATTAAACTCTGCATATACACTGCTCTGTATTTATTCTAGAGATAGACTGATAATCGGTTTGACCGATCTTTTTAACCGATATTTACACTTTTCTAATTAATCGGTCATCGGCTCTTTAATACCAGGTTTACTGATAATGTTGGACACAAAAGACTTTCATTTTAAACATTCATTAGGCTAAATGAGGGGCTCTGAACAAGTGTATTTTGTATCTAAAACTAGTGTAATTATTTCTCTGTAGACTGTGCACAATATTAGTTTTGTAAAGTAGTTCACCTGAGGTTAGTGATGAATGATTCAGTTTTTAATGTGTCTAAAAGCTTAAATAAAACAAGAATTAAAAATCCATTATGCATATCGGTTATCAGACACTTAAACACAAAAATAATCATTATCTTATCGGTCGATCTCTAATTTATACAAAAGAAACAAGATTTTTCCACAAAAATTAAGCTGCTGATTCAAGCACAACACATTTTGAACCAGACAAGGTCTATATAGACACAAGCATACAGATGTATGTATCTTATAACAACCTTATACATATGATATGCTTTGTTTGTTTGTTAAATGAATAGTTCAATCAAAAATTTAAATTCTCTCATCATTTACACACTCTCATGCCATTCCAGATGTGTATGACGTTCTTTCTTCTCCAGAACACAAATGAAGATGTTTAGGTAAATAAATCAGCTCTGTAGGTTCATACAATGCAAGTGAATGGTGGCCAAAACATTGAAGTTCAAAAAAAGAACATAAAGCTGGCATAAAAGTAATTCATTAGACTCCATGTCATTAGAAGCGATATGATAGGTGTGAGTGAGAAACAGATCAAAATTTAAATCCTTTTTTTTTTTTTTACTATAAATCTCCACTTTCACATTCTGCTCCTTTTGTTTTTTGGCGATTCGCATTCTTCGTGTATATCGCCACCTACTGGTCAGGGCTGGTCAAAGGTGAAGATTTATAGTAAAAAAGGACTTAAATATTGATCTGTTTTTCACCCACACCTATCATATCACTTCAGAAGACATGGATTAAACCACTGAAGTATGGATTAATTTTATGCTGCATTTGTGTGCTTTTTGGAGCTCCAAAGTTCTGGCCACCATTCCCTTGCATTGAATGGAGCTACAGAATCAGGATCAGAATGAGCTTTATTGCCAAGTGTGCTTACAAATACAAGGAATTTGTCTTGGTAACAGGAGCTTCCAGTACACAATACAAAAAACAGCAACAAGACTTTTAAAAAATAATTAAAATTGAATAAAAAATAGATACATTTTGAAAAGAAAAAAGTATATATAGAATACACAATAGACAATATATATATATATACATATATACATACATACACACACACATACACATACGTAGTGCAAATCTAAATACAAATCGGTTATGTACAGTGCAAGGGAATGTAATGGCAGAAGAGGTAGGATGGGTGAGCTGAAATATTCTTCTAAAAATCTTTGTGTTCAGTAGAAGAAAGAAAGTCATACATATCTGGGATGGCCTGAGGGTGAGTAAATGATGAGAGAATTTTAATTTTTGTGTGAACTATCCCTATAATGCTGCAGGTTCCACACGCCATTGTAAATAAGAAGGAAGCTTATTTATCAGAGAAGCATTACCTTCACCTTCCTCTTTTGTAATAGGTTTGGCTTTGCTTGCCTTCTGACTCCTCCCTTCATTGCGTCTTTTCTTTGAGACCGGCTGCTCCTCTTCCTCCTCTTTCTCTTCTTTAATCTGAACAACACCAGTGCCTCCATTATTACCATTCAAAGCGTCCCCTTCATTCTGATCTTCTGTAATGCAACAAATCAGCTGCTGTTAGTTTCTCTGTGGAAACATTACAAACAAATGTAGTGCTGACACACTGGCGTACCTGGCTTCACTTTGTGAAGGCGTACTTTGCGCTTATACTTGGTGACGGTGTTAATCTGTGTCATTTTCACAAGATCCACCTCATAACCTGGTCTGAGAGCCAGTGACACTGACTTTTCACCAGCCTGCTTTGCTGTATCCAACTGGACACATATTTCTGGAGAGTACGGTTCCCACTCACCATCATCGCCCTTCCACTGCCAAACTGGAAAAAAAAGACTTGCATAAGCAACTTTAGAGTGTTTTGCTCCATATGGTAATCTAAAACTAAATAATACCAATAAATGTGATTCTGAGCAATTCAATTACAACTGAACAACTTGATGTCGTTATGTATAAGGTAATTTGTTGAGAAAGGCAATCTATGTGAATATGCAATGTGTGAATGCTTGTCAAGCTTTAGTGCATGACAACAAAACCATCATTGCTTATTGTGAAACTATTAGTTGTTTAGGCATGTTCACTTAAAGGGGAAATATACCTGTCTTCACCACCGAAGCTTCACTTCCTGATTGTGCCTCAGACTTGCCTCGGCAACTTCTTGTTCGCCGCATACTTTACAAAAAAAGCGTCTGAAATCAGATGACACGTTTCCCATATGTGTTAGTAATGTTTCGTGTATCAATATGACAAACTCAGTTATTCAAGATATGATGAAACTTATGATGTGACTCTAAGTCTACTTCCTTAATTTCACGGGTCTATTTTTGTATGCACAGGCAATGGAGATTGCGTCAAAACTAAAATTAGAGCCAGACCGGAATATATATTAACGGCTTACTTTCTTACACATTAACCATAACATGAGATTTAAGACTGATATCAACACCAACCTGAGATTTAAGAACTTCACTTTGTTTTCAATGGCGCCAAAAGCGTAATGACGGCGCGGGCCGTTGTCTAGGAACGAACACATTTCAACTAGTTTCTAGCCGGATTTGTTTTGAAGCCGTATTACCGACGAGCACATGAACACGCGATCGAGTGACCAAATGTATCCTGTTTATTAATCGCGAATAAAACATGTTTTTACTTTGCAGCCGAGTGTATGTTCAGTGTTCAAGATATCTTGTTGCTTTATGTTTGAAAGAAGCTCAACGGGTGAGTACATATCAATAAGCATATTTTATAGAGTAGAAATAAAACAGCGGAGGGAGAGTAGTCTGAATTGGGTTCTAGCATGTTGTGCTAGCTCACACATTGAACTCATTGCGCCAGCCGCGAGTGTTTCCAAGTCAGCGGGGTTCGCATCCGTTGTTATGCGTATTTTGCAAGGAACAACATCTCGTACGAGAATACCGCGCGGTGACCCATGATTTCTGTGCGCTCGCTCATCTATTCAGATGATGTCCTGTTAGGACAGCAATTGGCTCTTTTCTCAGACCTTCCCCGAGGTGAGTGAATGAGTGATTAACACTCCGATAGTGACCTCTACAGTGAGCTTCCCACCGCTGCGAATAAGAGAATGTGGGAGGTTGCTCTATATAGCATGCCCAACAAGCGATTCAGTTCAGTCACGGTGAGGGATAAAATGTTTTCTTTTTGTTTGTTTGTTTTTTTTATTTTTTATTATAGTTTAATTTTGGTCTGGCCAGTTGTCATTGAGAAATGATATTTTGTTGACCTAATTTGTTGTTTGACTGAGTTTCGTTATGTGAAACGCAACAAATGAATAACTGGATTATGTAAATCGCAGTGCAGTGATTGGTCAAACTAGTCTCTCGTTTCGAAAGTACGGAAGCTCTGAATCGCAAGGTGGAAAAGTGTCTCAGTTCCTTCCTGAGCCTAAGTCTTAAATTTTTCTCTCTTCAAAAAAAAAAAAAAAGTTTTCTCTCTTCAAAATTTTTTCTCTCTTAAAGACAGTGTGTTTACGGCATAGATGGTTTAGAAAGACCAACAATTTCAAACAAAAAAAATGTTGAAGAGAGAATTTTTTTTTTGAAGACAGAAAAAAAAACTGTTTTGAAGAGAGAAAAAAATTTTTTTTTTTGTTGTTGTTGTTTTTTTGTTTTTGAAGAGAGAAGAAAAAATTTTGGAAGAGAGAAAAACAATTTTTAGGAAGATTATTAGTATCAGTTTAGGTAGTTTTCAAGAAGGTTGTCTGAGATGATAAACATTATAAATCTTTATTATTATTAGTTTAAAACATTTTGGTTTCATAAGCTATTTTTTGTAGGAAAAAACATAAATGTAAACATTTATATAATTTTCTTTTAAGGTATTAAAATACTTTCTTTGTACCTTTACTAAATAATTAAGAATTAATAATATTTTGAGGCTGACTACAACCCCTTGAGTCACGAGTATGAATCCAGGGTGTGCTGAGTGACTCCAGCCAGGTCTGCTAAGCAACCAAATTAGCCCGGTTGCTAGGGAGGGTAGAGTTACATGGGGTAACCTCCTCATGGTCGCAATTAGTGGTTCTCGCTCTCAATGGGGCACGTGGTAAGTTGTGCGTGGATCGCGGAGAATAGCATGAGCCTCCACATGCTGTGAGTCTCTGTGGTGTCATGCACAGCAAGCCACATGATAAAATGCGCAGATTGACTCTCTCAGAAGTGGAGGCAACAGAGACTTGTCCTCCGCCACCCGGATTGAGGTGAGTAACCACGCCACCACGAGGACCTACTAAGTAGTGGGAATTGGGCATTCCAAATTGGGAGAAAAGGGGATAAAAAAAGAAAAGAAAAGAAAAAAAGAATTAATAACTAAGAAAACTTCTTGATATTCATGATTACAAAATTATTGATATTTGTAAAAAAGTATTTTTACCTTGATTTTGTTTTATTAATTATTAAAGGGATAGTTCACCCAAAAAATGAAAATGATCTCATCATTTACTCAACCTCATGCCACCCCAGATGTGTATGACTTTCTTTCTTCAGCAGAACACAAACAAAGATTTCTAGAAGAATTTCTCAGCTCTGTAGGTCCATACAATGCAAGTGAATGGGTAACAACATTTTGAAGCTGCTAAACAATGATAAGTGATATGATATGTGAGTGATATGATAAGTGTAGGTGAGAAACAGATCAATGTTTAAGTCCTTTTTTACTATAAATCTCCACTTTCAATTTCACATTTTTCTTTGTATGTTTTTGGAGATACACATTCTTCGTGCATATCGCCAGCTACGGGGCAGAGAGGAAAATTTATAGTAAAAAAAGGACTTTAATATTGATCTGATTCTCACCCACATCTATCATATCACTTTAAAAGATATGTATTAAAACACTGGAGTCATATGGATTGTTTTTATGCTGCCTTTTTGGAGCTTCAACATTTTAGTACCCATTCACTTGCATTGTGAAGGCCTACAGAGCTAAAATATTCACCTAAAAATATTAGTTTGTGTTCTGCAGAAGAAAGTCATAAACATTTGGGATGACATGAGGGTGAGAAAATGAAAAAAACAAATTGAGTGAACTATCCTTTTAATAATTAATTTGTAACAAATCTGGTAAAATATACTTTTTTACATATATCATTATTTTTTTGAGTCATGAATATCATAAAGTTTTCTTAGGGTTGCTCCGTTTGACCTGAATTTTTTTGTTTGTTTTTTAAATCTCTATTTTTAGATACATACAATTTTACTTTTTTTTTTTTTTTTTTTTTTAAATCTTCTTAAACAGTCAGAAGAGTCTAAAGGGTCCTCTCTGATTTATGTTTTTGTCACATGACAACAAAATGGCTGAAAAGCATGTTTGTCATAGTAGAGATGTATTTAAGTAATTATTTTGTGTGAGTTGCATTTTTAATGTACAGTATTTTAAGTAACCTAATAAGTCCAGACAAAACAGTGTCTTGTCAGTGTCACATCATTGACCAATTCATTTAAATTTAAACATTAGCTTTGCAAAGGAAAATTATGTTCAAGCTTTATTTTGTGGTTAACAAAAGCATTTACATTGTGTCTTTCTGCTTATAAAGTGTCAGAGTACAGAAGCACCTCTTGCTAAGACCAGCTTCTTGACTGGTGCTCCTCACAGAAAGCACCCAGGTGTGACAAACCTTAATATTGTGCGCCTGCCAGAGCAGCTTCAGGGCACAGCACTATCCATCATACAAAGTGAGTAAGCGTTGATGCATCTGTAATCTTTTTAGAGTATAAATAGTGGTTTTAGTGGCAAAAATAATAATCAGATCATGTATTCTCAT
The DNA here is from genome assembly GCF_019703515.2 of Myxocyprinus asiaticus. Taxonomy (NCBI): domain Eukaryota; kingdom Metazoa; phylum Chordata; class Actinopteri; order Cypriniformes; family Catostomidae; genus Myxocyprinus; species Myxocyprinus asiaticus. Next base: position 40,509,092 of record NC_059348.1, on the reverse strand, counting down.
ATCTACATATCACATTTGTGTGAAATTGATTCTCTTATTTGATATGTAGGGGCAGAGGTAAAAGATCTAGCTGAAAGGGCACATAAGCTCTCTAACTTCCTTTGGAGCAGGAAGCGGGCATTAGAAACCTCACAACTCAGGAAAAAAGCCATCCTTTTAGAGAGGACATTTTTGGAGGAAGAGAGGGATAGGCATAAAGGTGAGTTATAATGAAGGTAAAGAAGATTAGGAGAGATGTATTACTAATGTCAGATGGAGTGGCGTGACTGTGCATTTAAGAGTATAAATATAAATGTTTCTTCTTAGATGGAAATGATCATGAGCTAGAGGCTCGAATAAGAAAGAGAGTATTATCTGAACTGAGAAGAACAACATACCACAGGACTACCTTAAGGTAGAAATGCATATTTTGTGTGGAATACTTTGCATAGAATAGACTCAACATTGATTGCTCTGGTATATTGGAATGCCTGTGTTTCTCAGATTATTTTAATCTTTATAGGTACAATGAAGATCTTGGGTTGGTGTATATGGCTGCAAGGCTAGCGGGTGGATATGCTGCCATCTTTCGAGCATTAAATGAGGTATTTAATACACATTAAGCGTTATTTCTCTTCACTTTGTATTTTGTTTGGACATGAACTGTCTCTCTACCTCTTTTTCAATATTTCACTGCTACACATATTAGATAAAGAAGAGAGATCCTTTATTTGTACCATATTCTCTCCTGGACTTTGGATCAGGACTTGGAACAGGTACTTGGTGAGTATTATGTTAATATACTGTACATATTTATATGTGAGAACTAGTTAAGGTATTTGCTCTCAATTTGCTTTAAAAGATGTGTTTTTAGCTGCTAAGATTATATTGTCTTGTCTGCTACAGAACAGTGTAATTAGCTTATATTTTAATCTTTTATTTTTTCCCTAAGGGCATCACACACACTCTGGGGAGACTCTTTAAAGGAGTATGTTTGTGTAGACAGTTCTGGAGACATGAACACCTTGGCAGAACAACTCATAACAGGTTAGATCATTCATTCAAACCTTTGAGCACAGTGTTATATACACAAATCTGGGGCAAAATTGCTCAGTGTTTCATGATTGTTTGTTTACCATGCAGGGGGCAGTGAGATAGATAATCCAGTGATCAAACAAGTATATTTCCGTCAGTTCCTTCCTGTTTCACCTAAGGTATTTTTAGCTGCTCCTAAAATGTATTTTATTTTGTTTGCCTAAGTTTTACAGTACTTTTACATGTCTGAATATATAACGAAGTTCAATCTTTTCTGCAGGTGCAGTTTGATCTTGTGATAGCTGCTTTCTCTTTGTCGGAACTAGCCACTCTGAACGAGAGAATTAATGTGATTTTCACACTGTGGAGAAAAACCAACTCCTACCTCGTGAGTGATGCTGAGTTGAGATGAGACAGTAATAATTAAGCTGAGTTGTACATTTATTAAATTGTGACATTGGATATATGTACTTTTTTCATTTTTTTTTTTGGAGATTTCCTGTTGCTAAATGCTGTTCTTGATACTTTGTACAGGTATTGGTGGAGAATGCAACCAAGGAAGGCCATCAAATCCTCATGGAGGCTAGAGATACTATATTAAAGGTCTGGTTTCTAATGAACTGCTCATATTATATAAATGTTTTACAGTGTGTTAGATTTATTCTGCATGAGTTTTTAGTAGTAGAACTTTTTTAGAAATCTTTAGAAATAGCAGTGAGCTTTTCATGCAATTTTATATTAACTTGTGCTGTATGAATATAGGGAGAAGAGGAGGTAACATACGACTTGAGGAGACCAGCTGTGTTTGCCCCTGTGCGTTGAAATATCATCAATAAAACAATTATTCTAATACCAGTCTGAACTGCATTAAAGGAATAGTTCACCCAAAAATTCTGAAAATTCTCTCATATGGCTCATGCCATTCCAAATGTGTATGACTATCTTCTGCTGAATAGAAATGAAGATTTTAAGAAGAATATTTCAGCTCTTTAGGTCCATTCAGTGCAAGTGAATGGTGGCCAAAACTCTGAAGCTCCAAAAAGGACATAAAGGCAGCCTAAATGTAATTCATCATAATATGGCAGGTAATCCTTCAGAACTGTTGCTCACCCACACCTTAATAGGTGTGGGTGAGCAACAGTTCAATATTTAAGTCCTTTTTTACAATAAATCTCCACTTTCACTTTCACATTCTTTTTTTTCTGGTGATTCTCATTCTTTGTGCATATCGCCACCTACTGAGCAGGGAGGAGAATTATTTTTTTGTTATTAACAATTTTTTCAATCATAAAACATGCAAACACAACATAAAATACAGAATCAATTATTCACATTAAACCCCTCCCAGGAGAACCCCTGAAGACATGAATTACACCACTGGAGTTGTATGGATAACTTTTATGCTGCCTTTTATGTCCTTTTTGGAGCTTCAAAGTTCTGGCCACCATTCAGTTGCATATAATGGAGTTACAGAGCTGAAATATTCTTCTAAAAATCTTTGTTTGTGTTTAGTAGAATAAAGAAAGTCACACATCTGAGATGGCCTGAGGGTGAGTAAATGAAGAGAGAATTTTCATTTTTTGGTGAACTATTCCTTTAACATGGTACATCATAAACTGACATTATCTTCTGATCAGTTTCTTTTTGTTTCTTGTATTTTGGACAGTGTACTCATGAGCTGCCTTGTCCCAAGTTGATCAAGCAACCTATAGTACCTTGCAACTTCTCCCAGTTCTACTATTCCCTGCCCTTATCCAGGGTAAGTTGACTACAGTGCTCAGTTTTCAGTTCATTTGTTTACTTCTAAAAAGATTAGATGTGTACAATCCAGTGATATCTCTCTTTCCAACCTCTCTTTACCAACCAATCATCACAGAGCCAAGAAAGGCAGCAGGAGAAGTTCAGTTACCTAATTATATCCAGGTCAGAGGGAGAGAAGGCTGGGAAGACCGAGGGCTTTGACATGGCTAGACTGACTGCACATGTACATCGCCGGCCCAGACATGTTCAGTGTCAGCTCTGTTGCACCAATGGAGAACTCAAACAACTTGCTGTAACAGCCCGTCACCATGGACGGTATGTTATGCTTTCATTTATTACAGTAGGTCTTTTTGCATTTTCAGCAATGACCTGTAGTAGGTTTGGCAAGTGTTAACCACTGTGTGGCCACATTGGATGATATAAATATATAAAAGATGCTGTTTTTATTGTTCTAACAGGGACATGTACAGATGTGCTCGTAGCAGCAACTGGGGAGATCTGTTGCCAATAAATCATGCAGAGGAAACCACTGAAAATGATGAGAAACTATGAAATCTAGAACAATCATCTATTAATGCAATATTTTGTTAATGTTTTTGTGCACAGTCAGACATTTGTCATGTTTATTTCCAAATAAAGAAAATGTATCTATGCAACATGATTTTGTACTGATATTTTGCTGTAGCTCTTGACCAGTCCTCAAAAGAGTTTATTACAAAGACTAGGGAATGTAGTTTCTTTCTTGATGTGCACCAATATCCAAATGTGTTTAAAGTTGATACTGTTCCACATGTGACATAAAATCATTATTTGCAATCTGAAATATTTTACTCATTAAAAAAAGTTGTACTCCTTTAGAAATGAACTGTAATTTTGAAACAAATTTATAAAATCATGAGCACTCACATGAGATGAAGACTCCAGTCATATCTGTACTCTAAGCTTTTTTATTCTACATGGAGAGGGTCTCCTCATGGAGGCTGCCATGATACGATCACATGACCAGCCATATATTACTTGCTTAATCTCAGTAACCACCCTGTATATGGCCACTTTCACTCATGGATAATAATTTTTTTTTTTTTTAAATAGTTCTTTTAGAACAGTATTTTTCCCTCAGACAATTGTCATTTCGTTGTTTGGCGAAAAACATGGAAGACATAATTCAGTCGAACAGCCGGGGTGGGGTTTATGGAAATTAATTTGTAATGATTGGTCAATCCAGGTATCAAGATGTTTGCATTTAGTGAAGTACTTATTCTATACACACTATTAGTTAAAACTTACTTGACTGAATTTATATTTTCATTATCTTAAAACCTGTTGATCTTATGCTTAAAGGAATATTCCGGGTTCAATAAAAGTTAAGCTCAATCGACAGGACTTGTGGCATAATATTGATTACCACAAAAAATGTATTTCGTCTCGCCCTTCCCTTTCTTAAAGCAATAATCAGTGTTACATGAGGCACTTACAATGGAAGTGATTGGGGCCAATTTTTGAAGGGTTTAAAGGCAGAAAATTGAAGCTAAGAATTTTATTACATTTAACACGATTTTTTTTTTTTTTTTTTTATACAGAACTTTACACAGAAAAGGTTAGTGAGTGATATTTTCACACTAAAATCATGTTGACATGCATCTTATTTATGTCTTGTGGCTATACTTTTGAAAAAGTTAGTATTTTAACGTTCAAAAATTGGCCCCCATTCACTCCCATTATAAGTGCCTCACTGTAACCCAGAGTTTTTCTTTTTTTTAAAGAAAAGGAAGAGCAAATCCAAATTAATTTTTGTGGTAATCTACATTACAGTATACCACAAAAGCTTTTAATTGAGCTTAACTTGTACTGAACCTGGAATAATCCTTTAAATGCTTCATAGTTAACCTTTTTTGGTCTCTGTATTTATTTAGGATAGTTTTAGTGTCATAAATATTCCAAAATCAGTTCCACAAAACTGTACTTTTAAGTTCTGTATGAAGACAATAAATTTTGAGCTTAAATTTTTTTTTAAATTATTATTATTATTATTTCTTGTCTTTTTACAGTTTCATTGAAAGCAGAAATGGCATGAATTCCATAAGAGGTGTATTTTGTACATACTACTATATTACATACAGTATTTTTAAAACATGCAAACCACCAAAATATGCTTGCACAAAAGCATAATTAAAAGGCCCAATAGACCAGTATTACAACTGTCTTCATCTGCTAAGATCAAGATCCTGAAGTATGTCTATAGTAATATTTTTTTAAATACAAAACTTAATTAGGGATTAATGGCTGTTTATTCAAGGGCAGCTTTGATCTGATTTTGGTGTTAAAAGGACAGCTATGAACATTCAAAAATTGAACATTCTGTCATAATTCACCCTCCCTCATGTTGTTCCAAACCTGTATTACGTTCTTCCATGGAATTCAAAAGGAGATGTTGACTTTGCCTTAGTCACCTTTCACTTTCATATTATGTAATAAAAGTTCCAATGAAAGTGAATGGTGCCTGAGAATAACATTTTACTTCCTAACATATCCTTTCAGAAAGAAAGCCATACAGGTTTGGAACAAAATGAGAGTAAGTAAAAGATTTTTGGGTGAACTATTCCTTTAAGAAGAGGATGTAATGCAAAATATTCTAATTTGGCTGCCTGAGTATAGATGTGCCCATGGCATCTGAGGAGATTTGTTGTAAACTTTATTTGTAGAGTAATCATGGATCAGACTGTTGAGCCAAATATAGCCATTCAAAATGATGAGAGGTAAACCTATGATTTTCTAAAAATGAAATATATTTACAGTAGAGATAATGCAGTTAAATTCCACACTTTTAATAGAGAACTCATTTTGATTTTCCCAAATCTCTCAAGGTACTGTATCTGCTCTTCCTTATTTGACCAAGGGGCTTGTGTTTTGACTGATCACTATTGTCCAACAATTTCCTTTAAAGCAGAAGTAAGATCTGGGAATTTAAACTCAAAGCCTGACTCTAGAGTTCTCTTGGGCACCACTTTCTGGCCTTGTGTGAGGATAACAGCTCTCTCAGAACCCAGGAAGGCATCCAAGAAAAAGCCAGGCACAGGGAAGATAGTAGGCCTTTTTAAGGTCCTGCCCAACTCCTTAGTGAATTCAAAATTTGTATTTAGTGCAGGCGCAACTCCATTGAGTACATCTGGCTCTGTGGATGGTGGTTCTGTATGGGGCTCAAGGGCATGGGCAATGATTTCAGCCAGGTCTGAGACATGAATCCAAGGGAAGGGCTGTCGGCCTGAGCCAAGAGTCCCACCGAGGCCAAGCCAGAAGGGGATCATCATTTGTTTCATAGCACCACCATCACGCCCTAACACTGCACCTGGGGGTGAGTGGGTGAAAATGATTACAATACAGACAAAACTATCCAGCCAAACCAGTATCTTCACCTACTAAAAGTGTACTCATTATTTTTGTAAATTAGCTTTCATGTGATGGTTACACTGCAGGTGACATTGAGCACACAGCTGAGACATTTACCTGGTCGAATGATGACTTGTCTTGTTTTCTTAGCACTGTTTTCAGGAAGCTGTCCTGCCCCCTCCCACTCCTTTACCAAACGAGACAGGAAGTCAAATGGTGTCCAGTTACTCTCCTCAGTATATTTGGTTTGAAGACTAGGTTTATAGCACGCTGAA